>NC_081410.1:331178284-331784951 GCF_030272615.1 Cryptomeria japonica | reverse complement strand
ACCCAAAACAATTTCATTTACTCTTTCCATAAAAGCAGAAATCCTTTCATCTTCTTCCATTTTTTAGATTTTCATACCTGACCCGGAAGCTTTCAAGTTTTGCAATTTTGACTGTGGAATCTCCTTCATTAAATGTTTCCAAATGATCCCAAATAGCTTTAGCAGTAGACCTATTTGATAATCCCATGATTTTCTAATCTGATAATGCGCTCAAAAGTGCTTCCCTTGCTTTGCAATCATTTTCTTCATCTTTTCCTAAGGTAGGTGGATTAGGCTGACTTTGAGTAGGAGCAATGTAGCCATTCTTTGTAACATCCCAGATGTCCTTTCCAATGCAATTTAGATGTGTCTCCATTCTAATCTTCCATATGCCATAGTTGGTTCCATCAAGTTTAGGACTGTCCTTCCTGAAATAGTTAGTAGACATTGGATCTCCTCAAGTTGTTAAACTTCTGCAAAAAGAGGACTAGGCTTTGATACCAATTGTTAGGTCCTAGAGACAACTGAGAGGGGGGGGTGAATCAGTTGTCAAATAAATTCAAACCAAAAACAACTTAACCAACCTTAATTCTTAATACCAATAAACCAAACTTTATATCGGTAGACAGTTTATCAGTTAATTGTAGTACTGGTAAAGATTAATGCATGAAACAAAAAGACAATAACATCCACAACACATAACACCAATATTTGTATGTGGAAACCCTATAAGGGGAAAAACCATGGTGGGAAACCTTACCCACAATCAGATGATACTATTGCAGATAGTATGTGTATACAAATGGGGTCTACACATGCAAAAAGGCCAAGCGCCTAGAGCTCACTACTCAAACATAAATAGGAGTCACACTGAATACAATTGGATGGTTAAATCCAATAATGATGTACTGCTCAAAATAGCATCTTCATATGCTGGATTCAGTATCGGTGTAGTTCTGATTGCCTTCACAAAAACCTTGCTTCACCTTCAAATGATGTCTGAGTGTATGGCTCTTCTTATTCTCGCATATACCTTCTTTTAATTCATTTTCCTTAATCACCTATCGATCTTACAAATAAGATCTTACATATATACCATAACCTAAGACCAATTTTAGTAGGTCGGCTTCTAAAAGATTTTACAATAAAACAATTATAAGTAAATCAATAACCAATGCAATATCCAATTCAACATGTCGACTTAATGCATTTACAATAACAACAAAATCATCTCCAAAGCGTGTCATGTTGATCTGGAATAGATAAGCTTGTCGGTGCTTATTCTGGACCTATTTGTCGGTAACAATAAATATGCAAACATGAATAATCCAATGATCAAATCTTCAAGACAAAGTGTCCAAACGATGTCTTCAACATAACCAGATGTTTTCCATGTCATTCCAAGTGCTGGTGAACAATATATCCTGTCGCTGAACCAGATACCGGTGACTGTGCATAAAGTCACTTTCTTATCGGTGAACATTGCCGATCCTCCAAAGTGCTAGAGTTGATAAGTGTTAAAGTTGTTGAAATAAATGACAAAACCATATCAACATAACCAAAATACCAATAGACAAATGATAACTTGATCAAGTAAACCAATAAGACAATCCAAGCATAAAATGACAAATAACAGGTGTTTATGATCACTGCAAATTGACCAAGCAAATAGGACAGATCCGAAAAAGATGCGCAGGAAGACAACTCTGGACCAACAAAGACAAAAATTTGTACGACAGTTTAAGTAGCTTTAGACGACAATACATACATGCCCATACAATAAATCAAGAATTTCATATGACAATGCAGAAGCTCGTACGACAATTCCCACTGAACAAAACAATAAACCAGAGACCTTGTACAAAAAAACTTTCTAAACCATTCGACAAACAAGAAGGTTCGTACGACAAAACACAAGCTCATACGACTCAAGACATAACAAAGGTAAAAAATGATGTTTGGATAGATTTTTGATCATTGAATTTTGATGTTTTGCTTCTATTTTCCAGTTTTACATGTCTGATTTTCTTGTTTCAAGGGTGAAGACACAGCAAACACGCGATATGATAAGTGACCACAAGCACATTACGCTACCTAAGGAAGCTAGCTAAGAGAGAAAACCTTTGCTTGAAAACTTACATACACAACCAATAGCTAATCAGAATATGGCCACTGAGTCTCACACAATGGATTCTCAACGCCGTATTATCTGACTCCAAATGCTAATGGGGGCATGATATGGCAAGTGTCTTGGGAGAGTTACTATTTGTCTTGCACAAATATTATCACCCTTTTGGAGGTGAATTGGGTAGCTTCTAATTTAATTGGAACTAGTAAGGGATCCATTTAGTGTGTCGGGGTATAAACTCAATTAAGAGGTCTCCCAGCCTTGAAAACCAAGGTTTGATATACCCGAAGGTACGGAGGAGAGCTATTCCCGAGCACTGTTGTTGACTTGGTTTTCATCAAATCACATTTATTTTATAGTGGGTTGGAGTACTTGTCATTATCCATTCCCACTTGGGTTGTTCCCCTCTCACCGACCTTAATGGCTTAGAGTTATTAGCTCCTTGGGAGGGTAGGACCGCTAAAGATATGCACTAATGAAAGTAAAGGATGATTCTAGTTTTCTGATCACCTAAGAAAGGTGAGAGCATACTCGCCTATCATCAAAACACATAATATATGATTGTTCATTTTCATTAGCAAAATCAAGTGTGCCTAGAAAACTTAAAGAAGACATAAAGTTTGGTTGAGTCCTCCTAGGCAAACTGCAAAATAGATGCATTAGTAGTCATGATCTTTGCATGAAATGAAGATTTGACAAGCGTAATCTTTGATAATCATCCTACAAAAACCAGTTAGGCTGCTAAAAAACTCACAAACAGACCAGGGTTAGCATTAGTAATAACCAAATTGAAGCATGAAAACCCTAAAATGCAAACTGCTTTGAAAACATAGAAGTAGAATTTCATACGACACTATTTACCTGATCGTACGAGTGTCTTTTTGTGACCGTACAAGTGAAATGGAGCTCGTACGACAATTCAGTATCCTTAGAAGCTCGTACGACAATTCAGTATCCTTAGAAGCTCATACGAGTCAGAACGAGTCCTCGTCTGAGTGCACAAAGGAACTTGTACGAGGCTAAAAAGGAACTCGTACGAGATTCTGATTCTAACCCGGCCAGAAATGAAGATTTGATGATGTTTGAGAGGCCAAAAATGAGATTTCCCTCCCCACGGCGGGTGCCAAAATGTCGTGCCTGTGAAGCGTGATACCTGCAGCTGCAACACAAAACACTCAATAGATCATTACAAGCATGGTTAGAAAATAATAAGCAAACAAAAATGAACCATGACAAAGTGAACTATCGCCTCTTAAGAGATGCGAGTATGGATTTTCTCTCAGATCTGGATAAGAAATCCCGATGACTTGACTACACCTAGACAAAGGATTTGAAATAATAATGATGTTTAAAGATGAGATTGATTATGTTGGATTGATCCAAGAGACTATTTAAGCTAATGATATGCATTATTAAGCTATGATGATGATGCAATTAAGCTAGAAAAGAGATTGATTAAGCTACATGATTCAACATTTATGCTAGAAAATGATCAAATTAAACTAAATCTAAGATGCAATTGCTTAAAACAACAATGCTCAAATGATATGCCTATAGTAGCAATGCATAAGATGAAAATGAGATGGGATCCTTATTGCTCCAAAATGGGGGATATTTATAGGATTTCCAAGGCCAAGGGTGAGGTGGCAGGAATCAACGGTCAAGATTGAGTCTGAAGATATCAAGGGTGAAATTAGAGGAGGTTGGAGAAGAGGTTGGAGGAAGAGACACTTGTCATCTCTGTGGTGACAAGTGTCAAGGAGATTTTCTCATTTAAAGGGCAAGTGTCCAAGAGAGGAGACATGTGGCCAAAGTGACATGTGTCTCAAGAAGAAAATATCCACACCATAGGAGGTTGGGATAAGGAGGTTATAATGTGCAAGATAGGATAGGGTTAGGCAAACCCAAGGTAAGGTGGAATGAGTTAGGTTAGAGGGATGGTTAGGTTAGGTGGTTACAAGTTAGGAGGCATGTGGGTAATTTGAATTTAAAAATTCAAATAATAAGAAAAGACTAATTAATTCTCAACAACTCATAAATTGATTTGTTTTAATTAATTAGAGGATTAGAAGAATTGATTGAAGTGGGGGGAGGAGATTAATTAATTTGAATTAATTAATCAAAGGGGACTATGGAAATGAACGTATCAAATATATCCTTAGATTTATTATTAAGTAGATGAAAGGGAGAATTTAATCAAAATGCCTAATGAATTCAATTAAATTAGGAAGGGGGATTAATTAAATAATTGCTTATTTAATTAATTATCTTCAGACCATTTTTAGGTGTATACACACAAGTGCAATACATCACAATAGCGTGCTAGGATATCTTTCTACCGGTCAAGTAAGTATTATATCTCTCACTTCATGATTATTACTATAGACACCTAAAATTGTCCTGTCTAATTAAATAAATATTTTTATTTATTTAATTATTTAATCCTAATTCTTCTATTAATTAAATAAATCTTTATTTATTTAATTAATTCATTTATCCTTTTCTAAGCCTTTCCTCATTTAAATAAGTACTTTTATTTATTTAAATTATCCTTTTCCTAAATTAAATATATGCTTTTATTTATTTAATTGATCTCATTTCTTCTATTAATTAAATCAATCTTTATTTATTTAATTAATTCATTAGCCTTTTCTACCCATGACACATGTCATTCATCTCTTAATTCATACACTACCTACCCCCTTTATCATTTTAATTATTTCATCTACCTACCCTTTAATTCTAGCCGACCATCTATCTTTTACACCTCTTAATCTTATCCCTTCATTTTCTAAAGTGTCTTCTATATAAGGAGATGCTTCTTCCATTATCAACCCTAAGCATTATATTCAGCTAATGAGCATTCTAATCAATCTTATGCAATCAAGCTATCAACCACATTTTTGTTCTTTATTGATCTCTTGTGCACACATAAAATCTCAGAGCAAATATATCAAGCAAGATCAATAGAGATAGGAAGAATGAAGATTCAAACCCTAGTGGATATGTGATGGTATAATCTTTTTTATTTTGTTGATTTGCATTGTCTTAGGTAATCTTCATATGTTGTTTCCATTATCCACTTTTCATCATACACATTTTTGCACGCCCGATGGGACTCTTGTCCATTTTGCATTTAAGATCTTTTGTTGCAGATTTTATGTTTTTAAAGTTGCAGATCTGACATTTTCCAACAACATTTCGACTTTTCACATTTGTGCCCTCTAAAATCACGTTTTTGCTTTTCTACCGCATCTACATATTCCAAAATCACATATGTGTTCCCGACAACATTTTTTATTTTCCAGATTGTAGGTTTTCATTTCAATCGCGTATGTGCAGACTTTAGGGGCGTCTGTGAGTTTAAATCGTGTCTGTGCATTCCAAATCGTGTTTGTGTTCCGGACAGCATTTTTATTTTTCAGATTTGTAGAGATTTCATTTCAGTTGCATCTGTGCAGTCTTCAGGGGCGTCTATGAGTTTAAATCACGTCTATGATTGGTTTAATCATGTATGTGTTCTTTGCATTTGTTTTTGTGTTCTGTATTTTTCAATTCCTCATTTAGGGTTTTCATTTCATCTTGCATTTGGGATTTTAGATCAAGTTTATTTGAGATAATATCTTGTGATCCAACTAACGAAGTGGTGCAACTTGTCTTTGGAAGAAAATCGTGCGTCGAAGGCCCCTATTTTTCACAAAGTGTTGGGATTTTGTTAAAATAAACCTAACTTGTTTGTTTGCAGGAAGGGGTAATCATTTGAAACAACCCAAACTACTAACAAATCTTTGTTGCAGGACGTTGGCAAGGGTTTGATTTTGATTTTCATTGTGTGGTTTGTTTTCATAGGTTAGCAAACACTTCAATTGGTGGACTAAAATTGAACCAGTATCTTTTGTGTCTTGAGCAATAGGCTCTTTGTGTTTAATCTTTAGATGGTCTGCCTCCCCATGTGGTCACTAGGACTACTAGTGAGGAGGGAAAGACCCAAGTGGTATCGATGAAATACCCCCCTCTTTCGAACCACTATAAATAACTATATCCATGGTGAAAGCCATGGGTAACGTGTGCTGATTAGTCCATACCGATATTATGTCTCCCCATAAACCCGTTTGATCAAATTTATTTGATCAATAGTATAGTGTAACCCCCACCGACTAGGAGCTTTCCATAATTATAGAGATGAAAGTGTCGCATGTATGGCCACATGAGCAGATGCCCTTACTAGCACCTTTTTGTTTTTGAAAGCCAAAATCCTTCTAGTTGTTGGGGCAGGAGGTCAGACCTCTTGAGCGGCCCACACACATATGGTTCTTAGTAGAGGTACAAAGTTTTCCATGGGGAGTTTTTGTGGGGACTCGTGCTTGGCCACCCTGGAGAAGTGAGTGTTGAGGGTGGAGCCAATGGGGTCAAGCACCTAAGTATCTGCTTTGAATAGTGTAGCCTCGGGGGAAACCCCATGTGGGATCAACAACTATTGTCATGGCCAACCATAGGAATTGTGCTTTCCTTCTTTTAAACATTCAAGACCAAACATCAAAATATTATGTCTTTTGTCTCTTCAAGTGTATGCAAAACATTTTTACATCAAACAAAACACTTTATTTTGAGTCATTTTGAGTCTAAAAACCTGCAAACATAGAGTCCTCATCAACATTGTGTCCTCTTGTCATGAAAAAAAGGGTCAAAAATTCAAATTTGGTCACAACAACAACTTCACAATTTGGAAAAATTGCACTCAGGCTTTAGAAACGTGTCTATGTCTGACAGAAACATGTTTGTGTACTTTAACTATGTCTATATAGGATAGAAACATGTTTATGTCATCACGGCAAACTGTATATTCACAAGATTCTCAGAAACGCGCTTGTGCAGTATCTAGTCAAGTCTGTGTTTAATAACCATGTTTGTGAAGGATACAGGCACGTCTGTGTTGAGTATTGGGAAAACATACAATCCAGTAAGCAAGAGCAATTAGTTTTGGAATTCTTGAGCTTCCTAGGTTATTTCTCCAGGTTTTTATCTAGCATTAAACCTACTTTTGGGTCTCACAGAGTTCATCATTGCTTTACACGTGGCATTACATTCACATTTGTCTAAACTTGAGTCAAAAGGTCACTTGCTTGTCCTCATCTTACTATCAACACAATACATACAACAACATTTTGCTAAGTGGTCCCTCATCAAGGTCTATCACCTTTGGGTCTCATTTGATCTTACGTGGAGTCAAGGTCAACTTACCTCATTAAGATATTTATCATCTCTTTGGATGTCACACCTACTCTACTACATACATACTTGGTCTTACACTTTGGACATTGCAAGTACACCTCAGATTCATTTACATTCCATCCAACTCTTGGTCTTCCATACTCTTTCCATTTTCATCTAGTCTCACACATCTTGGTCAAGACCAAGTTCATGGTTGAAACCCATTCCCAAAAATCTAGGAGGGAAGCTCAAGAGGCTCAAGAGTCCACAAACATGAGTGGCTATGAGTATGACAATGATATCGTTTTCAATTCTGATCATACCACATTACCTGACATGGACATCTATAGAAACATTCAGAATGTTGAGAACATGGATAATACAAACAATAATGATGCACAAGATATAATGTCCACAACACTTCAGTACACTCAATAGAGGTGGAAGATGAAATCATGGATCCTCATTTCAACAAGATGATACAATAAATCATGAGAAGAGATAGACAATATTTCCTACAAGTGATGGCACAAAGTGGAGCTAAGATACCTAACGATTTTGATATGTCCCAAATAATAGAAAATCAACCTACTCAAGAAAATCAAGTCAACATGGATAAAAGGAGACCTAATAGTGGAGGTAATAGAGGACCACATTTTATGTCTGAGTCACCATCATCCTTGTTTCAAAAACCTGAGATCCTAAATACACATGGTCAAGCTTATGATACTCACGAAAGAACATCTCATGAACAATTTTGTCTATGCAAACCCTTATGGAAATATTATGCAGATAAATACACTCAATCGCATACCAATACTAAGGACCAAACTCAAAAGCAATTGGATACCCAAAGGCATGCTCAAAATTTGGATACAAGAAAACCCCGTGTCAAATTTGGGGGCAATACACAAGAGAAAACTCATGATATGCCTTATGACCCTATATCAGGTGGTCCCTACACGCATTATCATTATAGACCCCCTCCATATGAACATGTTTATGATAAATACCATCCATATATGCAGTATCCTCCTCCTCCACTTAGTGGCTTAGGCATGGGATATGGTCCAAGATGTCGGTCTCCACCCAAAAACAATTTGGAATAGTAGTTCAAGGACTTAAAAAAGACGATGGGGGACATCAATACACCAAAACCATCTTACACAATGAGAGATATATGTCCCTATCCATTTGAAAGAAATATTACAATGCCTCCATTTCCTACACACTTTGTAACACCAAAGTTTGAAAAGTGCAGAGGCAAAGGGGACCCTAAGGCACATATAAGACAATTTTTCACATCTTGTATTGAGGTAGCAGCAGAAGAAATATACTTGATGAGATTGTTTCCACAAAGCTTAGGTGAACAAGCTATGGAATGGTTCTCCCGACTTCCACCCGAAATTAAGTCATGGGGTGACTTAGTAGACGGATTTATCTAAAATTTCTCATATAACACAGAGATAGATATATCAGTTGCCACTTTGTGCAATACCAAACAGAAAGATGGGGAGTCATTTTCATCATTCTTACAAAGATGGAGGAATTTAGACAGCAGGTGCTCTTGTGAAATTCCACAAAAACAAATGATAGAGATATTTACACAGAATGTCAACAGAGAAATTGGTTATGACTTGAGGAAAGCTTGTTTGTCCACTTTCAAGGAAGTCATTGAGAGAGGCTTAGCAACAGAGAAGGTCTTAATTGAGCAAGGTATCATCAAGATATTTAAATAAAATAAAGAATATTTTAAAGGAAAGGATAAGCCACTATTTTGGAACAAGAACAAGAACACAGTAAATAATGGTGGTGTTGATGCTAACACGGTGAGACCAAAAATCACTCTTTCGGGACCAAGTTCTTTTACAAACAACCAAGTAAATACTCAAGGAACCTCAAAACCACGAAGGAAATACACCCCATGGGAGAACCACTTGAGTCAACTTTTAGGAAGCTAGTGGCAAACAAGCTAATAACAATTCCAAACAATCCTCTATATGATCCAAAAGTCAAACCAAATTGGTGTAATGACGATGAGTACTGTGAATATCACAAGAGCAAGGGACATAAAATAGGAAATTTCCATCGCTTGAAGAACATTATACATGATCTTATTGATAGAGGTAACATTGAGATTGATGGACATACATCCAATCAAGAACATGAGATGTTTAAGGAACCATTCCCTAAACATGACAAGGGAAAAGACAAAGCTAGAGATAATCAAGCCAACTATACCAAAGTTTCCTATGACTATGATTCAATCGTTAACCATATTTCGATGCACAACTATGTTTCTACTATTATCATAAAAGACAAAATGCCTAAAATTTCTACCCAAAGAACCAAAGTTGTCCTAAAAGGTATTGGACCTTCTTCTAAATCTACCTCCGATGTGATCTCACAACTCATCGAAGTAAGGTCACCCTGCAAGGTGCTCTAACTAAAACCACCACTTCCTCATTGGCCAAACCTGAGTACAACCTAGTAGAACAGTTAGGGAAGACACCTGCGCTTATCTCAATCCTAGAACTGTTGTGTATCTCTCCTTCACATAAAGCCATACTTGACAAATTCCTAAGAGAAACTTTTGTACCCACTTATCTAAACGTGGACCAATTTCAAGCCATGGTGGGATACCTTTTCGTTCCACATACCCTTACATTTACAAAAGCTGACAACGCATCCATAACCTAGATATATAATGCACCTTTACACATTGAAGCCTTCCTACAAAAACATCGAATAAAACGAGTCTTGATAGATGGAGGAGTTGGTCTCAATATATGTACTTTGAACACAATAATACAATTGGGATACTCAGATAAAGTTGTGAATTCTACAAACTAAATTACCATCAAAGCATATGATGATGAAGAGAATTCATCTAAAGGCACAGTCACCTTACCTCTCAGAATTGGGCTAGTAACTAAGGATGTGGTTTGTCAAGTCCTAGACCTAGATCTCACATACAACATATTGCTAGGACATCCATGGATTCATGAGATGAGAGAAGTTCCTTCAACATAATGGATGTATTAAGTTCCCACATGATGGAGTTGAAGTGACCATCAAAGGTGATCTGAATCCGTTCATATATTGCAACAATCTACAGTCAAGATTAGAAATAACAATCCCAGTTAATCGAGAAGTTGTTCCATCTTTAGCATATGTTGATCTAGAATCCTTGAAACCTTCTACATCAAAACAAGCAGAGATCAAAGAAAAATTTTAAGTTAAAGACAAGGGATGTGGTGAGTATATTTTTCATTTTGATCAACTCCCACTATCTCCTAAGATGTTTAGTCGACCGAAACAACCTACAAATAAATTGGAATATCAAGGAATTGGGTATGAACCACCTAGTATTGTGGCTACTAAGTCTGAATGCAAATCTCCTCTAGTGGTGCAAGTAGCTCTTGATATCAATAGTCCTAAGAGTGGTTCCAACAAATAATATGTTGAGCATATCGCCAGTCCTCTTGAGAACTCACATAGCCTTACCATTTCATCCATTCATTCCATTTCCACTCCTCTCCCAAACTTGGATCAACAAGAATCGGAAAAGCCCTTACTAATTGGGGAACAAAAAACAAGCCTTGAAAAGAAAAATCTAAAAGTCAAAAATAAAGAAAAGTCCTTTAGTTCAAATCAAAATTAAAAGCTATTGGACTCAACAAAAATCAAAGTCAAGGATAAAACTCTTATGAAATAAAAAGAGCCAGAGACGATCTCCCCTAATATCAAAATAACTAGGGGCAAAAGTTCTAAAATTTCAAGTCAAAAAGAAAACTTGTTGATCCTAAGTCTCCATCATGCCATGCTACTTTCACTTATTTTTGCAATCACAAGCCTTCATAACCCATCCACTTTTTCCACACATCCATTCCCTTTTGGTGATACATCACACCAATGGACCTTTAATGGAACTTCCTCAAGGGACTTTGTTATCAGGGATGCCCAAACTTCTTTAGCTAACACGCATACAGGACTGTGTAGTCCACACGTTAGTAATTCTATCTCAGTTCCTTTATCAAGGAAGATAGTCATTCGAGCTACAATGTACCTACAATCATAAGGTAAATCCTCGCACATTTTAGGTGGGTGACTTAGGGGTCAATGCAAGAAGATGAGTCCACTTTTTGGCCAAAATGTGGAAGTGTTTTCCCTGATTTTTAGATTTTGTCTCATTTGAGCTTAAATTTTGAAACACTTAGAGATTGAATCTTGGAAAAAGTCAGTAATATAAAAGATATCCCTCTGAATGTACTTTCCAAATATGTAATTTATTTTAATACCCACATAATAAAAAATAACTTTTTGAATGGAATTCTGAAAACTATGTTTTAAAAATGTCTGTTTCAGGACCATACCATGCATGTGTACGACCCACACTTTTTGACACAATTAAAATTATTTTCTCAAACCATTTTGGGAAATGGTTTGTAACACACTGAAGATTGATGAGCATATTTTTCTGTATTTTTTTTTCTTATATTTTTTTTTAATTAATTTTTTAATGGCCGTAATTATCTTTTTAAAAATTTGACGTGTATGACCCACATAATTTGATGTAAACTTAACATTTTTTTTTATTTTTTTTTTAAATACAAAAGAATTTTGTGTAGATTGATGATATATAATTTTTCTTCCAAAATTTTTTAAAATAAAAAAGTTATTAAATTAACAAAATTATTTAATATTTCAAATTTATGGACCCGATTTAGTATAAATTAAATGAAAAATAGTTAAAATAATCAATTTTTAAATAAATTTATATATTTAGAATCTAGACAATATAATTTGAAATGGGTTTTAATTTCGTATAAAAATTCTCTGATTAGAGGCACGTAAACTATTTCTCAAGTTCATATTTGTGCTTTCATTCATGGAGATTTGAATTTGCAAGTCCATGTCTTAGGTGTGGCCATCCTAGGCCTATCCCGGGCCTAATCCTGAGCCAAGTGGCGGGTTGTGGAATCAACTTCCACAAAACGGGCCCCTGTTTTCAAACAAGGGCGGCTTGTGGAAAAAAAAGGAGGGGCCCATTTTTTTTTGCTTCGGACCCCCGTTACCTTTCGGCTCGAGAGCCCGAAGCATAAATGGGCCCCCATTTTTTGAAAATGGGCTCTCATTTTTTGAAAACGGGCCCTCATTTTTAAGAGTGCATTTTCCAACGCACAGACTGCCGCAAATTTGTGACTCATTACCTTGCACTTGCCCTTAGTTCTCAAGGAGAATCCAAGAAACCAACAGGACCGAGAGAAGAAAAGAAAATTTGAACCAAATTGGCTTGGTCCTTATGTCATCACAATAGTCTACGGATCAAGTGCATATCAGCTTTCAACCCCAAATGGAGAACCTTTGGAAGATCCGATCAACAACATGCGCCTTCGTAGGTTTTACACATAGCTCTTCAGCATATCTTAATTCAAAAATACAACAAAAATCATAAAATATCAAAAATACAAAAAAACTCATAAAATATCAAAAATACAAAAAAAAATCATAAAATATAAAAAAATCGTTACTTGGTGAAAACCTGGCAAACAGGCACCTTGTGACACAAAAAAAAAATTGAAAAATCGAGAAAATTAAAGAGAAATAAATTCGTCCAACATTGAAAACCACTTCGGTGGCACCCTGGGCAAGTACCATGGTGAAAACTGGGTTACCGGTGCCATGTGTAGAGATATTTTCTCCTCCCTCCTTCAGGATTCAATCTCATCCCTTCACTTTGCACACACTCACATTCTATCCATCCATAATAAACTTACCCATTCCCATCATGGCTTGTTATTGGTTACCTAAGATTGGTTAGCCATTCATAATAATCCTTCCTTTTTCACCCTTTCCATCCATAATAAATCAGCTCCTATTTGTGGCTAAGGAAAATCCTAAGTCTAGTGATGGGTGTGGAACTAAGAGCATCCCACGTTTCAAGGAGTATAGTTTCTTCCAGTTTTCTTCAGTCTATCCGCCCACAATCCACAATAAAGAAACACTTACATCACAGATCCACAATAAAGTTTCATCTTCTCCGCAATAAAATATCAATTTCATGGATGCGGTCAGTTTCAGATGAGATGTACATAGTAGCAATGGGCTTCAACGAATCAACTCTTTCAACAGACTTAGACAACATTTTGGTTCAGTGCTATCTATCCTTTTTTTGAAAGTAAACATTGTGACTAAAATCAAATCGACTTGTACAAGTGACAAGAGACACTAAACTTGAGGACTACATTGGATGTTGGTGTCGAGTCTTGGTTTTCTTTTGATTTTATCTTTTGGTGACATGTCTTTTAGCTTTCTGGGATGTCTCTGACTAGAGATTATATCTCCAGGATGTCTTTGACTAGAAAGGCGAGGATGGGATATGTTCACTGATTTGTTTTATTGTCTATGGATTGTCTCTTAGTAATGCTATGACTTGTCCAAGGATATGCGGACACTATGAGTCTAGTATGAACCGGAGCATTCCTTGTTTGCGACTATCTAATCTCCATGCAAACGGGTACAATGACTTTCTGGGTCGAACCTATACCACGATTGTCATAACCTATTTTCCATAATAAAACTCAATTATGATAAAGCACTAGAAGATCTTTCACTTCCATATCTTCTATCTTCCATCCCCCTTTCGTGGCTGACCTCCATCATCCCTCTTGAGTCTTTGTAGCCTACTATCACATGATTGAGTATAATGACATGCCAAAAATATCTGCATTTCATGTAGATTGCACCTGCATTACCACATATTAGTGTTTCATACATACATATAGATAGCACAATCGCATTGCATTTTGTATATATCATTAGTTAGTATCTATATTCTCATATAAAAACAAAATTCCAAAATAATAACACAACACATGTTAGCACATTTTACATTCTCATCATGTAAATAGTTATTTGCATTATCATATTCATCTACATTTCATACATTCACATTTGCATAACATATAAAAACATAAAAGAACAAAAATATTGCATTTCATCATGTATATATATCTGCATCCCTATCATAAACATCATAGATACATGTATCTCATAAGCATCCATACATCATAGAATCATAAATTGCATTAACACAAAGAAACATGCATCACATAGAAGCAACATCACATAGGTACATATGCATATGGCTTCCACAAGGATGAATCATCTCATATATATATCTCAAAAATCATATGTGTCATGATACAATGATGTCAAAATCATATGGCTACCATCACCCAAAAGTGTCTACATCATCATACAAAAATGGTACAAAAAATTGATACTTAGGGAGCCATCTAAAGCTATGATGAACTTCCTCCCTTGGAGCCAACCAACCTCAACGGAGTCTGAGCCCTGGAAGTCCCCACCCCATAATCATCTCTCCTACCCCATCTATCTAGTGGTGGTGGAGGACCCATGACCCCACTAGTAGATGCCTATCTCCTATCTCTCCCTCTAGTGGTCATCATAGTCTATGATGGTCTCTGAAAGATCCTAGCCCACTAATCAGGTGGCACAACTCCATAATACAAGTCTCTCCAGTATGCTATCTCCTCCCCTTCTCGTAGAATATAGGCATATCCAACCCCAATGTCCTTTGTTGCTTGCCTACCTTCCCTCAATTCCTCCTCAGCCTCCTGTAGCGTTGAATAGCTTGAACCCTCTCTCGCTCAGTGTCCCTCAGTTGTCTCTTGAGCCTAGCCACATCTGTCTCTAGCTCCTAAATATCATTTGCATGTCCCTGGTAGATATCTCTCAAGGATAGTAGCTCATCCTCCTCCTCTCCTCCCTCCTCACCCTGTCCCTATGGCTATCCCTATGGCTATCCCTGTCCCTGTCCGTATCTTGGAACCTATGATGTTGGAACCTATAAAGGTAGTCCACCTCTACCTCTGACCACATGCGCTTGTCTCTCCTCTCCTCCATCTCTCCTCTGAACTACCCTCCTCTCTACTACTACACCTCACTTCCGTCATCTACCTGTGCCTCCACCATCCCCACTATCATCTCCACCATCCACACCATCACCCTCTATCAGCTCTCCTATATCTATCAGTCATGGAAATAGATGATCTGCCCAATATGCGTTGTACTCGGCATCCATCCTTGCGTCCTCCACATCTACCAAAATATCCCAAGGAATGGGAACCATCTCCTGCATCTATGTCACTGCTTGATCATAAGACAATAACAGACCTAAATGTGTTTGATCTCTCACTATCTGCGCATACATCCCTGAGCCACGTGGCATCTATTGTCTTCTACCAAACTGCCTACATACTATATCAATCAACTGTCGCTCAATGATATATGGTGTCCTCCCAATCAGATACCTACTCCTAAACACATATGGAAGATCGACTGCATCATCCTCCCACTCCTCACAATCTTGGTAAGGCCTCCATACTACATTGTCTATCTCATCGATCACTTGGCGCCAATACTCTCGCCTCTCAATCTATGGCTGGGAAGTAATCATATCATACAAATGCACATAATTGTGCCCATGTCCCCTACCTCTAAAGTGTATCGGTCGTGTAACCGAAAGATGCTCATATTCCCATACCTGCAATAATGTCACTCCACACCCCAATCTTGGTGATCCATGGTACACAAACTGATGCATCTCATAATATAAGTGTGCCAGTAGACACGACCTCCATACAAACCTGGTGTTCTCAATCACCAATGTCTCCAGAGTCCTCCCCCATCCCACATCCAACCCTCGTGTCACCCTGTCCAGACAGAGGAACCCACTAATAACTCCTGCCAACACCACTGGTAGAGCCAATCCTGTCGCTTTCATGGTGTCCCAGGCCACATGTCCTACCCTCATCTCCTGTCCTGTATCCTGGAACACTCGTCTCAATGCTTCCCTATCTCCCTCTCAATCATAGGGAACCAACTCCCCATCAATTAGTATCTGCAGTATCCTGCACACATCCTCTAAAGTGACTGTCATCTCACCCATTGGCAAATGAAACATGCATGTCTCTGAGTGCCATCTCTTGGCTAATGTAGTCAGTAACCCCATGTTCACCCAAAACTCAGGCATATACATAATATATCGTAATCCCATGGCCTCAACTACTGCTCTATCCTCCAATGTCAACTCTAGTCATATTCCCTGAGTCAAAGGGTATCTCTCCCGTGACTCCAGCATCGATAGGTCCTCCTGCAGCCAAGAAAATCCACTGTTTCAATCCTAGTAGTACTCCATGTTCATCACAATGTGTTGCTTTTTTATCCTAGTGCTTATATTTATCATATGGCACTCTATCCTAGTAGTACTCCCTATTCAACACAAAGTGTTGTTTTAATCTTATCTTTTAGGGCACCTACTTGAGTGCATCCTCTTGAGTAGCTTATCCAATTGACAATGTATGTTCTATCATAGAATTGTCAATTTCAGCCTAATCTGATTAGCAACGTATGTTTTATCACAGAATTGTCAATTTCTATGGTACTCCCTGTTCATCACAAAGTGCCTCGCTCTATCATATTCTAGGGCCTTTTCTTGAGTGTATCTTCTTGAGTATTTTTTTGATTGGCAACGTATGTCCCATCACAGAATTGTCAATCCTAGCCCTATCTGTTATCCTAGTCTTCCCTAGAGGACCTATTTGAGTGTATCCTCTCAGCAGCTTATCCAATCGACAACGTATGTTTACCACAGAACTATCAATTTGACCTTGAAGATGCATACGTGCTTTAAACTTACACAAACATTCCTTCCCTGCACACATGTGCCTGAAACACACAAACGTAACTCTATTTTGCATAAGCACGCCTGCTCAACATAGACGTGCTCGCATCTGGCACAAATGTCTTTCAAATCATAGATGCGTTTAAACTAGACACAGAGGCGGCTATCCTTCCCAGATGCGTTGGCACCAACATAGACGCGCCTTAACATTTTTTCTCCCCCCCCCCCCCCCCCGCTTAGCATTTTCTAGCCCTACCTAACATGCATTTATGACAACAATTAATACACCAAAGTACAAGGAGGTTTTGTGGTACTCATTGGCTCTCCTTCATTTGCTGGCCTCTAATATTGGTGAACACGATCAAATCTATGCACCAATGTCATCTTTCCTGACTGCTCTTCTCTCTGCCCTCTCTGCACTTTGATCTCTTAGGTGTGTAGATGCCAATGAGGATGTTTTCCCTCGTAGTATATCTTATAGACTACCCTAGCCCTAGTCTCCTAAGTCAGTCGTGTTTATCCCGTGACTTTGTCACTCTATCCTATCTTGTCAGTCCTTTCTAGCATTTCTTTCTTATCGAGAGATTGTATGCGATCTTTTCAAACATTTTCATCCAATCTCTCGAGGGGGCATATCATTCTCATCATAGGGCAACTTTGTATCAGTTCATCTTATCTTCTTTGAAACAACGCAACAAGCTACATTGTCTCAAAGAGGGGCAAAATGTAGACACCTAAAATTGTCATGTCTAATTAAATAAATATTTTTATTTATTTAATTATTTAAGCCTAATTCTTCTATTAATTAAATAAATCTTTATTTATTTAATTCATTCATTTGTCCTTTTCTAAGTCTTTCCTCATTTAAATAAATACTTTTATTTATTTAAATTGTCCTTTTCCTAAATTAAATAAATATTTTTATTTATTTAACATTTCTTCTATTAATTAAATCAATCTTTATTTATTTAATTAATTCATTAGCCTTTTCTACCCATGACACATGTCATTCATCTCTTAATTTGTACACTACCTACCCCCTTTATCATTTTAATTATTTCATCTACCTACCCTTTAATCCTAGCCGACCATCTATCTTTTACACCTCTTAATCTTATCCCTTCATTTTCTAAAGTGTCTTCTATATAAGGAGATTCTTCTTCCATTATCTACCCTAAGCATTCTATTCAGCTAATGAGCATTCTAATCAATCTTATGCTATCAAGCCTTTTTGCGATCAAGCTATCAACCACATTTCCATTCTTTGTTGAGCTCTTGTGCACACATAAAATCTGAGAGAAAATATATCAAGCAATATCAATGGAGATAGGAAGAATGAAGATTCAAACCCTAGTGGACATGTGATGGTATAATCTTTTTTATTTTATTGATTTGCATTGTCTTAGGTAATCTTTATATTTTATGGTGGATCTTTGTTGTTGTTAGGCTAGGGTTTTGTGGTTGAATTCATTTAGTCTTTCAATATTGTTGTTTTCATTATCCACTTTTCACCATACACAATTACAATTACAACTATGTATTTTCCTTTACATAATGATATATTTATTATTGCATTTATCAACCTTACTCTCCCACATGTGTGGACACTTGCATCTATTTAAGTTTGGGGGGAGGTAGTCTATAAAAACAAGCTAGTTTCATAATTATTTGCCAAATGTTACTTTGGCTCAATTTTCACTAACTCTAAAACATCAAATCAGGATATTTCAATTTGAAATAAGGATGCGTGATTTGATTTTTATTCCTTTTTCCATACCTGGTTCCTTGTTTCACAAGTTGTACTTTTGCATTATGTGAAACTTCCAACATAAGCCTATTCAAAGTTAATATTTCCTTAAATTTTTGAGCTCAAAAGAGAAATTGTAAAGTTGCAGAAGGTTTAGGAAGTGCTTCTTAGGTTGAAAATTTGTGTTGCTACAAGTGAGATAAGTTCTCAAGGATGAGAGGTCTGCCAATTCATCATGAACCAGTGGACCATACTCTTATTCTGCAGGACAGAGATTGTGAACCTCTTGTTACAAGTGTGGTTGTCGTTGCACCAAAAGATCAACTTGTTAATAGCCAATACAACCACTAGACTTATAGAATCCATAAGAGGCAGTTAATCCATGTCATAAACCTTGAGAATTGAGCTACATAGTACAAGGAGACCAAGGGCGCACACCTTGCAACAATCCCCTCCCAATGCAAGTGAGGGGTTTGAATCTGTGACCAAGCTCTAATACTACTTGTTACAAGTGTGGTTGTCGTTGCACCAAAATATCGACCTGTTACTACCTGATACAACCACTAGACTTATAGAATCCACAAGGGGCAATTAAGCCATGTCACAAACTCGATCATTGCGTTGCACAGCACAAGGAGACCAAGGGCGCCCACCTTGCAATAATCCCCCCCAACACAAGTGAGGGGTTTGAACCTATGACCAAGCTCTGATACCACTTGTTACAAGTGTGGTTGTCATTGCACCAAAAGATCGACATGTTAATGCCCGATACAACCACTAGACTTATAGAATCCACAAGAGATGGTTAAGCCATGTCACAAACCTGATCATTGCGCTACACAGCATAAGGAGACCAAGGTCGCACACCTTGCAACAATCTTCCCCCAACACAAGTGAGGAGTTTGAACCTATGACCAAGCTCTGATACCATTTGTTACAAGTGTGGTTGTCGTTGCACCAAAAGATCGGCCTGTTAATGCCCGGTACAACCACTAGACTTATAGAATCCACAGGAGGTGGTTAAGCCATGTCACAAACTCGAGCATTGCGCTACACAACAAAAGGAGACCAAGGGATCACACCTTGCAACACATGTGTATATAAATTATAGATGGATAGACTAATTTTTGAAGATGCATGCTTTTGATGAAGAAGTTGCTCTTGAATTTGCTCAGATCTTGAAAAATGATCAAACGATGGTCAAGGGTTTAAGAGTGGTTATTACAGAGCATAGGATTTTACAAGTTATTGGATTATGTATGATAAGGGAGTCGTTTCCATAAGGTAGGGATGTTACGTCAAATAGGGATCAATTTATAGAACATGCTAACCCTACATTAAATGTTACCCATCAGGGGACACAGTGGTTGTCTTTACCAAAGGTATGGGCTCACATAGTGACATACATCATAATGTATCTAGCATGTGAATGATGCCAATCTCAACTGCATTTTATTCATTTTAATCATTTTATTCATTTTAATTTATTGAGTCATCTGAGGTATGGACGACTCATTAATGTTCCAAATTTTCTTTATAATATGCTAAACCAAATGGCAAAAAAGGTGCAAAAAGGTATTGTTCAATCTATTTCTCATCATTGTTTGATTTAGTTGTTAAGAGAAAAAAAATTAGAAGTAAACCCTACGATGACATGGGAAAACTTTTTAAGCATAACCGGGGCTCAACCAATAAACTAGGAACCTAGGGTTATGAGAGAAGATGATGCTTCTTCCTCCAGAGAAATGTCTGTCAATACTCCTAGTGGAAGTCCTTCTAGGCAAAGTATGAACCCTATTCCAGCTACTGAAGAAATTTCTATAGCAACACTATCTAACAAAAGGGGTAAAAATTGGAAAGCCATTCAAAATAAACTAGTAAGGGAGAAAAAGGAAGCCAAAACCCCAAGTTCTGCTCAAAAGAAGCCCACACCAAAGAAATAGAAAGTCAGGGTACCTAAATTCCCTGCAGCAACACAAATATTGAAATAAGTCATTCAGTCAACAAGAAAATCTTCCAAAAAGGTGAGAATGGTTGTTAAGAAACCTCTGAGCAGAAGTCATATATTGAAGAGGAAATTCAAAAGCAAGAGTACCTAAAGGTGAGAATATTGTCATTCAGAGTTCTGATATAGAAGAGGAAGAGGAGGAACAAGTTCTTGAAAGAAATTCCCTGTTTCGCAAACACCTTCTCCTTCATCATCCTCTTCTCACACTCAAGAAAATCAAGATGTTGAAGAAACCCCATCAGAAGAAGATGCAGAGGAAATATCAGTCCATTCTGGTGAAATTTAGGTTGAACTGGATTTTGAACCAAATGTCAAAAACATACAACTCTAGCAATAGCCATCTGATGAGGAACTACCTAGGGAAGAGCATATTGCTATAGGACTAGAAAATTTGGCAGAAGCAACAGAGAAAGTCAATAAAGAAGAAAGAAGAGTCAGGACTATGGTAAGTATGAATGACCCACCTCTATTTTCATGGGTTGCATTTGCATTAGAATTATGGCAATTAATAAGAAATAAGGAAAAGGAGTGGAAAGCAGAAAGAGAGCAGTTACAAGAACAATTAAAGGAAAAGGATGCAAAAATTAATATATTGGAGGATAGATTAGATAATGTGGCCACCCTGGTACCACAAATCGTTGAGTGTAGACTACCTCCTATGATATATGCTCTGCATCTAAAATAACTATACCTCTCCTATAAATTATCTAGATTATTGTCTGGTTTGAGCTCATCTCTCATAAGTCCTAAAGACTTTATGCATGCTTACAATGCATTTACCCCTCAAAAAAAAACTTGTTATGTGAATTCTATCTCCACAATTATGCTATTCCTTGTAATCCACAGTGGAACCCGTTACTGGCAATTGGGGATATCCATCTTAGGGCATTTATGTCCTATATTCAAAATGAGAACAATAGGGATGAACAAGCACGTTAATACCTAGATAAGGAGCAAATCATTACATTACCTCTTCAAGGTGAAGTAGGAGATCCTAATAGAATTTTCTACCATTGGAATCAATTGACATGTGAACCTAGTCAGAGAGAGAAAAGAATGACACTGAGGGAAGAAGCTTACAAAGAATATGAACATATGGCAAATACTTCAGCTAGAACATTGTATGGGTATCTTGCTCATAGGTGGAAATGGTTACCAGAAGATCTAAAGAGGGTAGAACCCCTCATTAAGGAATTACCATGGAGCACTCAGGAGAGCAGCTACATATATACATTTAGGAAGGTCACAGCATGAAAAATGGATACCTTTAATCTTCCAGCCACTGATGTTATGGTGGCTTGTACCACACTGGGAAGAACTCAATATTATAATGTTGAACAAGAAAAGACTAGGTGGGAAAATTTTAAGAAGGATCAAGGCTTTTATTGGAGTCATGTTGCAAAAACTAGGGGAGAAATTACTGTAGGGGACTTCAGATTGTTAACATGGAAGGAGAATCAGAAACCAACCGCTAGTGAACCAACAAGGCCTTAAGTTGGGGGGGAATGATGAGGCCTATTATATGCATCTTTATTACAAACATTTCATGATGTTTTAAGACTTTTGTTTTAATACCCTTAGGGATATATCGTTTGTGGAAGTGTCTTTTAAGTCAATATGTTGAACATATCATTTATATCCTAAAACTCCTTATGGTGATGTTATAACAGTTTAATGGGTGCAATATAAATATATCCTTATCTTTGGATGATATTAAAATGTTGTATTTTAAGTAATCATGAATGTGCTAGATTTTTGGTACGTTAACCTTGGTGATGCAGCTAGTTGAAGGAGTCCTATGTTGTTGAGATAAGATTAAAAGCTATCAGCAAAAGGTGTCAAAGCTTTGAAGGAGTCTTGAACAAAAAACCAGGAAGAAGTCAAGATTGTTATAATGTGGATACCAGTTGTTTGTGTCGTTTAAAGACTTCAAGGACTAGTAAGGAGGTCAGTTTCTCTTCCATTTAATCATCATGTTTGTTAATGAAGCAGATTTAGGAAAGGTTTTAATGAATACAAATTCAAAAGAGTTCTACTTTGTTTCGGTTTTCTTTGCTTCTTAGATTTTTACATTTCAATAAAAGTCATCCTCCTATATACTAGGAGTGGAGCGGTTGTCATGGAAACTTGTTAGGATTTAGTCATTATAAATTCCCTCTTTGGAATTCTTAATAGGTTAGTTGAAGTTATGTTTATGTCTATTATACTAATAAATATTTCTAAAAAGAAGAATAAAGTTCAGTTTTCTTTTGGTTCAATATTTGATATGGTTATGTGAGATTAGCAATCTAATTTTGTTGTTATTAGTTCTGGAGACTCATCCAAGAGGGGCCATTTGGTGAGGATTTTGCATGTTTACTTTCTACACTTTCATTTTTCATGTTATCTTTATTCTATTTCGAGCAATTGATCATTGTCTACATTTGTAGCCACTGAATTGTAATTTTGTGACTATTCTTACAGCCAAGGTAGAGTAGTGTAGTTGTTTATGTTTAACCAGAAAATTTTTGTTTTAGAATAAGCAGTAGGATCTCTTTGCATTACAATATAGTTAGTAGTATTTCATTTTGACAAGATTTATTCTAGCATTTCATATGTTCAATTTTAGGATGAAAGTACCTCCTAGAAGCTCTTAGTGCACAAATTGTGTTGTCCCATTTCAAGTTAAACGTACTCGGGTTGATAATATAAATGAACCTTTATGATGGAGTCTAATAGTTGCTCAATAAAGAATTCATGTCTCTGAGTTAAGGTGAGGTACCTAGTTATCTATCCATTATTTTGGACCAACACATTCAAGCAAAACTATCTTCCAATCCCCCAATACCAAGGGAAACGAGAGGTGATCTCACAATCAAAGCATCAATAACAATCGAAGTGGGGACAGCAAGAGTACAAGGTAAATCGGTGACCACCAAAGAATATGATAGTTGGGAGGGAGTAACTTGTGTAGAAAGAGATGAACTAGGAATAGAAGGAGGCTCCAAAGAAACATTAGGAATCATCAAAAGACATTTGGGAATGATAGGGTCACACCCAAATCATGATGCTCAGTAGTAATTTGGATGAAGTCCACCGCAAAGGAACCCTCAACAATTAGGTGATCTTCCTTAGCATCCTTCCACCAAGTAGCAGTACCTTTCTGACATGCTAGAGAGAAGTCTGAAGCCAGATGGCCAATAAAGAAGCAACAATGGCATTGAAAGGGGATGCCCTCATTATCCAATGGTTGTGTTCAAGGCTTCTCCCCAATATTCAAAACCACTTCCCCATGAAGAGGTTTGGACATGTTGATATCAACGAGAATGCAAGCAAAGGTGGGGTGTCCCAAGTGGGGAGTAGAATTATCAACCTTCAAAAAATAGCCAATTAAGTTGTTGATGTCCTCATAACAAGAATCCTCCCAAAACTAGAGAGGAAGTTTAGGCATTCTAACCCAAACTAGACTCAACAATAGAGACTAATTTAGGGGATTTACAAAGGGAATCCAAGGTTCGATAGAAAGTGAATGCTCTCCCCAAGCCCAAGGAAGCATTGGCACAAATTTTGACCTTCAAATGAAACAAATGCAGCAATGAAAAAGTTTGAACTTACCCAAAACCAAAGGCTTCCAAGAGGACAAAACCCAGTTATACAGGTTTGGAAGAGTAGGCCAAAGAAAGGGGAAATGACACACTGGTCCATAACTAAGAAAGCTTTGTTTGCACCACCTTCCTCACCACAAAAAATGATAGGAAAGGACTTGGCATAGGAGAGAGATCAAAAGGTGTGTTGTGGGTGAGCAGGTTCAAAAGTAGACCGAGTAACACAAGCATAATTTTAGTCCTTAGCAAAGGAAGAACTACTTTTATTTGCTAACGAATTATATCATAATTTTAATTTTTAAATTTTCATATATATATATATATATATTTCTACTCTTTATTTATATTCCACCTCTTATTGCTACTATAATTACACCTCTTAACATAATAACCATTGTTGCAACAAACAAATTTTTGGGGCAAATGATGGGTATTTTATCTTTATTAGGGCATATGATGGATAATTTCTTTATTGGTAAAACAAGAGAAGCCTCTCGAGTCACTTACTGATACATAATTAACTTTGCTCGTTAGTCATGCACATTACTAGAGTACAACATAAAAAAAAAGGAATCACTTCAGTTTTATATTTTAACTCGGCACATCAGATACAAAATAGTTCTTATGAATAATGAGGCTAATCTAATTTTTAGCCCTATTAATAAGCAAAATTGCATGTGATGAAAGCACTTTACATACTTGAAAGGTTAAGAACCAAGGCAATGAAAGGCATGGCAACAATGTGAATGTGTTTCTTGAATGCGCAAACAAGAGCAATTACAACTTTTAGTAGTGAAACCTACATTTGGTATTGTTTACTTGTGAAATAGGGATTCACAAAATTGGATATGAATTCAATTATTTTTAGAAGGAACACCAAACATGAAAGTGGACTAAAATCAATTGATTCAATCCGAATAGAATGGAATGTTTTTTATTACGGGAAAAGCAGGTTTTGAAGGGATCCTGAAACCCTTTACAAAAGATCCTTAAAAGATAATAGCATTAAGAAACATGAAAAGACATACTGCCAAAAAACTAGCACAGTTTTGGGCAAAAATCAGCAAAAAAGCCCAACAAAACCAACAATATCCAACCATAACAGAAAAAAGATAGAAGACAAATTACTTAATGTTTTTTAGGGCATTAGCCAAATTTCCGCTAATCCCTTGCAAATCTTTAATATTATCCCTAAGCTTAGGGATATCCTTGGAAGAGGCCACAGCAGCTTTTTTCATGTTCGTCCTTGTTCTTTTTGCCACACCACAAGGAGCACTTTCCAATGTCCCTGCCTCAATAGAATCCTCATCAATATCTAGGTCAACAACAGGTTTGGAGGTGTTGGAGCCATCAAGGAACTTGGTAATTTCCTCTAAATTCTTAGTCATAGAGGTAAGGATGTCCGGAATCATTACCAAAAAGTTTTTCATAGTTGTTTTTCCTTCCTCCAGATTACTAATCTGAGCTTCTAGCTTCTCCACTTTTTCCTCCATACCCTTTTTCCATTGCTCTAGGTTCATTTCAGCTTTCTTCCCTTTCTCTTCCTACTGCTTATCAATTTTTTCTAGATTCTTGATTCCTTCATAAATCCACCTGTCAAAACCCATTCGAGCCTCTGACTGGTTTTTGAGTTTATCCAGAATTATCCCCTCTCCAGCTTTATCCTGATCCCTGCTCAAATTCTCCTTGTCCTTCTCTTGCTCAATTTCCTTCTCCTTCTCCTTCTCCTTCTCAATTTCCATTTCCCTTTCCTCATTAATCTTATTGTCCTACTCCTCCATTGGTTGGTTGTTAACATTACCTATACTGTGGGTAGGACTATTCTTTTCCAATGTCCTCTGAATAAATCTTTGTATCCTTTTGATTACCCTTGTCTTCTTGAATTTTCTCCATAGTGGCTTTTTTGCCCATTTTGCTATGTGTCAACTCATCCTTGCTAGGCCCACCTTCCTCCATCTTCCTCTTTCCTTTCCCCGGTGACACCGACAATCTCTTGTTTTCCTGGATAGCCAGAATCTTGCAATCCTCATAAATGAGCAAAATAAGATCGTAATGAAGCACAAGCGTAGAAGGGTTCTTGCTATGCTTATTCAGAGACCGTGACAGACCTAAAGAGGTAATAGGGCAAAGAAATCCTCTTCTCATGTCTAAAATGATTTAAAAGCACAAAATGGTATGTGTGGACCCTGGTAAAATGACCCTCCACAGTAATGTATTCCATAATTTTATTAAGCACACAGCCCCATATTTTCTTAATATTGGAAGCATCATAATACCCCCCCCCCCCCCCCGTAGCTTTTCCTATTTTCGCTCTCTCCTTCTCTTTACGCAGAAAAAGCTTAACTGCATTATTAGACACTTTCATGTCTCTAAAGAAGTTAAGACTAGAATGGGGCATAGTTGTGACCATCGCAATGAGGTTCACATCCACCTTAAACCTAACACCATGAATTTTGAAGGAGCCATTTATCCAGTTTTCAGTAACTTTGGTGACCGCTAGGTTAACTCTGCCTTTATCATAGTCGACCAACTTTTCCATGAAATTCGTCATGAATCCTTTCTCCATCTTTGTCCAAACCTTAGGCATCTCCTTCTAGCTAGAAATATTATCAAGTTCCTCTCTTCTTAGATCCCCCCCCCCCCCCCATTTTAGATTTTGTTTTGCAGTTTCTCTTCTTCTGCAATTTCAGAGCTTTCTTCCAAATGACACTCGATTTTTTGAAAATGCATACCCACAAAGTGTGCGGAAAATTAATATTCTTGATTAGCACTCTACCCTTCTGACTTGTCATCATTACCTTTCTAAAAATTTGAGTATTACTCACTAAAACTCTCATGATTAATCGTGTGATCCATCTTTCCCCATAAATTTGTCCTTTCTGATGAGTTCTTTAATATTAAAATCAATATTAACTTCCCCATTCCATATACTTTGAGCTTCGTAAATTACGCCAAGGTTCTCTAGACCATCCGCAACAATATTTTTTCTCTGAAGGCATGTTCAATGATAATAGATTTAAAGCTAGAAATAATTTCTCTAGCTTTAAAAATAATATTTTCTATAGTCCACAAAGGCTCAATTTCTCTCTTAAGGCATTTAATAATGTTAAGTGAGTCTCTCTCCAACCATAGATTATCATGATTAAGATTTTTTGCTATAATCAAAGTTTTCAGAGCCGCAAAGGCTTCAGCATAATGACTAGTTTGATTACCCAAAGGGCCAGCAACAACCACAAGGCAACTTCCAGCAAAATTCCTGACAATGCCCCCATAACCAGCTTTCCTTGGGTTCCCCTTAGAAGCCCCGTCAAAGTTGGCCTTAATCCATCCCTGAGAAGGAAAGCACCAGAAAAGACCATCCCTACCCTTATCCATACTGATTTTGTTATTGGAGAGGTTCCATCTTTCATTAAAGTCTTCTTTAGCAACTAAACCATGATCAGTTCCATTTAAACATTCAAAAATCCCTCTATAGATTTTATCCACCACCACTTCAGGGTTAGCACTTTTATCCCTAAAAATCCTATTGTTGCGCTCCTTCCAGATGTTCCATATGACATTAGGGAGAGTAAGTTTACAAAGCTCAACATTCTTAGAATTGGAACTAGGACAATACCATTGCTGCCAAAACTCTTCCAGAGAGTTCGGGAAAACCCAGCTCAACTTCCACCTACTAAAAATAATATTCCAGATTTCCTGACTGAAAATACACTGGTAGAGGATATGACAAACAAACTCCTCCTCCCTACAACAAAGAGAACACCTGTTAGGAAAAACAAATTCACGCTTATGGAGATTATCAAGAGTTAGCACCTTATTTTGGATAAAAATCCAAAAGAAGATATTAATTTTGGGCGTCAACTTCTTTATCCACAGTTTATCCCACAAAGGGATCTCTTCTGGAACTTTGTTGTGGATAGACACCACTAAAGACACAGAATATTTCCCATCCGAATTTTCCCTCCAAATCAAACAATCCTCTGCATTGTCCATAAAAATTTTAGAAGAAAACAAAATCTCTAGAAATTTTAATCCCAGACAAAGTTGGTTGAACTCAATCCACTTCCCATTTCTCTAGTAGTCTCTAACAAAGACTCCATACCTACTTTTGCACCAGTCTTTCCATTCCTTAAGGATAGGAATTTCCTCCAGCGGTTTATCCATGAGCAATCTATCCTCCCAGAATCTAATAATTATCCCATTCCCCAATTTCCACTTTCTTCCAACTGCTACCCAAGCTTTAGCCATTTGCACTACATTTCAAATTACAGAGCCTTCAACAAAAAAAAAATTCCATAAATTCTTCCTCAGATGGTTGCATGTAAAGGTATTTCTTTTTCCAAATTAAATTCCATTCTCTTTCCTCCCCTTTCATTCTCCAAATTTGTTTAGCTAACAAGGAATTATTCATAGTTATAATATTCCTTAATCCCAAATCCCCAAAAGCCTTAGGAGTACCTATATTCTTTGCAATAAGGGGGATTCTATTTTTATCTTCCACTCCCGACCATAAGAATTTTTTTTGAATTCTTTCAATTGCCTCCGCAAACTTTCTGGGGATTTTGAACAGACTAAAGGCATAGATAGGCAAATTTTGAAGGGTAGCTTTAAGCAACGTCACCTTACCCGCTTGGCTAAGGAGGGCTCCTTTCCATCCAGCCAATTTGGAATTGAATCTATCAAGCAGCTTCATCTAGAAATTCTTTGAAGGCTTTAAGCATAGAGGGAGACCCAAATAGGTTGAAGGAAACTCAGAAATTTTGCATCCAAGGATTCTTTCTATCCTTCTTTGTCTATCCACAGGGGTATTGATGAAGATCAAAGAACTCTTATCCCAATTTATTTTTTGACCAGAAGCAGTTTCATAGGAATCCATAACACTCTTCATGTTTCTCGCTTCCCTAATGTTAGCTTCTCCCATAGTGATCGAATCATCAACAAACTCTTCATGAGTACAGGTTATGTTGGAAGATGAAGGTTTAAGGCCTTTGAGTTTCCCTTCTTCCACATTTCTCATAATAAATCTACCCAAACTTTCAGCCAAAATACTAAACAAGATAGGAGAGATGGGATCCCCCTGTCTTAGGCCTCTAGAAATTTTGAAGAAACTAGAAGGGGATCCATTAATAATAACTGCAGAGGTAGAAGTTCCAGTCAACTGAGAACAAAGTTGAATCACCTTTTCCCCAAACCCAAAAGCTTTCATAATTCTGAAAAGGAATTGCCAATTCACTCTATCATAGGCCTTAGACATGTCCAGCTTAAGAAAAAAAACCGTGTTTTTTAGCAGCAGTTAATGAATATTCTCATGAATAGAAATGATAGAATCCAGAATCTGTCTACCAGGGACAAAACCGTTCTGCTGAGACAAAATAATGCGGGGGAGAATATCCAACATTCTAGAAGTAAGAACCTTAGATATAATCTTGTAAACAGAATTACAAAGACTGATAGGTCTGAACTTATTGAGAGAGACAGCTCCAAAGATCTTAGGAATAAGAATAATAAAGGTAGCCTTGAGTTCTTTTAGAAGCCGCCTTGAACCAAAGAATTCTTTAACTCCATTACAAATATCAATCTCCACAATATGCCAAAAGTTTTGGAAAAAGAACATAGGGAATCCATCTGAACCAGGAGACTTATCTCCATGAAAGGAAAACATAGCCTTTTTTATTTCCTGATTCGAAGGGATCCGAGAGAGATTTTTGTTGTCATCCTCATTTAAAATGGGAGAGATAGCTTGAGCAAGAAGGTCTTGATTTCTAATATCCAGAACGTCCACCCCTCCCAACAGATTGCTAAAAGAATCCATAGCTTCCTTTCTTATTTTATTTTCATCTGATAAAATCCCCCTATTGCAGGATAACCTAGAAATCATGTTGGCTGCCCTATGCTTAAGAGCAGTCAAGTGGAAAAACCGAGTGTTTTTATCACCTTCCTTCAAATACAAAGCTCTTGATCTTTGTCTCCAAAAAGTTTCTTCATTAGAGATAATTTCATGGTATTTAGACAGCAACCCATTTTCAACATTTCTCAAATCCTCAGAAAGCCCTTCCTCTTGGATTTTATCTTGAACTTCTTTTATATCAGTCTTAATTTGAGCTTTACTTTTAAAGATATCTCCAAAAGTCTCTTTGTCTAGATTTTGACTTTGGCTTTTATGATGTTAAGCTTTTTGGCAACTCTGAATAAGGTCGTTCCCTCAATCTCTGAATTCCACCATTCAACAACACAGACTTCCAAAGACGGGTGGGATAACCACGCTTTTTCAAATCTAAAAGGAAAATTTCGCTTTGCAAAAGTTGAATTGGCAATGAAAGAAATAGGGAAATGATCAGAGCCAATCTTAATGATTGACGCCAAAGAACAATTATACTTAGAAAGCCAATCAGCAGAAATCAAGGATCTATCCAACCTTACTCGAATAAGATCAGAACCAGTTCTTCGATTGGTCCAAGTGTAATTAATCCCTTGGAGATCCACATCCATCAAAGCTTGATCATTAATAAAAATTTATAAGATCTTGTCTTCCCTCCAACTGCAAAGGGAGGCCTCCCATCTTTTCATCCTCTTTTAAAGGGGTATTGAAATCTCCCATGATCATCCAGCTTTTATCAGCAAAACTTAGTATGTCTTCAGCCAGGCTCCTCCAAAATTTAGTTCTTCCAGCTTTAGAATTATGTGCATAGACATTAGTGATAACCCAGACAAAGTTATCCTTAATATGCTCAAGCAAGACTGAGGTCCTATTGACCCCTAAAGCAATTTCCTCACCTATAATAGTATTCTGGTTCCAAAAGATAGTTGTACCTCCAGAGGCACCCTCCGAACTTGTTCCAATTGCCCCATTACTTTTGAATATTCTAATCCTTTCCACTTTATCCTTACACATCTTAGTTTCTTGAATAAGGACAACATCCGGTTTATGATCTCTTACAATATTACGCAACACATCCTACTTATGGGGGGCATTCAACCCTCTAATATTCCATAAGATTATCTTCATACTTTAACCGAGGATAAGGTTGACTCAATGGCTCTGTGTTCCATCAACACAGTTCTTCCAACTTTCTTGTTCCCTCTGATTCTTTAGAGAGGGTCTCCCCTGCTTTTTGTTGTGACTTCCAACATCTGCCACTTTCTTATTCTTGCTTCTGGTTGAAATACCTCCATTGGGTCCTCCATTATTTGACTTGCCTTCTTTAATACCGAAAATCCTAAGATTTCCCTCAAGAACCACTGTTTCCAAACTTTTAGGAGGAGTTTTGCATTGGGAGTTCAGGATCATACTTCCAGTCTGCTTAGGATTCCATTGGTTAATAACAACAAAGGCTCAATATCCAGAATATTACAGTCTTGTGCTTCATTAAAGTCTTCCTCATTTTCTTTATTATTAGATGAGGCAGAAACATCATCATAGGAACTCTCATCAGCTTTACCCTGGATGATAGGACCAACCTTATGATCCTATGATTCAGATTTTTGAGCCTTTTCTTCTTTCCCATGCTCTTCCTCCTTGTTACTTTCTTTTTGACTGTTAGAACAGGCACAAACTGATTTTTCATTGTTACTATTCACACCCTTCTTTTCCTCGTTTTCAATCTCGGTCACTTCCTTCTCAGGGACAACCTCTGAAGGTGGATCATCATTCTTCCCTTTTGTTTGCCATTTCTACTTCGTGTTGCTATCATTTTTACCAATCTTACTCTTCTTAAGCGGGCAAGATTTCGCCCAATGACCCGACTTTTTACAATGAAAACAAACAAATGAGAGAGATTCATATTCAATCACTTGGGTCCATTTCCCCAATTTAGACAGAATCTCAATAGATTGAGGCATATCCGTCATTTGATTAACATTAACACAAATACGAGCAAAAACCAACCTTGATTTAGTTGTTGTCATCGGGTCGATCGAAATAAGTTCACCAAATGATCCCGCGATCCCTTTAAAGACCTCCTCATTCCAGAACTCCAATGGCAGGCCAGGGAGACGCGTCCACACAGGCGCCGACACAAAAAAGGAATCATCCAGAGGAAGGTTAGGAGCCCATTTCTGTAAAGCCAATGTTGACTTGTCGAACATCCATGGCCCTTCACAGAGCGCTTTATTCATATCTTCTTCATTATTAAAAGCAAACGAAAAAAAAACCCTAGGCAAAGCCGCCACATCCACTTGACCTTTGAGAACCCATTTCCTCCTTATAAAGTTCCTTACAACATCAATGTTAGGTCTAAAACCAACAAACCTTCCAACCAAAGTCATAGCTAAGCCAGACACAGTGAAATCAACCAGCTTATCCGGAACAGAAATAGCAAAAACCCCTGTTGCCGGATCAGAGATATTTTTAACTTCCGGAAGACCAGATTTCACTAGAGGCCTGACTCCAAAAAGAGCAGACCATTTCTTTTCTTTACCTCTATCATGTGGGTCCCCTGTTTTGGAATCTTTATCTTCCACCGATTTGATTGTTGCCTTGTCCCCCTCAGTACCCTGAGAAGCCTGGTGACCAGCATGATTACCAGCTCCAACCGCAGAAAGACTGCCATCCCCTTGAATTCCGCCATCCCCAGGTTTGAAATTTGAATTTCCCGCTTGTCGCTCCGCTTGCCGCTCCTCTCCACCCATGTTCCAAGTGCTTATTCGATTAGACTTTACTCTCTTTGTTTGAGTTGAAGGTACTTAAGGGAATTGAAATTAAATGTTAAATCTAGGGTAAATGATGCAAAATTGGTGTAAAATAACATAAATAGTGAGCTACAAATGTGATACCTGAATATGGCACTAGATCTAAGGTAAGGGCACAATGCAGAACTTGTGTTTGATAATTTAGCCCAAAAGTACAAGACAAGGTGGCTTGGGGCAATCTTGTCCTTAAATTGTCAGATGTGAACAAACAAGAAACTTCTGAAATCAAAGTATCACTCAAAATCTTCTCTTGTAAGTTTGTTGGAAATTTGTCGGACAAGGTGGTGTGGGGTTACCTTGTCCTCAGCTTTTCACTCCTGCAAAAGTCAAATCTAATTGTCGTCATCTCCTCTACCAAAATCTTCATATGTAGCTTCTAGATCTATTTCTTGCACACAAAAAGAGGGGAAATGGTGTTGTTGATAGGGATTTGCCTAAGTCAAACCCCGAGTTTGGAATTAACCCTTGAATTGAATTGAAATTGTAAATAGAAATACTGAAGTAAATGTTGAATGATATACCTCAAATCTATTGTGATTGATAATGGTTCATGATGGAATGCTCTTTGAATGTGACACAAGTGTATGCAATAACATGACGAAAAAATGACAAGACCTGAATGACCTAGTCAAACACATGCTTTCATGATGCTTGAAGTAATTTGTTGCTTTGTGTTGTGTAAATCTTGAAGAATGCTTGAAGAATACGATAGGATGAAATGTCGTATTGATGTTGAATGAATGCTTCTTGTTGCTTATGGATGGATGTGGAATGGATGAGTAGGGATGATGTGAAGTGAAAATGAATTGAAAGGATGCTCTTATATACGATTCCCAAGGTAATTTAGCAATTAGGCCAACCTCCAACGATCAAATTGAGACACTAGGATCCAAAATCAACAGGAAGGGAAAGTGCACCAACATATTTAAAATTGGTCATGTTTAAGGAGGACAAGGACGCCCTAGGTGCCCATGTCCACCAAAAATAGGGCAAACATGTGGAAAATGGAGAGCACGCAACCCAATGTTATGGTTCACATCATTGTGCAAAGTTTTGAGGTAAAAAAGGGCTAGAAATGGACCCAAGTGAGAGCTAAGATGGGACACACTAAAGTAGGGGCACAAAAGGTGGTGTAAATTGTGTGAAGTTACAATTTATGACACTACAAGTATCAAAATGGTTATGAATGTAGAATATTTCTTAATGAAAAGTGAAGCTTATTTAATTTGTGACTTTGTTAATAAGTAAAATTGCATGTGAAGATACTATGAAAAGAAGTACAATACTTATTATGAATAAATGCACTTGATATAGCTAATTTTTACACTATTCCCCATGATTGTTTATAATCTTCTTTTATTTAGAAGGAAAGTAAATATAATATTCAAATCACATACAAGAATTCCTGACTGTAATATATACTCCAAAAATCTTGTGGTCAATGCACAAAAATTCGATTTTGTTGTGCTTTCTTAAATGGTCATTCCCTATTTAAGAGCCATGGAGGATACCAATAAAGGATATTGTGTGTGTGTGTGTAAAGGCACCTATTATAATTTTATGTGAGAAATTCATTTTAAAAATTAGGCCTTGAAAAGGGTATCTCTTGGCAAATTATATATATTATTGTTAAATATATGTATGCTAGTAGCATTTGTGGTGTTGCATTTAAATGAAATAGTGTTTGCGTTGGGGTTATGGTTAGGAATAACATTCAAATTAGGGGTAGGGTTAGGGCTAGAAATAAAATGAGGTTTATAGTAGTGAGATATAGAATTAGGGTTAGCAATTAGATTATGTTGAAGGTTGGGGTTTGTGTTTGGGTTAGGGTTATGCTTAGGATTAGAGATAGAATTAGTGTTAATGATTTGGTTATGTTATGGTTAGAGTTAATGTCAATATTAAGATTTGGGTTATAGTTAATTAGGCTACAATTATGGTTAGGGTTATGTTCAAGGTTAGAGATAAGTTCAAGGATAGGTTTAAGATCGGGTTAGGATTAGGGCTAGCATTAGTTTAGAAATAAAGGTAGGGTTAGGATTAGGATTACGACTAGGGTTAGGGTTAAGGTTGGGGTTAAGGTTTAAAATAAAAATAGGGTTAGGATTAGGGTTAAGATAAGTTTAGGATAAGGTTACAGTTGGGGTTTAAGATTACGATTAATTTTAGGTTTAGGATTAGAAAAAAATACGGGTTAAGATTAGGATTAAGGTTAAGATTAAGATTAAGCATAAGGTTTAGATTAAGGTTAGCATTAGAGTTACGATTAGGGTTAGGGGGGGTGTCATCCTTAACGTTAGAGTTAGGATTTGGATTAAAGTTATAATTAGGGTTAAGTTTAGGAAAGGAATATTTTGGGGATAAGGCTCGTGTTAGGACTAAGATTAAGGTTAAGCTTAGGGCTATGATTAAGATTAGGGTTAGAAATAGAGCTAGCATTGGGAATAACATTACAACTATGGTTATGGTTAAAAACAAAGTAGAGCTAGAGTAAGGATTAGGATGAGGATAAAAATTAAGTTAGGCTTATAATAAAATATGGATTAAGGTAAAGGTAATAGTTTGGATTAAGGTTAAATTTAAATTTTGGTTGAAGACAAGGTTAGAATCAAGATTATGTTTGTGGATAAGGTTAGGGTTCGAAATAGAGTTAGTTTTAAAGATAACATTAAGCTTAATGTTAGTGTTAATTTTAGATTAGGGTTAAAAAAAGAGGTAGTGTCAAGAAATGACATTAAAGAGATGGTTAAGTTTACAAATAAAATAGAGCTAGGATAAGCATTAGGGTTGGAATTAGAATTAGGCTTAGTGTTTACATTTGAAGATAGAATACAGATTAGTGTTAGGGTAAGTATTAAAACACGATTTAAGGGTTAAGGTTGGAGATGTTTTTTGGTTGGAGATAAGATTAAATCAAGCTTATGTTTGGGGATAAGGTTAGTGTTAGAAATAGAGAGAGAACATTTGTTTAGGATTCGAGTTAAGATTAAGATAAGGTTAGAAATAGAGTTAGTGTCCAAGGATATCATTAGGGTTGTAATTAGGAATTAAGATAACATAGGGCTATGACTAGGGTTAAAGTTGAAGATAGAATATGGGATAGAGTTAAGAACAATTAAAAGTAGAGTTAAGATTTCAATAAGAGTTAGGGATGGGAAAGGGAAAAAGTTACAATTAAAGTCAAGGTATGAGGTTATGAGTATCATTAAGATTATACACATCAATAGGCTTAGTAGCACAAATAGGTTAAGGTTAGGGCTAACATTATTGTTCTAGGTCAGAAATAGAGTTGGTGTCCAAGGATATCGTTAGGGTTGTATTAGGGTTAAAGTTGAAGATAGAATATGGGATAGAGTTAAGGTAACAATTAAAAGTAGGGTCGAGATTTAAATAAGAGTTAGGGATGGGAATGGGAAAGGGAAAGGGAAGAGGTAAAGTTAAAGTTACAATTAAAGTCAAGATTATGAGTATCATTAAGATTATACACATCAATAGGCTTAGTAGCACAGATAGGTTAAGGGTCATTATTGTTCTAGGTCAGAATTAGTTTTAGGATTGAGGTTGGTGTTAAAATTAAAATTAGATTTAGGGTTGAGAACCCTAGAATTAGGGTGTTTAGGACTAGATTTGAGGTTAGAAATAGAAATAGGGTTGGAGAATTTGGTAGAATTAAAATTTTAGTTGGAAATAAAATTATAATTAAGATTAGGGTTAAGTTTAGAGTTAGAGATATGATTAGGGTTAGCAAGAGGGTTATGGATAAGATTATAGGTAGATTGTAACCACTAAATCATGAGACATCAAAAAAAAAAGTTAGAAACACCGTCTACAAGTCCCCAAGCTCTCTTTCTGTTTAAAAATCAAATGTTGCAAAAATAAAGAAATCTCCCAGCTTATTCACACAAAATACCATCATAGCCATATTAACCATATTTTAAGTATTATGAGCAAGGTGCCAAGCAATAAAAATTCAGCATATCAATCATCATCACATCGATCCAAGGGGGCCCAGTGATTTCTAAAGAAAATAAAATTAAAAAGTTACAATCTATCCAATGCCATTTCGTCCACATACACCCATCCCTAAATAATAGCTAACAGTAGAGCTGCCTTCAAACCAACCATTATAACATAACCCTAAAACAGTGACACGTTTCTAATGACTTTACACGGCCAACGAAACAATGAAAAATGTTATTTCACAGATGCTTGATACCAGTTTGGCTTCAAGTGCAAAGGGCCAGCCCAGCCATGAAAACACAATATATCTGCATCCCAACTACCATAATTCCAAACCCTAAAAAGCGCCATTGCCTCTTTTTTCTAAAAGCTTTCTTACCCAACAAAACAATGAAAATGTGCAACAGAATGAGAGAATACTCCAGCTCATTTTTTCCTACCATCATTACCATCCATCAGGCTTCAAAAGCATATAGCCACACAATAAAAACTCAATATACTGATCATCCCTAAATTTATCTCATAGGAAAGCATAGTAACTTACCAAGAAAATCAGAAACATTTGATGCTGATAATCTATTCTTCCCCATAAGCCCATTCCTAAAACATGGGTAGAGTTGGGGCTACTCCGAAAACCACCATTAACAGACCCCTAAAACAGTGTCACGACTTCTTATCCCCAATTTTCTCACGGTCAACAGAAACAACAAAATGTGTTACAGAATGGGGAATCACCCCAGCTTATTCATTCACATCATCATTACAATTTATGTATTACAGAATGGGGAACCACCCCAGCTTATTCATTCACATCATCACTACAATTTAAGCTTCAGGCACAAAAAATTGAGCAAAGAAAACTCATTACACTAATCATTCATAAATTGATCTGATGTTGATCAGATGGAAAGACATGACAACTTCGGAAGAACAAAAGTTTAATGATTCAATCCTCCCAAAACCATATTGGAGGAGAAAATGTCATCGCTTTTCCACCAAATTTCTCACATGCCCAACAAAACATCTAAAGATCTAATTAAGAAAAACAAACTTATATAGACATTTTTGTGACCCATGCCACCAATTTAAAATGATGAAGAAATAGCATTAACGTGGTAATCCAAACAAATAAAATACACATTTCTATTAATTCTTGGATCTGTGACATACATAGCTACCAAATTCTAAAATGCAAACTAAAATTGAAAAATACATGTCAACGGAAGTCCTTGCCTGAAACAATTTAATAAGCTTTCACAAAATACCAAATCAGCCATTTTGTAAAATTAAATAATCAAATTGTAAACCTCAAATTATATAATTAAAGGTGCTACTAAAGAAAAGAAATGAACATCCAAAATTGAAGTTGCACCCAGAAAATTGTTATTTAGAGGTGCTACTAAAGAAAAGAAATGAACATCCAAAATTGAAGTTGCACCAAAACAGATGCCATTTAGAAGAACTAAAAGTTCAGAATATCGATAGCAAACCGCATAACAAACGTGCTATTTAGCGCCACCGAAAGAAAAACAAATGAACATCCAAACTTGAAAATTTCAAGAACAAAAAGTGAACTAGAATTCTCCATAAATGGAGGACATGATCAGGTTCTGAAAATTAATCTGATAAACAGAAATAGCTAGCTAGGCCCCTACAAGTTCTGTTTCTGCTTCAGCTGGTGTTTCATCTGCCGGTCGATCCACCTTAACTCCAATCTCCTCAGAGTAATCTCCATGTACCTAGAGTGATCACACTCACATTAATCACTTTCATATGATATCAGATATATAGCTCACCCATTAGTAGAAAGATATTAACCAGAGAACAAAAAAAATACCTCCATGAGTTTTCCCAGGTCAAATTTTGGAGCCTTCAAGATTTTAACTTTGCGGATAAATACATTCTGTAAAGGATAAATACTTGAAGTAGCTTTCTCAATTTCTTTTCCAATAACCTCAGGAATAAATTTTGCGACAAGCTCTTTCAAGTCACATGACGAAGCTTCACGAACCATAATTTCTGTCATCTTTTTACGGATCTGGAAACAAGCATTTGGTAACCAAGCAATAAACAACAATATCTAGAAAATATAGTACATGTATCCCATTAAATAAGCCTTTTATACCTGTCTTATTTGACTTGATTGGGCATAGCATGTCCGCTTGACCTGATTAGGTCTTCTCTTTGTAAATGCAATACAAAACATCCTGAGTGTGTAACTATCAGTTGTTTTGACATCAACATGGGCTTCTATCAATGTCTGCCATTTGCGTACCAAAGACCTGAGCTTGTCTGTGGTGAAATCCATGCCCTGAGCAATCAAAAAATGGAAACTTCAAACACCCATATAAAGCATAGAAATGCCAAAACCTTAAAGTGATTGAGCATATAACGCTCACCCAGAAATTTGTAAGAACATTCCTGCCCTGAACGTCTTCTGCGCGAAGCTTAATCTTTCTGTATGCCTGATCCTCATCATTCTGAAGATCGGCTAGGGAAATCTCAAACACACGGTGCTTAAGACCATCAGAAGCAATCTGCAAGACAGTAGCAATAACAAAAACCAATAACTGAGGGAAAACTGCTACAGAATCCTAACCTTAAAACATGAAGACCCACCAAAAACAATATGCAGTATAACGATACTCACATGTATGTAAAAGCAAATTATGGAAAATAAACTTGCATCAAATTTTCAAGAAACTTTCAAGCCAAAGCAATGTATACAATTTAACTGAGATCATAACCAAGTAACAAAGCATGTTTGTTAGTAAAGTGGACTAGTGGAAACAGAAAAATGAAAATTTATAAAAAAAAGTGGAGACTCCTGACAATCCGAGACTTCCAGAGAAATAAGTAAAATAAAGGCCCGCCCAATAACAGCTACTAACTTCACTGATTTGTTAAAAGGCAAGTCAACTGCTGCTATTTGTGGCACTGTTGATCGCAAGAACATAGCTTAATAAAAACTCTTGACCCCAAAAAGAAACGAGAAAAAGAGGAGTCTTACTGCAAGAGAGTAGCTTCTGAGGTGTAGATTACCACTACATTTCAATAGACACAAAAGCTCTTCTCTTGCCAAGACAGAAACTTACTTCAGGAGAAATAGTTTCTGTGGGGTGTCACTACATAATGCTCCTCTTGCCAAGACAAAAAAATTCAGACTTCTACAATATTTCTTCTGGAAGTTTACAACAGAAACTTTTGTCTACGTTACAATTTACCTACACTCACAAAATGGCCAATCTGTACAGAATTGAAAAAGAAGATGGGATCATGTAAACAAAATAGGAATTTCTTAGGAATTTTTTGCTAGAACCCTATGGGAGAACACTAGGAAACTAAAGATATCTGAACAGTAAATTTAATGCCCCCAACGCCCAACTTAAGCGTATGCCACTAAACAATAGCCTAAGTGCAATCCAGTCCAAACAACTAACAAATAAGCCCACAAGGACAACTTGACTTGGTATACAACCCACAAAAACAATATGCCATATAAAGATACTAGCATGTATGTAAAAGCATAATATGGAAAATAAACTTGCATCAAATTTTCAAGAAACTTTCAAACTCAAGGCAACTAGTGGAAACAGTAAAAAGGAAATCTATATAAAGGTAGGAGACTCTTGACAATCTGAGACTTCCAGAGAAATAAATAAACAAAATAAAGGCCTGCCCCATAATAGGTACTCACTTCACAGATTTATTTAAAGGCAGGTCAACTGCTGCTATTTCTGTGGCATTGTTGGTCCCAAGAACATTGCTCAATAAAAAAACTCTTACACCAAAAAAAATGGGAGATAAAGATGGGAGTCTTATTGCAAGAAAGTAGTTTCTGAGGTGTGGAAGACCACTACATTTCACTACACAAGCTATTCTGTAGCCAAGTCAAAAACTTCCTTCCGGATTATAGTTTCTGAGTTGTGGGGTGTCGCTACATAAAGCTGTTCTCTTGCTAAGACAACAGAAATCAACATCTTCTACAATGTTTCTTCTGCAAGTTTGGAAAAGAAACTCGTGTCTACCTTACGATCTACCAGCATTCACGAAATGACCAATCCTTGGCAAAAAAAGATGGGATCATGTACAGAAAATAGGAATTTTTCCAGGAGTTTCTTGGGGGGTTTTTGCTAGAACCCTATGGAAGAACACTAGGAAACTATAGATATATCAACAGTAGACTTAACGCCCCCAACGCCCAACTGAAGGCATACATTACTTTTATATACCCAGCTAGCAAAACATAAGTTACCAATCAATATTAAATACATTTGTAAAGTGGCATTCACTAATTTTAACTTCACCTGTAAAATATAGAGAACACCACTATCAATCTAACAGAGTATTACATGTACTTAGCTAGATATAATATAACAGAGAAATTTTCACTGTAAATTATAGAAAGAACAACTATCAACATGTTGGTATTTTTCACACGGCAAAAAACAAAAAACAGGATATCTTTACAAGGAAACTAAATATATCTTGACAGAAAAATTAATGCCCTCAACGCCCAACTGAAGGCGTATACTACTAAACAATTGCCTGAGCGCAATCCAATCCGAGTAACTAATAAATAAGCCCACAAAAACAACTTGACGTGGGATAAACGTCCATAGCTAGCAAAATCAAAGTTACCAATATATACATTTGTAAAGTGTGAACCAATAGGTATTTTCAACTTCAACTGTAAAATGTAGAGAACAGTATTCGGTATTTTTCACACGGCAAATATAAAAATACGAGATATTTACAGCCCATCCAATTAAATTGAATGAAAATGCTTCTGCAATTTGTTTACATCAACAGCTTTGCTGGAGTAGCCCAGTGTAAGGAGTCAGGAGATGCCAACGAAAACACCGAAAATAAAGAAGAATGAAAATCGAAATTAAACAGACAAGGTTTATCTTTTAATTATTTCGACAAAAGGTAATAAATATACATTTGCAGAAAACCTAGATGCTACAGTAACTGCGAATATTTTGGAAGTGTTAAATCTGTAATGAATGAAAAGATGTAACGTGTTACCTTAGTTCCCTGCGTTCTGGTAACAAGCGTCTTCCCGACAGTCCTGGTGTTGAAGGAAGATGGAGCCTTTATGTCGTACCAATCCTTCTTCGTAAACGGATCGACCCTGTATAGTACCATCACAACATTAATCCCTCGTGTGTCCATTGCAATTGTTTTGAAAAGGAGGAAAAGGAAAACATTATATCTAATTACTCACGCTTTCTTCTTTCCTCCCTTCTTGCCCTTTGAGATGCGCTTGTTCTTCCTGGTTTGTTTCACAATCACAAAAAATAATAAGACTTCGCATGCAATGAAGAAATCCGGGGATACAGTGAGGATAAGAGAACAAAGAGAAACTTACCCGACCGCCATGATTGAAACTGCGAAGGGTTTAGCAGCAAGCCCGCACCAAACTTTAACCAGAAGACTTTAAGCCTCAAACCCTAGCTTTGAAACCGAGCTTGTATGAGGCGGACAAGAATTAGGGCAAAAGATTGAGTAATAATAATAAATAAATTTTATTTTATTTTTTACCGCCACATAAGCACAAGACAAATATTTTGTAGAGGGGACCACCCCGTAAATACACACCTAAAAAATGTCTAGATAGTTTGTTTGTTTTTTTAAATGCATTTAAGTATATACAATTAATTTTTTAGAAAGATTTAAATGTAGTAAGTAAAAAAAATATGTAATATTTAGTTGAATTTTGAAGGTTTAAAAATTATTTAACAGGTATTAAGATTTAATTTTTTCACAATTTTGATTTGTAGTTTAAATTTGTATTTAGTGAATTGATCTAAACAAATGTAAGAGTGATCTAACATGTGAACATAAACTTATGCTGATAGGAATGAACTACCAAAATTTTGTGTGTTGGAATTCATTTGTCTTGATTTAATAATATCTAAATTATAGTAGGGAGTGAAAATTCACAAACATCTTTGGGGATCTACTAAACAGTAAGGGTAATGCTCTTATCAATCAACTCTTGGTTGGACAAATTCAATGGCTTTGGAATAAGCATTGAAAATAACAAGCAAGTGTGCAATGGTCCTACAATGATTACACAAAGTAGAAAATGTCAAATGAATCTTCTTTAAGCTCTTTAAATAGATGTTCTTTAACATTCTGGCATTCTAAGATAATTTTAAAATGAATGTATTTAAATACAATGTCGTAGCACAAAAATCAACAAAAATGTGAGCTATAATGGTAGTCTTTAATCAAATTTGATTATAGAGCACATGTTATTTCATTCCTTAATATCTTCGCACAAAATTCCTAAAGAGCCTTGGTGTCAATTGAGAGCTAGTTGACAAACCAAATGTGTCCAAAACAAGTTAAGGCAAAAAAGTATTATTATCCTTAGAACTATGTTGATCTGACTTCTAAACATAGTATTATGACAAGCTAACCTCTAAACAACAATACTTTTGGGCTTTATGTAGCTTTTGGGAAGGATGTACCAAAGAGCCATGCCATTAGTTAGAGCAAAATAGGAATTAATTAACAAAGGATTATGATCTTGGTAGCACTTTTACATTATTGGTTTAGCCTTAATCCAAGGTGTCATGCTATTTTCAAGGGTTGATGGGAAGGTTTCAAGGGACATTGTATGTCATTGGTTGGTTAATATGAGGGGTTCAAGGGATGTTAAGAAAAGTTGAGCTTATTGGATATATTAATGGAGCAACTTCAACCAATCCATTGTTGAGAAAACTAATCAATAATAACAATGAAAGTATAAGCTTAAAGTGCACAAATCTAATTAACTCAATTAGGGCTACATGTGGTCAACCATTAAAATCAAAAGAGACCATGGATAAGCATTATAATAGTGATAAAAATTAGCGACCATTTGACACTTGATATACACAGAGAAACCCTTAAAAAAAATCACCATAAAAAAAAGACAATGAGCTTGTATTACTCAAGTAGAAATGAGTATACCAATATATCTCATACAATCTTATTTGGTTTAATAACATTTGGGTAGTAAGAGAGTACTTGCACAATATCATACCTCTTTTATATTGGGCCCTCAATATATAGACTCAAAGAGGCTCAAAAAACCACTATAAAACAATACCATGGTAAAAAAATTACATGACTCTCTACATGAGAGTGGTCTACAAAAGGGAAAGTAACTCCTCTCACACACTAAGATGTCTCCACAAACAAAGCAAACAAGAAGAGGTTAGTACCAAAAACAAACGCTCCAAGTCAACTAGTTGAAGAGACCTCAAAATAAAAAATGTCTCAACCGCTAATACCATTTTTTGAATGTATTGCAAGAGCACAAGAGGACTTCTAAAAAAGAGAGAAGAGCATAAACCAATTTGTAATGATACAAGGATACATGGTCCAACAACTAGCGAGTTGTTTTATGCTAGGGGTCCATAGGAAAACTTGGGGGATTCATGTTTGCGACATGTATTCCATTGGCTAGCAAGTTGTGTTATGTTGGATGATTCATGTTTGTGACATGGACTCTACTAGCTAGAAAGTTGTGTTTGTACATAGAAAATTGTGAATGCAAAACTAAAGACATTGAAAAGATAAACTAACAATCAAAGAAACACACATTTCAACCATGCTCAATATTAGGACGCTAAGAAGGAAGAAAACTAGATAAACAAAATAAAACTATTCAAATGCAAACTCTAGATTTATCCTTTGATTTGATGTGCTTGCTATATGATAGATACTCAATTATGCTCCATGAATAGTGAATGCATGATGGATTGAGCTAAAAATGGGATGCAAAATGGATGTGAGATGTTAATGGATGTGCAAAATGGTGAGTACACAATTTTGCATTATGAGGGTATGAAAATGAAAGTGGATGATTTGGGAAGGAAAATGAGGGGATTAAATAGGCTTGAATGAGATATGGAGAGGCATGAGAGTGAAATTCATGTCTTTGAAAAGGGTAAGTGTCATGGATGAGAATGACATGTGTCCTTGAGAAGGACAAGTGTCATTGGAAGGAATGACATGTGTCTCTGAGGACACATGCCTATTTGGGAATGTGACACCCAAATATGAAAGTTATATTCCAAAAATGGGGATATTTCCATGTTTTAGGATATTTGAGATATTTTCCCAAATTTTTAGAAATTTTGTTGGCTTGATGATGATTGTAATAGATGACTTCATGTGTTGTCACTGATAGCACATGTATACACACACATATGATCACATTGTCTTAGTCATCTTAGTTAAGACAAACTGGTATTACTCCTAAAAGTCTTTGTATTGCAACTGGTATTGGATGTTTAGTTTAAGATGGTTTAGAGGGTGTCAAACCAGTATATGTAGACAACCGGTATATGCAGGAATGGCTTGACACCAACTTGGAGATTCAGCGGAGACCATCAAAGAAGCAAATGAAGGTCAATCGGTTTATGTGTTGAATAAGGTTAACTCTTAACCGGTATCAGTGTTCCAACTGGTATTCATTGATTATGTGATGAGTTATCACCGGTCGTGATGAGCTATCCCTAATTGATAGATTTGGCGGCAATTTGTGATGAGTTGTGTTAGATTGTCCAGATACATTGCACCTAGGAAATTGTGATATGATTCCTGAGCCGACATGAAATCTAATGTCTATATAATGATATTATGATGATTTATTTTTGTGATGCGAGATAGAAGTGTTAAGTTGTTGAAGGCATTGCAGAATATGTCAGTGATGCAATTTGTGATGAAGTTTTGAGTGAGCAAAAGAGGATCTATTCAAGCAAGTTGTGCTACTTCTAGATCACACCACTTGTTATTTGCTAATCACTACAACAGTCAAATCCCCTAATCGGGTAAGCTCTAACAAGCTTCAATGTGCAAATCCTTTAACAAGGTGATCCATTAGTTTGGATTATGAAATCCTCTACCGAGGTTACTCCTAATAGGGTACTACCTTTAACAGGGTATAGCTCCTAATAGAGCTTTGGGATCTTTAACAGGATTTGCTCCTAGCAGAGCACTTTTGTAGACCTTAACCAGTCAGTTATCTTGTTAGAATCAATGACGGTCCCAAAGACACTGAGAGGGAGGGGGGGGGGGGGGGGGGGGGTGAATCAGTGTCTAACCGGTGTATTGAATATTTAACTTTATTAAGAACTTTGCATCCCAAAATAGTGTACCGGTAAATAAGAATTAATGCAGTAAACAAGAACAATAGAGACAACATGGAGAACACACCACAACACAAGATATTTAACGAGGAAACCCGGTGTGGGAAAAACCTCGGTGGGATTTGTGACCCACAATATTCACTCACTGGCCAATGAATAAATATTACTTACAATGAGCACACTACTCAGTAAGAGTCAGACTGACTACAAAAGTGGATTATGAAATCCAATACAATGTACTGCTTCAAATCAGCATCAACTATGCCAGGTCCAATACCGGTTTAAGCTCATTCCATTACCAAAACCTTCATTGTCAACTATATCACCTTATACACAATTTTCATTCTTCCATACATGCTAAATGACCTATAAGATCTCATAGATATATATGAGTCTTTTACAATATGCCATGTTGACTTTTACAAAAAATAATTACATTTAAATACAATAAACAAAAGTTTATTCCCTGTTGGCTGGGGTGCCTATATGCATTGTCGCCGCTGTCGGTGAAGTGTCTGTCAGTGTATGTAGATGTCTATTGCCGGTGCCGGTAACTGTCGGTGGCTTACCAGATGAATACCAGTTGGTTGCCATCAATGACAACATCAACTATTCTCATAAGAGTGTAGAATGCCAACATATCTATTACTGCAGATAGTTAACTTGTGAGTCCCATCTCACTATGGCTTTTCCCATTTGGGTTCTCCATGTATAAACACTTGTGTTATGGTGGATGTTTCACTTGTTGTGGATGCTTTAATATCATTTTGGATTGCATGCATAGTGTTTAGTAAACTTGTTAAGTATCTCTACCAGTCAGTGTTTAAAGTGGTATTGTTTTTGGTGTCACTGATTCACCCCCCCCCCCTCTCAGTGCTTTATAAGTCTATCAATTGGTATCAGAGCCAAACTTCCTTAAGGCTTAATCGCTTGGAAGGAAACCCTAAAGCCACCATGGGTGATATGAGCTACTTTGAGATGGTTAGAGTGCTTGAAGCTACCAAGGAAGAGCTTGAAACCCTAAGGGTCAGATTTAAAGCTTCACAAGTCAAAAGGAGAGAGCTGACTGAACAACTATTGGATATATCTGATATAGTTCTTTAGATGAAGCTAACATTGATGCATTGGCTGAAGACGTTGATAAACTGAATGGTGAAAAGCTAAATCTAAGAAGAGAGTTAGAAGCCTTAACCATCTGCATGAGCCAAGAGCTTGAAGCAAGGAGGGCAGCTGAAGACCTAATCAAAGAAAGAGATCATGAGATTGCTAATATCAAACAAGAGAATGCAACTTTGCATGAGCATTGGCATGATGAAAAAGAAGAAAAGGAGGCTTTGCAGCTAGATCTTGAAATGTCAACATCTCTAAGAGAGTCTCTTACAAAACATAATGAAGATCTTATCAGAGAGCTCACTGAGGCTAATGGAAAGCTGGAAAAGTTCAATAAGAGTTCTTCTATGCTGGATGAGCAGATCCAATCTCAGAGGATGAAAGGTGATACATCTGGACTAGGTTTTAATACATCCGAGAAAGGAGAAACTTCTAGTACAAAGAGCAACATTCACAAAGACAAAACTGCTCCTAAGGCTAACAAGCCTATCGGTAAGAAAGTTTTTAAACCTGCTTGCTTTGTCTGTCATAGACCTGGACATACTGTAAATGTGTGTAGAAACATGTCCAATGAGATACAAGCTATAATGCAAATGCTAGGTATGTATCTAGGAGATTTGAAGGTCAATGTTTTAAATGCAATATGTATGGACATAGATCAATTGAATGCAGATATGGAGCAAACAATCCAACACCGCAAATGAATCCAAGACCTAATGGTGACTAGAGGAGAACCTATGACAACTGGGGAAACATGAACTGGCAGAAACCCTATGAAAACCGATTTAGTCCATTTGAAATGGAAAAGGTAACTAATGTTATATGCACCATTTGTAACAATTATGGTCATGTGGCTATAAATTGCAGAAGGAGAACTGGAAGAGGTAATGTAGGACCTTGGAGATCATCCGGAATGGCTTGCTATCATTGTCACAAACCGGGAAACATGGCGAAGTTCTGTAGATCCAGAAAGAACAAATCGGTTAATCATTTTGTAGATCAGAAGGGTAAGCAGAAGGTAGATGTTAAGGAAACCAGAGAGGAGATGAACCGAATCTGGAAGAAGAAGAGTGAGGATAAGCTTGCAGAAGAACGTAATCCTTCACCCAGTGTGGAGAATCCTGCACTAGTGAATTAATCCTTTCAACAAGCCTAAGGAGAGCATAACGGTAAATCCACTTTCGGACCCCTTGAAAAATGCGTAGTAAGAAAGTTTGCATTTTTGAGTTATTTTGTGAGGAATCTTGATATCTTTGTCTATTAGTTTTTCAAAAGACTGTCAACCGGTTATATACCTGTCAGTATTGGAAGTATTGTTAAGCGGTGTATTAGGGTTTGTAACCCTATCGATCAAGCAATTAATGCAGTAGGTAAAGTATATAAAAGTGAGTTTTACTATGATATTTTTACCCTAATTGCTTTCGAAAGAGAATTCTTGAGCACTTGCAGAGTGAAAAGAGAATTGCTAGCTGGTTTTAGACGAATTTGTGCTGCGAATTGAAAGATTGAAGTTGATTTGAAGATTAGTGAAGGTGAAACTAGTGTACATTTGAGAGATCAACCAAAACCTTGCCAGCGCAGAGGAATTAAGGTATTCTTTTGTCAATCTCTCTCAAATCGAGTTTATCCAGAACGACATCGTTGTCTAGGCAAGTAGAGAGACTTATGATCACATCTGAACCTATGGAGACTATGGAATATGAACAAATTATGTCATATAATGCTTTGTCTCAAGTTCCTGATGGTGTTATTATAAAAGGTGATTTATCCAGTTACATTGACTGCAAAATTGAGGATTTAGGATCATTATCAATTTACTCTCAACTGAAATCCTTGTGTGATGAAAGCGGCAAGATCAAACCTGAGTTCATTAGGGTTTATGAAAAGGGTTTTCACAATGTGGCATATTTTTTTGAACACTTTGAGGAGGAACATGTTAGGATAATTCTTAGTCGAGTGCATGGTGAAAATGTGTATCTTGAAAGGTCACGCACAATCACTAAGGAAGCAATCCATGTTGTGATTGGTTTTTGGCAAACCGGTGAAGTTCCAAAGCTAAGGAGGATTTCAAAAGAAACTGTGACTACATTAACTCAGACCACCTCTGATGGACGTGCATTTTCAGTTAACAACATTAAGGACCCAATGGTTAGACTGGCTACTATGGTTATTGGTTACAAGATATTTTATTCTAGTAGAATGAATAGTGTGCCATCTGCAACTGTGCATACAGCTTATAGAATGATTACTAAGAACGCAGATTATGACCTATGTGAGGCTATAAGGAGTCAATTGATGTTGAATCTGCAATCAATAAAGAAAGACAGCTACCAAAAATTCAAATTTGGTCAATTATTGATTGGTCTATTCTTTTACATTTAGAATTTCCTACCGGGAATCGGTGACATTCAATGGTCAAAGGACCTACTAATAATTGCTCAAATCAAGAACAACATTAAGGTTGTAAGGAACACATTCTCTGCTGGAATGAATAGATATTTCAATGAATTCCAAAAGAAGAGAAGTATGAGGGTGAGGCTACCTGAAGATGTGGTGATTTTTTTTATAAAAGACATATGTTTCACAATCACCACAAACTTTTGTCTCATGGAAGCCATCGAACCCAAGGAGGATGAAATTGAAGATATGAGTTATGAAGTCAATTATGACTTGTTAATCAGTTATGCTAATAATTTGTTGGCATCTCCAGTGGATAAGAAAAAGAAAAGACTGGGAACATTCAAGGAGCAAACTGCACCGGCTCAAACCAGTAGTTCTCAACCCAGTAGTGCTAAAGGAAAGAAGAAGAAGGCTGAGCAAGCACCTTCAGTGCCACAAAGTGTCCAAGTCAAGAAGGAACCGACACCAAAAGTGTATGTAAAGAAGAAGACTTCAACAAAGAAGAGAGGAAGGCAACTTATTCTTCAAGCAGAATCTAATGATACTGATACTGAAGAGGAGCCTAAGAAAATGAAAGCAACTGGTAAGAAAGCCAAACCAGTAGGAGACACCTCACAACAGGGTATTCCTATTAATGCTTTATCTTACAAACCTATGAATGATTTTGAGAGAACTGTAAAAACATTAGGGAGGAATAGGTTTGATAATGTGAGAGAATGTTTTGATTCATTTAATGAAAATCAAAAGAAACAAATTGTTCAATAGGTAATCAACTACTTATGTCAATATAATCGATTACCTCGGGATCTTAAAAATGATATTTCTAATTCTTTTTATTATATTCTTGTAAATAAGTGGAAAGTGACAGTTGAACAGGATCGAGAAATAATTGATAGTACTTTCATTCAGTATTTTCCTGAATTGTCTAAAGATGAATTAGTAGCATTGCTTGATAAATTCAAAGGACAAGTTTCATTTTAAGACAAGAAGATTGATGTTAATGAATGGAAAGGTGCAATCTGTTGAAGTAGGAACTCATCAGATAGCCAAAAATGTTTAACGGATGCATAAGCATACAAAGTCTCATAAAACTGATCAAACAGAGACTGGAAGACAACCAAAGTTAGATGAAGAAGAAATTGTTTCACCAAATATTGTTAAGCATAAGGATGACTCTCTACCAGTTATCTTTGTTGATGATACTCAGGACACCATTGATCTATCTGGTAATATCATTGAACTTGTTATGCAACCATTACAGCAACCGGTTATTAATGTTATACAGGTAAAAGTAGTTGAAGCACCGGTCATTCAACCTAGTGTGGATATTCCACCTCCACCGGAAAAAAGATCATCAAGTGGAAACTCAATTGCCACCGATTACAATGGTTACTCGGGAGGAACAAACAAAGGCAGAACAAGAGAAAGAGAAACCTGAGAAACAGGTCGAAGTGAAACCATCTGAATGAAAAAAGGAGGAAGAGAAAGAGAAACCTGAGGAGATGATACCTGCTGAAAAGGAAAAAGTAATAGTTAAGCTGCAAATTGATGATGAAGATGACTCATTAGGCATCAAAGGGCCTATAGATGTAGAAAATATGAGTGCATTTGAACTTATGGAGATTGCAACAATGATGCAATCTAGAGCTCAGAAGAAAAGATTGAAAGAGCAGAGGAAGGAAGCAGAAACAATTCAAATTGTCGTTGAAATTATGTCTAGTCTTCTATCGGAGACTGACATTGGAAACTTGTAAACTCCTATTGGCAAGCTTGGCCAATTGGTTGTTGATGCTTCTGACCAACTGAAGTCCCTTGAAGAAGTTGCTCAGACTTTAGCTGAGAAGAATTATAGAAAGAAAAGAGGAGAGCAAATAATGAAAGATATTGATACAGGGAAGATTGCTTTGTCCCTGAATAAAGATCTTTTGAGAACTGCTATTGAAATAGAGGAAGGGTACTAGCCTATACATCTAATGTTTCATTTTTCTATACTGATTTGATTAAGAGGTGAGAAGAGACAAAACAAGAATTGGAAAAGATATGTACTGCATACATACCTTTACAGGATTCAGCCTTAGCTTTTGGCAAATTAGTTGATGATTTGCAAAATCGGTTAGATATGTATGATTTTGAACAGGCTAAGAGACTTTGATCCCTAAAGGAACTAAAGAACCAATTGAGACCCAAAGTGAACATCTTGCAACGAGCATATAGTGATGCAAAATCAATTTTGGCTACTCCAGAGATGAGCACAGTAGATGCAATGGAAGAATTTGTTGCACACATTATGACAACCATAGAGATCACTGAAACCTTATTGGAAACATGGGAAAATGTTTTTTCTCAAATGAAGATCACTTTCAGTGACATTTTCTTGAAACTTGCAATGAACACTCCTTGATAAAGACTCTTAAATTTTTGTATATGTAAACTTTTGATGCAAATTTTGCTATATATATGTATTTCAATTTTCAATTTGACATTGTTGTCAAAGGGGGAGTAGTAATATGTATGTGAAAATTTTGTATGTATTGTTAAAGGGGAGTAGAAATATGTTTGTACATTTTTTTTGTAAGCACACTTAGTTGTAAAGTTGTAAAATTTTCTAAGTGTTGCCATCAATGCCAAAGGGGGAGATTGTTGGCTTGATGATGATTGTAATAGATGACTTCATGTGTTGTCATTGATGGCACATGTATACACACACATATATGATCACATTGTCTTAGTCATCTTAGTTAAGACAAACTGGTACTACTCCTAAAAGTCTTTGTATTGCAACTGGTATTGGATGTTTAGTTTAAGATGGTTTAGAGGGTGTCAAACTGGTATATGTAGACAACCGGTATATGCAGGAATGGCTTGACACCAACTTGGAGATTCAGTGGAGACCATCAAAGAAGCAAATGAAGGACAATCGGTTTATGTGTTGAATAGGGTTAAATCTTAACCGGTATCAGTGTTCCAACTGGTATTCATTGATTGTGTGATGAGTTATCACCGGTCATGATGATTTATCCCTAATCAACAGATTTGGCGGCAATCTGTGATGAGCTGTGTTAGATTGTCCAGATACACCGCACCTAGGAAATTATGATATGATTTCTGAGCCGACATGAAATCTAATGTCTATATAATGACATCATGATGAATTATTTTTATGATGTGAGATAAAAGTGTTAAGTTGTTGAAGGCATTATAGAATATGTCGATGATGCAATTTGTGATGCAGTTTTGAGTGAGCAGAAGAGGATCTATTCAAGCAAGTTGTGCTACTTCTATATCACACTACCTATTGTTTTCTAATCATTACAACAGTCAAATCCCCTAACTGGGTAAGCTCTAACAAGCTTCAATGTGCAAATCCTTTAACAAGGTGATCCATTTGTAGACGTCTAAAACTGGTCAACGCTTACGGAGTTGTATTTTAACATTGGTGCATTGCCTTATTTTAGGGTTTTTGCGTCGCATTAACATTTCTCCTATGTTACGCACTTGGTCTTTATCATTTGCAAGCATCGAGTCCTTTTTCTGCATTCTTCATTTGTCTCACTTTCGAATTTGGTCTTGTCGATAACAATCTTCAGTCGTGATTTTGATCGATCTTATCCTGTCGCATCAATGTGTGTGTTAATTTGTCATCATTTTGGACATCATCAATCCTAATTAGGGTTTTGTCCTCTTTTCAATCTTGTCATTTTGCGATCGATTTGTCATCGATCGTTGTCCTCTTATCAATCTTGTCGTTTTGCGATCGATTCGTCATCGATCGTTGTCCTCTTATCAATCTTGTCGTTTTGCGATCGATTTGTCATCGATCGTTGTCCTCTTATCAATCTTGTCGTTTTGCAATCGATTTGTCATTGATCGTTGTCATTTTCAATCTTGTCGTTTTGTGATCGATTTGTCATTGATCGTTGTCATTTTCAATCTTGTCGACTTGCGATCAATTTGTCATCGATCATTGTCATTTTCAATCTTGTCATCTTGCGATCGATTCATCATCGATCCTTGTCCTTTGATCAAATTGTCATCAATCTTGTCGTCTTGCGATCGATTTGTCATCGATCGTTGTCATTTTCAATCTTGTCATCTTGCGATCAATTTGACATCGATAGTCGTCCTTCATGTCAATTTGGATCAATTAGTCATTGTTCCTCGTCAATTGGCGCATTTATCAATCAAATCGTTTATCAACATTGGTCCTTTGTTAGTCAGAATCATGATCGAATCGGCATCAATTATCTTTTGTCAAGACCTAATTGTCGTCTTTGCATTTCTAATTCATCTTCCAGGGTTTTATGATTTATTCATTTAATCTTGTTTGTCATTTCTCCCTCTAGGTTAAATAATTTATTTATTTATCCTAAGTCTTCTTGTCACAATTAAATGTTTATTTAATTGGCTAACTAATTCATCCCTCTTTGTGAATTAATTAATAAATGAAAAATTGTTAATTAATTCACTTAATTCCTAATTTCCTCATTTTCTAAATTTCTTAATTCCTAATTTCATCGATTTTCTAATTTCCTAATTTCTAATTCATCTAATTTCAATTTTCTCCTACATTTCTCCTAATTTCATGGGAATGACATAGCAAATTTGTCATAATTTGTCATAATTGTCAATCAATCAATTTTGACATAGAAATTTGTCATAATTTTGTCAAAATTATCAATCAATCAATTTTGCATAGAAAGTGCAAATTTGTCATAATTTGTCATGTTTGTCATTTTTGATTTGCAATTTCCATTCGAATCAAATTCATGCTAATCTTGTCTTTTCTCCAATTTGTCTATAAATTGGATGAATTTCTTCAATCAAGGTCCCTGGTCGAATCAATCACGCTTCTAGTACCCTTATGTTGTCGTCTCGTCTTGTCTACTTGCTTTCACATCATGATTATGCACTTGTAGGTGAGATCCACAAACAAAGCTATTTGAAGGAGAAAGAAGGACAATGGAGCCATATGAAGGAGACATCTGCATTTGGTTTGCTTAGATTTCATTTAGAATGTCTTGTCTTCATGTTTTCATTGAATGTTTTTAGGATTGTTATCACTGCATTTTAGTTTTCGTGATTGAACTAGGCCAAATTCCCATTTGCTTTGATGATTTCCACATTTTCCTAGCTACACCATTAGTTTGGAATCTGAAATCCTCTACCAAGGTTACTCCTAACAAGGTACTACCTTTAACAGGGTATAGCTCCTAACAGAGCTTTGGGATCTGTAACAGGATTCGCTCCTAGAAGAGCACTTTTGTAGACCTTAACCAGTCAGTTATCTATTATTGCAGATAGTTAACTTGTGAGTCCCATCTCACTGTGGTTTTTCCCATTTGGGTTTTCCACGTATAAACACTTGTGTTATGGTGGATGTTTTACTTGTTGTGGATGCTTTAATATCATTTTGGATTGCATGCATAGTGTTTAGTAAACTTGTTAAGTATCTCTACCAGTCAGTGTTTAATGTGGTATTGTTTTTGTTGTCACTGATTCACCCTCCCCCCCCCCCCTCAGTGCTTTATAAGTCTATCAAATTTCTCTCAAATTCAAAGACATTTCCCAAAATTTAGGAAATTTGGGATATTTTGGAAATGTGCACACATATGGCAAGGGTAAGGGATAAGGTTGACTAAAACCTTTGGTTAACTAGACAAGTTAGGTTAGAAGAAGTGTTAGATGGGGGGTTAAGGTTAGGAGGCATGTGGAGAAAAATATAATTAATTAATTCTATGAGATGATTTAGGAGGAAAAGGTCAATATGAATTAAATAATCAAATGGCGCATTTGATGTATTTAATAGAAGAAAAGGTTGATCCTAATTAATTAATTAATTCATAATTAATTAAGGGGGGACTATAGAACAATCAATAAAATTAATTAGCTAGATGGAATGAACACTAATTAATTAAATAATGAGTAATTATTTAATTAAAAGCATTCGGGATAACTAAATTCAATTAATTAGATTAATCAAATTTAGGTGTCTACATTTTGCCCCTCTTCGCGGTGGCACTAGAATAGCGTCAGGGCGATAACTGAAGACATTGATGACTCAAAGAGTAGTGGAATGAGAAAATACCCTAGGTAGACAAAGGACTGAGATTAGAATGAGAATTAGGAGATGATTCCAAAATTCCAAATGGAAATTATAGGAAGAAATGGGAAGAAAAATGATCCCAAAGGGACCGAGATAGTGAAAAATAGGGCTTTAGAAGGCCCTATATTAGCAAATTTGAGAATTTATATTCACTTTACTGCACGTGAGAGAGAAATTAGAGCACTTGAGAGCCCTTTTGTTTTTAGCCTATGCATTCTAGAGCTTTGTGAGCATTGGACGAGATGGCAGCTAGGGAGATCTAGAGGCACCACGTGGAGGTGGTGGCAAGCGTCAGGCATAATTGACGACCAAATTGTGAGGTATGTCTGAAAAAACCCAAGCTTTGCTATAGTTTTTTAATGCATTTCTATCATTTATGGTGGTTAAATCATCCATCATGTCGGTTCGTGAACTGTGGGATTGCATGCTAAAGCAGCAAGAATGTGTTCCCACTGCTCACGCACAAGAGTGAGACCAAGTAGAAATAGGTTAGGAATAGCCGATTCAAGACATCGATCTTGCAAAAGATGGTTCGCTTATAAGGACGATGGGAAAGCGGTCTCACTACTCTCAAGCTAGAGAGATTGCAATCCCGCCACAAGGGAAGATGGAAAAGGAACCATGATCTATGTAGAGTGGGAGTTCGTGCTCCCAAAATGGTGGATTCATGGAGAAGAATAGTGAGAATGTATTCTTGCGGTCCTTGGCCCAACAAAAATGCATTCTCACAGTCAAGGGGAGCACAATTATTCCAGCAATGGTGAGATTAAGGGAAAATAGAGGAAAAAAAGAAGGTTAAGGAGCCAAAAAGAAATAATATAGATAGAAGAAATGACTCTGACATCATGATTTGCTTGGATGCAGTGGAGCACAGACATCCTGGTGAGCTGAGAGAGGTGATCATCAGTTCTGAGGATTGTTGATGGATTTGGGGCCGTAGGATGGGCTCGCATTGATGAAATTGGATTGGGCCATTTGGCGCGCATGCCTTACATCAGATCACATATGATCTTGTTGATGGTATTAGTAGAGCGATGGAGGAGTGATACTAGCACATTTCATCTATCGATGGGGGAGATGATCATTACAGGCAAGGATGCATACCGTGTCTTTAGATTGTTGATTAGGGGTGTTAGAGTGATTGCAGAGCAGACGCCACCTGATGATGCTATATAGAGGCTAGTTGGGATAGGGGTGTAGTGGCGTCATGGACAATTATAATTGGATTAGGCTTTACGATAGGCACCATGTGATTGGCAAGTTTACTTTTTGTATGTGCATTGGTTAGCGACTTCATTTTGTCGAGCAGAGGTGGGCGATCAATTGTACTTAGCATGATATAGGTATGCATAGATGTGGTGGATGGAGATCGACTGATGGCCTAGGGCACATTAGCTTTGATTGAGTTTTACAAAGAGATACACCAAATATGTTACCATGGGGGTCATAGTTTTGGACATGTGACCTTGCTATAGGTGTGGGCATAGAAGCACATTGCGGTGATCCGACCAATAGGTAGGGAAGATAGAGCGACACATTTATTAGTTGTATATAGCTATAGGAATGGATTGCATTATGAGGAGACGGAGGATGTTGACCACTGGAGGGTCATTTTTTATAGATTAGATGTAGCTCATATTACATGGCAACCGTATATGGGCTTAGCAAGTAGGCTAGAGGATCCTCACCATATCCCTTATGTTATTACACCTATGTAAATTATTGGCAAGTGAGAACACGTGATAGAGTGATACAAACTTCATCGGGTCTGGTAGTAGTTTGGTTTTGTACAAGATGTACCTAAGGTACTGTTGGCATTATGTGAACCGATATGAGGACATAATGACATTGTATGTTGTCATTGATGTCAATATGTTGAAGAGGTGAGAGCCGGCATATGAGAGAACCAGTATAACACTGTGAACCAACATTTGTGCCAAAGTGAAGCGGTGTGCTTGTTCAAGATGAACCGGCACATGGAAGCGTTGTATGACTACTGGTTGGTAGTCTCAACTTTAGGGTTTCCGGTTGAAGCGCTTCAAGCCTGTGTGGCTCAACCGGTGACTTTGTGTGATGAGTTAGCATGGTAACAAAAAAAAAAATCGTGTTGCCACGTAAGCCTTGTGCACATGAAGGATCTTGCATGAAGGAGATTGTTCCTATCTACCTTGGGAATGTGAGAAGTCTGTAAAACGATGATATCGTGTGATGGGTTATCAGCCGCCATGAAATCGGTGGAAAATGAACGATGGAGATTAATGCAGTGTGCTCAACGATCAGGATTGAATCGTTTGAATTCCTTAACCTAATAGGTTTAGGGTTTAGGGTTTATGCTACCGACCTAACTATTTTCCTATAAGGTCGATGTTGTGACTCTTTATGAGGTTGTTGGCAAAAGTTGTGTGTGAGTATCCAAGAGAAGGGATACGTGATTCTTGCTAGACCAAAAGGAGAGAAGTGATACCTGCAGAGTGTAAGTGCAGAAGGTGAAGAGGAGCTTAAGTGGATCTGCATTGGCATTGAGTACTATTACTAGATCATTGTAATACCTGTTGATCTCTAACCACCTCAACAGTTGGAAAATCCCTTAATAGGGTAGCCTTAACCGCTTGTTGTAAATCCTTTAACAGGGTAATTCAAAGCTATTGAGTTCGAAATCCTTTAGCTATTGAGTTCTTGAAATCCTCTAACAAGGTAACCTTTAATAGGGTTTAACCCTTAACCGGGTATTGTAGGCATCCCTTAACTGGGTGATCTCTAACAGGATCGGTTCCTAGCAAAACCTATTGTAATGTCTCTAACCGGACAAGGCTTCTAACATAGCGGACTTCTAAAGAGTTCAAAAATAGCTTGTGGGTATTCATCCCCACTGTGGTTTTTCCCAGTTGGGTTTCCATGTGAAAAATATGCGTGTCATGTGTGATGCTTTTATCTTGTGATGCTTTGCTATTGTTTGTCAAGCATATGATGGTTCTGTATTTTATGCTTGTCAATAAAACATGTTGAACTAACTGTTATTATGATTTGATGATAGATTGCATGTTTATGCATAAGGGTGAAATGGTAGTGTAATATTGAGTTGAGTGAAAAGCTAAGTGAGTAACCAATTAATGCTTGTCTCAATCATTCTTAGCTTTACCAATTGCACTCTGTTTCAAACCGGTGTCACTGTTTGCCAGTCATTTGAAGTGTCTACAGTCAGACCGGTTTAGGACTGTATTTTTTTTTAGACTAATTCACCCCCCCCTCTCAGTACCGGGTTAGTACTATCAGTTCATCATTGAGTTATCAATTGGTATCAGAGCGTCCTCCAGGTCCTCTATGTTATAGGCTTAACCACTTGAGGTAAAGATCCCAATCAAATGATGAAGAGGGAAGGTCCAAAGTTTAACAGAGAAAATTTCAGTATATGGAAAGACAGAATGAAGATATACATCAGAAGCATGGGTGCTCAACACTGGAGCTATGTTGAGAATGCCTATGTTGCTCCTACTGGTACTCTCACCGATGACCAAAAGAGAGAGATACAGGAGAATGGGCAAGTCATGGAAGCCCTAATTAGTAGTTTATCTGACATTGAGTTTATTGATGTCCAAGATAAGGAAAATCCCAAAGAGGTATGGGATACTCTTGAAAATATCTATGGCGGTGATGAGCATGTAAAATAGGCTAAGGAAGAAATCCTTAGAGGGAAGTTTGAAGATATGCGGATGGTTGAAGGTGAGACCATTCAACAGTATGGAATAAGAATCAAAATCATTGTTGGAGATATCAAGAGTGTAGGTGGTAAAATAGAAGATTCCACTGTGGTAAGCAAAGTCTTGAGATCCCTATTGCCGGTCTATGCAATAAGGGTTGCTGCTATTCAGGAGTTGAGATCAATAGACAAGACTAAGGTATCCCTGGACTCCATCATAGCAAAGTTGACAGCCTATGAGCTAAATATTTTCGATGGCAGTGTTCAAAAGACTGAATCAGCTTTTAAAGCTTCTGTTGTACCATCCAAAAAAGGAAAAGAAGCTAGCAAGAGGAGTGAACACCAGAGCAAATTTGATGTGAAATGTGATGAGGGAATATTCCTAGGATATTTCACCAAGAGAAAAGCTCTCAAGTGTTTCAACAATAGGACTCAGAGAATTATGGAAAGCATCAATGTAAGAGTTGATGAAACCTCTGAGAAAATTGAGGAAACTGACAGTGAGCAAGCAGTAAACGAACCGATTGCAACCTTCTGGGAACCGGTTGTCAGTCAACCAAGTGCCAGTAATAGTGTTCCTACACCAACAGATGTAGATGCTGATACTGATGGAGATGAGGATGAAGAAGAAAAGCAAGAGGAATCTATCAAGACCATTCCTCGGTATGTCAAGCTGAATCATGATCCTAAGCAAATCATTGGAGATAAGGATGCAGGAATCCTTACAAGAAGAAAGGTCAGAGAAAAATCATGTATGATCTCTAAATTTGAGCCTAAAACATTCAAAGAGGCACATAAAGATGCACACTGGATCAAGGCAATGGAAGAGGAACTTGACCAGATAGAGAAAAATGGTACATGGTCCTTGGTACCCAGACCAGAGCATAAAAATGTCATTGGTACCAAATGGGTCTTCAGAAATAAGCTGAATGAGGATGGCACAATGATTAGAAACAAAGCCAGATTGGTATGCAAAGGATATGCCCAAGAAGAAGGAGAAGACTATGGAGAAACCTTTGCTCCTATAGCCAGATTGGAAGGAGTTCGTATGCTTCTTGCATATGTAGCTTTTAAAGGCTTCAAGGTATATCAAATGGATGTGAAATCTACATTCCTAAATGGTGTACTTGAAGAGGAGGTGTATATAGAGCAACCAGATGGGTTTGCCCTATCTGAAGATAGTGACATGGTATGTAGGCTACATAAAGCCTTATATGGCCTAAAGCAGGCACCTAAAGCATGGTATGAACGTCTGCATTCCCATCTTGTGAAGATTGGATTTGAGAGAACAAGTGAAGATAGTAATATCTACTTGAAGTCTGAAGGAGATCAGACCTGATGTGTGAGGTATTTGTTGATGACATTATCTTTGGTGGAGATGACAAGATGAGTCATGAGTTTGCAGATGAGATGAAGAAAGAGTTTGAAATGTCACTCATAGGGGAGATTAAATTCTTCATTGGACTGCAAATCCAACAGATGAAGGATGGAATCTTTATCACTCATTCCAAGTATGTCAAAGAGGTGTTGAAGACCTTTGGCATGGAAGATAGCAAACCAATTGGTAGTTCGATGGTGACCGGTTGTAAACTATCCAAGGAGGATGACTCAATATTGGTTGATGAGAAGGAATACCGATCAATGATTGGTAAATTACATTATGTAGTGCATAGCAGACCAGATATTGCACATGCAGTTGGCATTACTGCAAGGTTCCAGAAAAGTCCAAGAGAATCCCACTTGGTTGCAGTCAAGCGGATTCTTAGGTATCTGAAGGGAATTGTTGACTATGGATTGTGGTATCCATATAGCAAGGATTTCAACTTGAAAGTGTTCACAGATGCTGATTGGGCTGGTAATGTAGATGATAGAAAGAGCACAACCAGTGGTGCATTCTTCCTCGGTGGTAGACTAGTCTCATGGATGAGTAAGAAGTAGAGTTGTATCTCTCAATCTACAACGGAAGCAGAGTATGTTGCAGCTTTCATGAACTGCACTCAGAAAATTTGGATGAAGCATGTATTAAATGGCTTCAAAGTTCCTGTATCTGAACCAGTAAGTATATTTTGTGACAATACTAGTGCAATTAATATCTCCAAGAATCCGGTTTTACATTCTAGAACCAAGCACTTTGAGCTTAAGTATCATTTCTTAAGGGAAAAGGTTCAGAACAAAGAGATTGCACTAGAACATGTTTCCAGTAAGGAGTAGTTAGCAGACATATTCACCAAGCCTCTCCCAAAGACTACATTTATGTACTTAAGAGGTGAATTAGGGGCGTTGCCCCTTCAGGAGGTAAACTAAAAGCATATGCTCCACATCAGTTAGGTATTGCATAGTCAAATTTATTTTGGATTGATGTGTTGAAGGATGCTACTCCTCAGGGGGAGCAGCATAATGGAACAGGGAAGCTTGTGCCTCCACTTTGGCATTGTTGTCAAAAGGGGAGAAGATGTGAAGCGGAGAAGATATCTGCAGAAATTGGGGGAGAAGATGTGAAGCAGAGAGATATCTTTGTATATTGCCATCAATGCCAAAGGGGGAGATTGTTGGCATTATGTGAACTGGTATGAGGACATAATAACATTGTACGTTGTCATTGATGTCAATATGCTGAAGAGGTGAGAACCGACATATGAGAGAACTGGTATAACACTATGAACCGATATTTGTGCCAAAGTGAAGCGGTGTGCTTGTTTAAGATGAACTAGCATATGGTTATGGGAACCGACACATGGAAGCGTTGTATGACTACCAATTGGTAGTCTCAACTTTAGGGTTTCCGGTTGAAGTGCTTCAAGCCTGTGTGGCTCAACCGGTGACTTTGTGTGATGAGTTAGCATGGTAACAAAAAAATAGATCATGTTGCCATGTAAGCCTTGTGCACGTGAAGGATCTTGCATGAAGGAGATTGTTCCTATCTACCTCGGGAATGTGAGAAGTCTATAAAACGGTGATAACGTGTGATGGGTTATCAGCCGCCATGAAATCGGTGGAAAACAAACGATGGAGATTAATGCAGTGTGCTCAATGGTCAGGATTGAACCATTTGAATTCCTTAACCTAATAGGCTTAGGGTTTAGGTTTTATGCTACCGACCCAACTGTTTTCCTATAAGGTTGATGTTGTGACTCTTTCTGAGGTTGTTGGCAAAAGTTGTGTGTGAGTATCCAAGAGAAGGGATACGTGATTCTTGCCAGACCAAAAGGAGAGAAGTGATACCTGCAGAGTGTAAGTGCAGAAGGTGAAAAGGAGCTTAAGCGGATCTACATTGGCATTGAGGGCTGTTACCAGATCATTGTAATACCAGTTGATCTCTAACCACCTAAACAGTTGGAAAATCCATTAACAGGGTAGCCTTAACCGGCTTGCTGTAAATCCTTTAATAGGGTGATTCAAAGCTATTGAGTTCGAAATCCTTTAGCTATTGAGTTCTTGAAATCCTCTAACAAGGTTTAACCCTTAACAAGGTTTAACCCTTAACCGGGTATTGTAGCCATCCCTTAACCGGGTGATCTCTAACAAGATCGGTTCCTAGTAGAACCTATTGTAATGTCTCTAACCGGACAAGGCTTCTAATAGAGCGGACTTCTAAAGAGTTCAAAAACAACTTGTGGGTATTCATCCCCACCGTGGTTTTTCCCAGTTGGGTTTCCACATGAAAAATATGTGTGTCATGTGTGATGCTTTTATCTTGTGATGCTTTGCTATTGTCTGTCAAGCATATGATGGTTTTGTGTTTTATGCCTGTCAATAAAACATGTTGAACTAGTTGTTATTATGATCTGATGATAGATTGCCTATTTATGCATAAGGGTGAAATGGTAGTGTAATCTTGAGTTGAGTGAAAAGCTAAGTGAGTAACCAGTTAATGTTTGTCTCAATCATTCTTAGCTTTACCAGTTGCACTTTGTTTCAAACCGATGTCACTGTTTGCCAGTCATTTGAAGTGTCTACTGTCAGACCGATTTAGGACTGTATTTTTGTCTGGACTGATTCACCCCTGGCTCTCAGTACCAGGTTAGTACTATCCGTTCATCATTGAGTTATCAGGTACCACATAGAATTAGAAGGATTACAAAAGAGTGAGCCGCAAAGTGGGGGCCACATTTGGAGGGCACACAGGGTCTCATTGATGAGTGGACATGATTAGTGCCCATGACATGGGATCTGAGAGTAGGGGTAGTGGATCTAGGAGTTTCAGATGCCTATACAACATGGTGGTCACAACACAGGCCCACTATAGTCGAGAGAGCGAGGTTGGCACCCCTAGGGAGTAGGAGGAAGTCATGCACCAAGGGCATGAGACTAGATACCTACCAGACAGCTAGGGGCAGAACAAAGGCAACATTTGCGACAGTTTTGAGATGGCCATAGGGCATACCAGTGGCACCAGCAACACCAGTTAGGAGACATAGAAGAGTTAGAGGAGGATAGAGGATAGGAGGAGATGAAGCAAGAGGGGATGGGGTAGGATTAGATAGAAGAGTAGAGACAAGGATAGGGACAGGGACAAAGGGGGCCCAGGTGATGGATGTGGATGCCCCAACGACTACATCTGCACCACCATAGGGATAGGCACATGGGTGGAGCACACTCAGATAGGTGCAACCTCACAAGAAAAGGAGAGAGGAGAAAGGAGAGGGGTTAGCAACACCTCTAGATCTAGTTGTACAGATCCAATCATTATAGGAGGTAGTGGTTAGTGTGGAGGAGAGGATATGAATTATCACCACTAAGAGAGACAACTTCCGCCAAGAGTGGGATACAACTGATAAGGATCGAGTACAATTGTAGGTAGAGCATGATAGGCTCCTACAAGAGAGAGATGTAGCAATAGCCATGAAGGATATTGTTGAGCATACGCAATGTAGAACAAAGGAGATTGTGGCCAAATACTAGCGAGAGAGAGATGAGGCATGGTGTCGGGCTGGGAGTAGGGGTGGTGATGAGTCAGTTCTGGCAGCCATGATAGACTAGCATCTAGTCGAGATAGAGGTTCTCTTGCATCAATTAGGCTGGTATTGATGTCAGTATGAGAGTGTCGTCCCACTAGAGTAGCATGTTGTATATGTACCACCACTCGAGGCCAGAGGATTGAGCTCATCCCGTAGCGAGGGATTGAGCGGGGGAACATGGTAGAAAGCATAGTACAAGTTCAGCATCAAGATCCACATAGGGATCCTAGGGGCAAGATCAAGGATAGGGACCCACAGGACAAGTACCGACGTAGTCTCCCTAGAGCATTTTGATGCAGCTTGATGCAAATGCAAATGACTATTTTTGATGTACCATAAACATGATGTATTCATACTTGATTCTTTGCACCCCATGCAGATTTTGAGCATGCAAGGTGATCATTATTCTTTATTCATGATCATTCAGAGATGTACTTATTTTTTATTCATGATGTACCATATGATGTATATATATTGATACACTTGTACATATATTCTTTTGAAATATATATATATATATATATGATGGTGATTGATTCAGCCCCCTGTGTATGGTACTTTTTATGTTTCGACTCATGTATGATTTTTGATGATGTATGGATGCATGGATATGATACGATGTCCTAACATGTTTGTGATGTAGGATGTGATGTGGGTGCATAATGATTATACCACATGATGCGATTATGATATAATATTGTACGATATATACTGATGGAGCTATGATGCAGGATGTGAGGAATGCATGATGCAATAACTTATACAATGTATGTTTATTACTGATGGCATGGATGTATGGACAATGATTATTAATGGTTATGCATGACCTAGTGATGAAAAATGAATATGATACGAATGACATGTACATTTCCATGATTATGCAAGATGAGTATATGTATGTGATACTTATGTTATATGATATGATTTGTGACATACAATGCATGACATGATTATGGGACATGATTATGTGATGGATGAACATGCATCATGTATGGATTATGTGCTAACCTATGTGTAATGAAAGATGTGTATGAATGCAACTTTACCATGATGAAAGCTACAAAATGCTTTAAGGATATTTGGCGAGGACTAGAATGATGAATAGAAGAATGAGGGATGTATGCACATTCCCAGATGAAACCATAAAAGGAAAGGAACCAGATGGAGGCAATGCAAATACAAATGAAGGAATCATAGAGCACGGGCATCTTTGGCACAAACTGCCATTATAGTGAGCACTTATTTTGCTTTGGCACCGTATGTGACACACCAAGGTATAAAGAACCACGATGTTTTTAATAGACAATGCATGAATTGACTCAAATAAATAGACACAAAAGGTTAGTCTAGTACCACACACAATTACAAAGAATGTTGCGGGAAACAATGCTAGAGAAACTATGGTTGGAGGGAGATTCTCTTAATATTATTAAATGCCTTAAAGGTGAAGTTGAGGCTTCGTGGTCTATCGAAAATATCATTTTTAAGGCCAGAGAAATTATTACTAGCTTTAAATCTATTATTATTGAGCATGCTTTTAGGGAAAAAAATGTCGTAGCGGACGATCTTGCTAACCTTGGCGTTATTTCCGAAGAACAAAGCATATGGAATGGTGAAGATAATATTGATTTAAATATTAAAGACCTCATTAGAAAGGACAAAATTATGGGGAAAGAAGGATTGTATTTTAATCATGGTAGTATTAACGATTAATCATCAAACTTTAGAAAGGTAATGATGGCTCGTCAAAAGGGAAGAGTGTCAAATAAGAATATTAAAAAATTGCACGCTTTGTGGGTGTGTATTTTTAAGAATCCGAGTGTCATCTGGAAGATTGTATGGATGAAGCTGGAGAAGGGTTTCATGATGCCATTCATGGAAAAACTGGTGGATTATGACACAAGCAGAGTTAACCTGGCGGTTACTAGAGTGACAGAAAATTGGAAAAATGGTACTTTTAAAATCCATGGTGTCAAATTCAAGCTGGACGCGGACCTCATCTCTATGGTCACAGGTATACCCAGGTATACCCCATACTAGCCTCAATTTATTTAGGGACCTGAAAGTCTCCAATAATGTTGTGAAGCTCTTTCCGTGCAAAGATAAGGAGAGAGCGAAATTAGGCAAAGCATCTAGGGGGAATTATGATGCGTCTAATATTTTAAAAAATTGGGATTTTGTGCTTAATGCCATTATGGAGTATATCATTGTGGAGGGTCATTTCAATAGGGTCCATACCTATCACTTTGTGCTTCTGAACCACTTTAGGCATGAGAAAAGGGCGTCTCTTATCTATTACCTTTTCAGGTCCCTATCGCGCTCATTGAACAAGCACAATAAGAACCCCTCTTCTCCTGTCCTACATTATGGCCTTATTTTGCTCATTTATGAGCATTGTAAGATTTTGGCAATTAAAAAAAACAAAAGGATGTCGGTGTCACCGAGGAAAGGCAAGAGGAAAAGTGAGGAACCTGGGCCCAGTAAGGATGAGCAAAAACAAAGTAAAAAGGCTAAAAAAGGCTTTGTGAGCCATAAACATAAGGATATAGAGGTTGATCCTAAGGATATGGGAAAAGAAGGAAGTGATATGGAGACTGATGATACTGATGGGGAGGAGAGTTGGAAAGACGAGGAAGTGGGGGAAGAGGAAGGAGGAGAAGAGGAAGATTCCGATCAAAACAACCCTACCCACAGCGCGAGTACTGGTAATTTTAACAACCAGCCTATGGAGGAGCAAGACAACCAGATTAATCAGGAGGAAAGGGAAATGGAAACTGAGCAGAACAAGGATAAGGAGGATATGAGCAGGGAAAAGGATAGAGATGGAGATAAGATTATTCTAGATAAGCTCAAGAACCAGTCTGATGCTCGTCTGGGTTTTGATAGGTGGGTATATGAAAGAATTAATAAAATGGAAAAAAATGCTAATCAACAGGAAGAGCAGAGACAGAAAGGTGAAAGTAACCTGGAGCAGTGGAAAAAGGTAATGGACAAAAAAGTGGAGAAGCTGGAAGTTCAGATCAACAAGCTAGAGGAAGGAAAGCCAGCCATGAAGAACTTCTTGATTCTGATTCCGGATATCCTTAACTCTGTGACTAGGAACATGGAGGAAATTACCAAATACCTTGATGGCCCCAGCCCTACCAAACCTGTTGTGGACCTAGATGTTGATGATGTTGCTACTGAGGCTAGGAATGTGGATAGTGCTCCTGGAGGTGCGACCAAAAGGACTAGGGCGAGTATGAAAAAAGTTGCCTTGGCCTCTTCCAAGGAAATCCCAATTCTCAGGGATAATATCAAAGAAATGCAAGGGATTAGTGATAAATTGGCTAATGCCCTTAAAAAAATTATGTAATTTGTCTTTTTTCTATTTTTTGCTGGTTGTCGTTGGTTGTGTTGGGCTTTTTTGCTGGCTTTTGCCCAGTTCTTTACTGGTTTTTTTGCAGTCTGCCCCGTCTTGTTTCTTAATGCTCTTATCTTTTAAGGTTCTTTTGTAAAGGATTTTGGGGTCCCTTCAAAACCTGTTTTTCCCATAATAAAAAACAATGCTAGAGAAACTACAAGCAAAGAGATATTCCCCAGTGTAACATGAGATAACCAAGACCTCACGAGGGAACAACATAGGACACATAAAAAACACACCAAGCAAAAACAAAAAACCGACAAGACCAAACCCTAGTTTTATCATTCCTAGCACATCGTGATATGAAAGATCATGGCGACTAAGTAAACACAAAACAAAGGTGCTCAAAAGATAAACAAAGATCAAGAAAGAATCAAAATCAACACAAGTGTCTTAGATATCTTTTGCCAAAGGATGAATAACAGATGAAGATTAGATAATGTCTGACTAGAAGAAGGATACATCCTACACAAACTGATGATTCGGAAAAGGATTGACGAGATGAATTTGACAAAAAGAGAACCTGATATGATCACGATGACAAGGATGCTTATTGACAATCGTTGAAGAACCAACGAATGGGGTACAATCTTGGAAACACAACTGACACACATATGAACAACAAACACCCCTATATACAAGGCACGCCTATACATGACAGACTTGAAAACCTATACAGGACAAGACTAATGCTATGTACAAAAACCCTACATGGCTCTTATGTGCAAGAAACTATAACTAGAAGACCACTGCATAGAAGCTTGACAAAGGACAAGCAAGGCAATATGTACATATTTGATTCACAAAGGTGAGTAATGAAGGATACTGCACCGAGATAAGGCCAAAAAGGAGAAGCAAAAGGATAATGGAACCGCCCTTATATACAATGCCCATTTTCAGGTTTTCACTATATATACAATCCCAAGGTGCCACCAAGGGTAGTTTTCACCATAGGACGATTATATTTTTCTTTACTATTTTCTCTCTTTCTCTCTTTTTTTTGTCAATTTTTTTGGATTTTTTGATATTTAAATGGTCCACTACCATGGATTAGGTGTAGAATCTCTTCAAATGTGAGATATTTATGGGGTCATTAAGAGGCTCTCCTTTTGGAGTGGATAGTTTATAGGTCCCTGAACCATATTTTGTTGTGACTACATATGGTCCCAACTAATTGATTTCAAACTTTCCTTTCTTTTCTCTATCTTGTTAATTCTGTGGGTTTTCTCGAAGCACTAGATCACCAACCTCAAATTCACGAGAATGAACTTTCTTTTGATATTGTTTCTTGAGTCTAGTTTGATATACTTGTAAGCAATCATATGGTTTTTGACGTTGTTCGTCAAGGAGATCCAATTGAGCTAATCTTGCCACCCTATAATCTTCAGCAAAAACAAAATCTTTCAAGGATATGCGCAAGGATGGTTGTATATGGGAGAATTGTGGCATAAATAATTAGATTTAGCGAGTCAACCACCGAAACTCAAATCTAATTAAACCAATCTATAAGCACAATAAGAAATATGCAAATCAACAATTGAATAACAAAATTAATTCAATCAAACACAATCAATCGATGCTTGCACAAAAGCTCCTATTTCTCTTCTCATCCTTGCGTAATGTTGGCTCTCAGAGTCATGCTTAATAACCTACAATATGATAGCACAAGAATTTGAAGGTAGTGGTTGATGGAAAAGGGAGATTGATGCTAAATTTATAGAAATTGGAGAGAATTGAATGATAGGTGAAACTAAAGTGAGCTAAAAAGTTGGTTGATAGTTAGAGAGGTGATTGCAGAAATTAAACGAATTAATTAAATTAATTAATTAGTCAGAAAAGGTGGAACTCAGGGGTGAGTGTTAGTTAGAAATTAGCATGTGTAATAGGAATTTAGCATGAAATTGCTTTTAATCTAAATTTGGATTTAAAATTGATTTAAGATTGATTTTTCAAAAATATCCAAAATCATGCACATGAGATAAAATTAGAATTTGAGATTTTGGAATTTAGAACTAAAAGAAACATTAGATTAAATAAATTTGAGAAATTTATTTAATTTAGAAGACATAGTTAGCTAATTAAATAATTAAAAAAATTTATTTAATTATAGGAAAAGTAGAAATTGAATTAATTAAATAATAAAGATTATTTAACTAAAGTAAATTTTAAATTAATTAAAAACTAAAATATTTAATTAATCTAAAGAAGAGGTTGAATAATTAAATGAGTGGAGGGAAATTAGAAGATTGGATAATTATAAATGATGAAATATAATGATTAAATTAGTTTAGAAGAATAAAATTAGATTAATTAGATAATTAAAGAATTATTTAATTATTTAAGAGGAATAATTAGCATGTTAGTAAAGTGACATTTTTAGGTGTCTACATTTTCCCCTCTTTGAGACAATGTTGGAACAACTTTGTTTCAAAGAAAATGAAAAATTTCTTGTCCCAACAATGCCCCGATGACAATAAGGTGTAAATATGCCCCCTCAGAAAATCGGTCAAAAAAATTGGAAATTGAGACCAATTTAACGATAATGCACTTATGAGTGATAGTTTCAAATTTCGTGAATTTTCGAATTCATTTGACTGACCTACAAGTGTTTCAAAGTTCAGGGGACCACAACCATTTTGGAGGGAAAAACCCTAATTTTTTGCTATAAATAAGAAATTCTAGGTTCATTTGTCTCATTTGCATTCATTGAGTTCAAAGCATACAGAGCAGTTTCAGAGCATTTTGTGAGTGTTTCGAGCCTTATATTTATTGTATTCTAACACATTTTTTTGAAATATTTATGAGATGCAGTTTTTGCGATGCTCTATATGCATGTTATATATTTTCTATATGCACGTGGTTAATGATATGTGGGATGATGATCTTACTTATGCATTTCTAGATGTTCTATATAATATGATGTTTCTGTAATGATGTTATAATGTTATGATTCTATATGCAATCTTACGTTAATTCTATGAATGTAATGTAATGTATGAATGTGTAATGCAAAATGAACCTAAAAGTGCAATCTAATACAATTATGAAATTTTTTGGGTGTCAAAATATGCCTTGTTTCATTCCTCAATGCTTTTTGGAAGAAATGTTAATAAGTCAGTAGAGTTAAAAGAGATGATTAGAAAAATAGATGAAAAGATGAATTGATGTACCACAACGAATTCTTGCGCTTTATGCACAACATTATCATCCTTGAGCCTTATTTATGCAACAATGGAGCTTTGTACACCAGGATATAAAAAATCAAGGTGCAAATGATATCCCATTATAGAAAACAAACACTTTGTAGACAAGGAGTGAACCCCTTCATTCTAGATCTAACACTAAGGGTCTAGGTATGTGTGATAGTCACAAGCATAGCTATCCTTGACTTTTATTTTTGCAGAGGATATGTATATGCTTAAAATTCATCATTGCTTAACTAGAATCAAAGAGAAATCACAAATCCCTATCTAATTAAAGAATCCTAACAAACATCAATGAAATAATGCAAACAAAGCCATAAGGATGTATAATATTAATCAAAACTCTCTATTCCATGATCGCATATAGCTTCCATTGTTCTTCTCTTCTTTGTGGCATGACAACTCTCAGATATTGCGCTGCTAACTTGCAAGTGATACAAAGATTCAAAGTTCGTGATTGTTGAAAATGAGGAATTAATCCTGAATTTATAGATTTTTGGGGATGATTGATTGAGAGGTGGAACACAATGATTAAGAGGTGGAACTCAGGTGAGCTCACATGTTGATTGATAGTTGAATTGCTTATTTGGAAGGTGGAACAAAATAGATTGAATTGTTAATTGAGTTAAGTGATTGAGAAAAAAGATGATTGAAAGATGAAAAATAATGATTGGAGGATAATTGATTGATGATAAAGAAAGATTTATTTAGAAAAAGCTAATTGGAAGATAGAAAAGGAATGATTGGAGAGAATTAAAGAAATGATTTAATTAATCAATTGATTGAAATGATCAATTAAAATAGATTGAATAGTTAACTGATTGATGACTGATTGAAAGCTTTTTGGAAAAAAACAAAGTGGAAGATAGAAATAGAGATTGGAAAGATAATTGATTTAATTAATCAATTAATTGAATTGATTAATTTAGCATGTGCTTGAACTTTGATTTAGATTTTCAATTTAATCTTTGCATGAGAATTGATTCAAATATTGAATTTATTTTAACTTCAAATTTGTTATTTGAATATATTTAGAACTTGACTTTGGAATTCAATTTGATTTTTGAAATCATGCACATGTATTTGAGTTTAGAAGAAATTAGAAGAATATGAATTGAATTTGAATTTGGAGAATTAATGAAATTAGATGAAATTAGGAGAATATGAATTTGAAGGAAATTAGAATTTGGGGATTTGGAATTGGAATTTGAGGAATGAACTAGTTAATTAAATAATTTAAAGAAACTATTTAATTATTTAGAAATTGAATTTAATTAAATAATAAAGATTATTTAAATTAAAATCATAATTAATTAAATATTAAATATTTAATTAATATTAAGAAAAGGGTTAAAATGATTAATTGATTAGAAATAGAACTAGAATAATTAGTAAGATGACGAAGAAATATGAATTTAGACAAATAAGATTAATTAGATTAATTAAATAATTAAAGAATTATTTAATCAATAAGATGAATAATTAGTATGTGATTAATGAGGCATTTTTAGGTGTCTACATTTGGCCCTCTTTGAGACAATGTCGGAATGACGTTGTTTCAAAGAAAATGAATTTTTTTTTGCCCCAGTATGCCCCAGTGATGCTTAAGGTGTAAATATGCCCCCTCAGAAAAAGTTGTTGATTTTTTTTGAAATTGAGACTATTTTTTCGAGACCATGCTAGTGAGCAATCGTGTGAAGTTTCGTGCGATTTCGTGTCCATTTGACTGGCCTACAAGTGTTTTGAAGTTCAAGGGGACCATGACCATCGGAGTGAAAAAACCCTAATTTTAAGCTATAAATAGTGATTTTGACCTTTCATTTGCTCATTTGCATTCTTTTGAGATCTTGGAGTTCATTGTGATTTTCGAGATTTCCTACGAACGTTTGATCATCATGGTTGGCATTAGTGCACGATAGCATTTGTCCGAGTGAGTGCATTCGTATCAGAGACCACCTGGGATGGGCGACATGGTAAGTATCCAAAATTTTGCTCAATTGTTTGCCTGTTTTTGTCAATTTTTTTCAGAGCTCCAAACTTTTATCATTTACGCATACGTATGTCGACTTTTACGCATTTATCTTAATTGTCATGCATAAGTGTTTATTGTCACGCAATAGTCTAAGTGTCACGCATAAGTCTCAAGTGTTACACATTAGACTGTCTTTTTACGCATGCATGCTAATTGTTACACAATCATGATAAAATGTAACACATTAGTGATAGATCTACGCATTAGCTGTAACTATTACGCATTCGTTGGAAATTGTTGTTTTGTTGTCATGCATATGATAAATTTTTCTTATGAAGTACAATATCTGACATTTTCATCATTTTTTATTGTGCAAGAGAATATTGGAGTGCTCTATTGTAGACAGAGTAGACCTAGTGGTCTCGACCTTCGTGATCAGTTACTTGATGAGGAGATTGCACATATCCGACATCTGGGTTTATATCATGTGTTGCATCTTCCAGAGATTACGACCAACAGGGCCTTGATCACCGCGTTAGTTGAGCAGTGGCATTTCGAGACTTGTACATTCCATCTTCCTACCGGTGAGGCGTCCTTTACATTAGAGGATGTCTGGTGGATTCTCCATATTCCCATTCATGGAGATAGAGTTGTTTATGATCATGATGATGGTCTCGCAGGGCCGTGTGCCCTGAACATGAGGGAAACTAGGATTGAGAGGCAAATGGTTAGTTTGAATAGAAATATGCATAATCAAGCAAATACAACAAACACCATTATACCTTTGTGAATCTTCACTTGTTCCTTAGATTGAACATGATGAAGTGAAGGCACCCCTTTGATTGCTCCACTTGATTTGCTCATTTGCTTGTTGTGGACGTGGTTTGCTCTCAAGTTCTCAACAAGATTGATGGATTAAGGATTTGGATTTGGATGATGGATAAAAAAATTTGATAGATGATTATGAGGAAATATGATAGGAGGAGAAATTGGTTGCATAAGGATAGAAGAATGGAAGACTCCCTTGAGAAGGAGAGATGCTCCAATTTATAGATTGGAGGAGGTCAATAGAGGGCCAAGATTGATTTTCTTATGAAAGGCTAAGATTGATTCAAGATAGTGGACATGGATCAAGGATGCATTAGAGAAATAAAAAGGAATATAAAATTCCTTGAGAAGAGGTGGGAAAGGAAATTTGAATTTCAAAATGAGGATGCATAGGGGGATTCAAAGAAATTTGAATTTCTTTGAGAGGTTCAAGATTGATGTGACATGAGTGGGGGAATTAAAAATTGGAGAATAATGATAAGTGGGATTATGAGAGATTCTAGAAGAATTAATTAAGTTGAGTGGGGATTAGGAAAAGTGATTTGTAGGAATCACATGACTAGGTTAATTAATTAAAATTAATTAACTAAGTGGGTTTAGAGGAAATAATTATTGGAGGAACTTTAGAAGAATAGGGAAATAATTAATTTATTTGATAAATTAATTATTGGACAATAGTGACAGGATTAATTAAGTTAGATTTAATTAACATTGAGAAGAATAAGGATAACACAATTAAATCTATTAATTATGTTGACAAGCTTAAACTGATTAAATATTGATTTAATTAATTTTAGGTCTCTACATTTTGCCCCTCTTTGATATAGCGTATGCCCCCTCAAGAGGACATGCGGGTTCGAAGAACACGGGTGTGCTTTCAAAATGGATGAGAAGACGAGGTGATAAAAGAATGAGAGTGATGAAGAGGGAAGGAGAAATGGATGGATTAGAGTCTTGTGAATGAAATGAGACAAAGAAATGATAAATGGATGGGATTTCTTGTTGAGAAAATATAGAGAGCAAACCTAGGTTTGATATTGCCAAGGATGGTCTACGCCACTGATTATAAGAATCAAGATGATATGAAGATCCAAGGCGTGGACTGATGCTCAAACAAATAGGAATCTCTTGCACACAACCATGTAAGCATTGAGAAACACCGATACAAAGTTATAGGTTCATACAAGAAAGACCCTCAAACATGCCATACTGCAAAGATGATGCCCCATTATACCCAAGCTAGACATACCAAGATATAGGATGATCAAGGCAACCATGAGCAAGTATAGTCTTGAGACACAAGATAAAAATCAAAGTAGAAAGATCAACCATGAAAACAACATGCACATGACCAACTGACATCTCTTGCCAAGAGTAGGACATGGATTTGGATAAACTGTCGGACTAGGGAAGGATGCATCCCGATGGGCAGGTGATGGATTTGGATACAGGTTGATGATTGGCAAAAGGCAAGTTGGATGCACAAGGTCTGTAGATGAGAGGATTTATGCTTGGATTTGATTAGCAAAGTATGGATGTGTGTTTGGATTAGGCACAAGTCAATGTAAGCTCAGATGAGAAAAGCTCAGCTTGATGGATTGGTTAGGATGGAAGAAGGATAAATGATTAGATAGGATGAAAAAGGGGATGGATGATTGAGTAGGATTGGATTGGGGATGGGATTATTTATTGAATTGGAAGAGATGGAGAATATGATTAGATGAGATAGGATTGGATTAAAAATATAATTGGATAGGATGGGGTGGATTGGTGGATATAGGATAGATGGACTGGAACCAATGACAAGGGAGAACCAAGGATTGGTAATAGAATGGATGGATGGAGAGATTGCTTAAGTGGATAGATAGGGATAAGATAAGGAGGACTAAAGGGATGAAGAATAGGTGGAAGGGGGGATCCAAGAACTATGTTGAAAAGGAGGAAAATTCCCCACTAAGGGTAGTGGAATTAAGGATGTAAGGATGGTGGATAAAGATGTATGAGATGGAAGGATAAGTTGTAATGGATATGGATGGTAGAGGATTAAGGCTTGTGTGTTCTAAAGCATGCATATACATTATTTTGCCTCTAAAATAATCAAGACCAAAGATAAGGATGGAGGATTGCATTTGGATATGATGAGGGATATGAGATGGAGGATATGGATAGGATAGTCAAGATCAAAGATAGGACTTAGATAAGATGCAGATAGAAGATAAGAAATGTGGATGGTAGGATGGAATGGATGAAGCTTGCCCCCAAGTGTAGAGTGCAAGAGGATGAGGGGATTACACATGACGCTTGCTTGCCAATTTTTCATCATGGTACTTATCCAAGGCGACACAAGAAGTGGTTTTCACCATTGGATGAAATGATTTTTCTTTACTTTTTTTGATTTTTTGATTTTTTTTGAGATTTTTCTTGATTTTTTTATTTTTTAATTTTTTTTTGGAATAGTTTGGATGGATAAGGATGAGGATGAGTGGATATGGAAGACAGTGGATTGTGTGAAGGAGGAAGGGAGGACTCAACCATCTAGTTCCATGGATGGTATCCCTTAGTATTTCTTTGAACTGGAGGTATGCTCATAGATGTTGGTAAAAGTAATTGGGGAGATGAAATGGATAGGGGATAGAAGATAAGGATTTGCAAAGGATTGGACTAACAGAATGGGATTGTGAAAAATGGATGGTGGATAATGGATGAGGTTTTGAAAAATTTGTGGAAGATCAACATTGGCACACACCTTGAAGGGTGGGGGAGTAGTGGAGGAGAGGGTTTTGAATTAGATGGAGGATAAAGCATGGATTTTGGGACATGAAGACCCAAAATAGAAGAAGGCGATGATGGAGTTGGGATAGTGGATCTTGGGACATAAGGACCCAAAATGGATTTTGAAGATGGAAGAGGGTTAGATTTATGAATGGATGGAGTTGTTGTCATGGGAATTTGCACTTGAGGCAAGCTTGAATTTCCTGCAATCCCGTGACACATTGGATTGCTCTTTGGCTGTGGGTATCCTATTATGAGAGCAGACCTCTGGATTATAGGACGGCTTCCTATTTGATCACCTAAAACTTAATTGAATTTCTGAGAAAAGGGAAGAAGGATATGCATGAAATAAAACTACTGCTAAAAAAGGTAATCCACCAATGATAAAAGACCTACAAATTGCTTACAAATCCACAAGATAACCAACTAATGAAATTGCTTAAACTCACAACTCAAACATACATGTTTGCATAAATGATTCTATTGAAAGGCTAACTTACTGATGTTCACAAAAAGGAGAATAATAATGTTCTCACAATTTTGATGCAACAGAATCACATACACAATCAGAGACCTGCACTATAACATGTACCTTAGCCCTAAGTATCCGAAGAAACTAAGATAAAATGAAGGATTCTACAAAAGAATCACAAAATTTTAATCAAACTGCTTACAATCATAACACTTAGACCAAAGTATTTAAGGAGGAACTCAACTTCTTTATTGAAAACAAGGAACTTTTTGCATTACAAATCTGGAAAAACTCATAAGAAATGAGTTAAAGGAGCCTGAATATCTACTGCTACACAAGTACAAGAACTCCAAAACTCGAGAACTAAGTGACAAAAAGTCACTTATACAATAAGCCTCCAAAATTTAATTTTTTGAATTTTGACTCCAAGATGGATGAGCTGTCATCAACTCCAAGCTCTCCCTCAAAATTAGGAACTTAACTAAGAGAGAAACTCTTCCAAAATAAAAACAACCTCTTTGGGTCGGATGTAATTGAAAATCCCCCAAAAATAGGGATATAACTGCAAGTATCAAGCAGTTGAGTGTTTCAAAACACTCCTTGACAGATCCTTAACCCTCTAGGACTCTTTAACTGAAACTAAATTGCCAATTAGGTGAACAAATCACCTATTTTTACTCCATGTATTGGCAAATTAATTTAGAGACCTCCTAGACTCAAGCTAAAACTCCAAAGGTAACTCAATGCTTGCCTCTCATTTAATTCCATTCTTTCATTTCAAACATATTTTATTTGAAGTGATTTATAATATCACCTAAATAAATATTTACAATAGTAAATGCAAAAATGAGCACATCTAAAAAACCCTAACAAAAGGAAAAAGATGAAAATATTTAATCTTTCTCATTTGTCTCTTTAATGTTTGGAGAAGGGCTGTCGCCATGGAACCCTTGACCAAGCTCTAATGCATCCATCTTGAAGCCTTTTCTGGTGATTTGCAGAAGATTTTTCTTGAAGATTCTTGTAGGGACGATAAGGTAAGCGACCACTTTCCAAATGTGATCCTTCTATTTTCATGGCATTCACTGTTGTCTTTATGCTTTGTGTGTTCTGATTGCAATTATGAGAGATTTGGCACACTTTTTGTATTGTCATTGCCATTTGGACTTAAGAAGCTACTACTATTTGAAGCTATTGATCTACTTTGTACTGCTACAAGATCTTCTATGCCTTTTGAGTCTGAAGGTCTGTGCCATTGTTGTGAATGGTTGTAGAAGATATCTTTATTTGCACCCTTTCGGACTGGTGAAGGGTTCTTGAAGATCGTGAACTGGGTTTTTGCAATATTTTTTGGGGTATTTTTTATCTTTGTCTTATAATTTATGCAAAAGAATTAGCCAATTTGGTATCTGGGTTTTTGAGAAATGATCAAAACACGTGACTACATTTACACTTCTTTTTTCCTAGCTATATGTCTTCATGCATAGTTTGGTAATCTTTAAGGGCTGTCAGTTGAGACTATGGCTATGCCAATACACTGTATTTACTATTTAACCCTATTCAAAGGTTTTACATTTATATGATTATATTGACAAGGCCTTTTTATTTTCATGATCTGTTATTTCTAATAATTGTTGCATTGTTGACAGGATCTTTACACTGCTGTTACTGTGTCAATAAATGTCCATGATATTTGGGCGACTCTTTTGAACCATTGACTGTCTTACATGCTTATAGACTGCTCTATACTTTTCTTTATGAACAAAATAAAGATTCTCTTTAAAGTATCTATGGCTGTGTCAAGAGCATCATGACTGCTCCTTGACTATTCTTGATTGATTTTCCTCTTAATCTCCTAATAAATATTCATTGGGACTTTGGTACAATTAAAGTTGTACTTCCAAACTTTGAGAATGATCAATACTCTATATCTTAATTTCACTGTCTTTATCTTTGTGGCTTTGAAGATTACCTTTAGCTGTTAAGAAGGTGTTTATCTTTTGAAGTAGTTGTCTCTGCTACTCTGTTCTTTTGACAATGAATATAAACACTGTATTTTGGCTCTTACAAGACTATTCTTAGACCCACATACTCTTGAACTAGAAATCTCATGATTGAGACAAAAGATTCCTTACTTTCCTCTGCTCATGCTTTGTTATCTCTTCTCAATGCTTTCTTATTCAAAGAATGTGCCCTTCATTCATGTACCCTTTACAGGTATGTGACTTGGGATGACTGTGTAAGGAACTCTTACTGTCTTGTCTTTAAATCTGCCCTTTTGAAAGTGAAAGAAGACCATTGTGTTTTAACAGTCAACTATTAAAAAATGATATTTCCTTGATAGATCTCATTAAATGGTATTTACTATAGCTGCCACTCCACTGCTCTAACATCATTCGACAAACACTGCTATAGTAGCTTGAATTCATTGCTTGATGTCTGTATCTAAGAATAATGTGAGCATTTGATGTTTTTATTTTCACACTCTCTTGGTCATTGGTAGAGCCTTTTGGAACTATCATATCTCTATTTTGACAGTGACTTTCAAATCTTTGATGAATACATTATTATTGTATATTCTTATATGTTTCTACATGAAGGCTTAAGAAGATAAAATAACTTATCTTGGGTTGTGACTATGGATTTCTCTCCCTTCTTTATAACTATGCATTATGTCTGCTCATATCTAAAATAGTGACTGTCCTCTTAGCATACATCTTTGTATGAATTCAACTATCTTGTGACTATTACTTCTTCCACTATTGGCTCCTCTGAGACATTAATTATATATGTTGCTCTCTTACTCCTTGGATGAGCTTTGGCTTTGACTGTCCTCTGACAGTGGTCTTTGAAAATTGTAAGGCTGCAAAACTTGCATCCATGTGCTCAAAACTTGCTCTATTCTTTGTCATCTATTGTTTTGAGAAAAAATACATGAGTTGGGCTCAACCCTCATGGGAGCCACATTTCTCCTCACTCATGTAAAACAACCACATTACTTTTCCTGTATCTGCACATGAAGCAAACAAGTTAGACAAAAAAAATGGATAATGTGATTTCTTGCTAATGATTTGACCTGATATTTACTGATTTGCTTGGCATACTAGCTGTTGTGATGCACATGAGGGATGGATTGTATGTTTTCAGATGCATTGCAGATAATGAATGATGGCTCTCATTGCTCTAACAATATTTTTTCAAATGTAGGTACTCAGGGCAGCGAAGAGGCAACAAACTGGATGTAGGATGGGCAGAAGACTTACAGATGCAACAAGGCAACTCGAAGAGGGCTTGTCATTCAGCCAATGATGAGTCACTCTTCTTTACCTGCATTTACTTTAATGTTTTGCATCTGCAAATGCATAATGTTTTCCTTATCCGCACCATACCAGTTAGTCTCACGGCTTGTGTGAGACATTGTACAATCATCAATAAAAGATTACTTTTCTCAATTTGTGTTCTCTCTATTTCATATGCATTTGAATAATGAAACATGATATTGCAATCTTTTGTCTTTCTTTTCAAATAATCATGAATGTAATTAAGCAGAATAAAAATGCACCTTCTTACTCATGAATGGAACATCATAGCTCTTCTTGATTGAGCTAGTAGCGAAAATATGTAACATTTTTGGCGACATCTGCTATATGTTTGCCTGCTAAACATCTTGACTAGCTGCCTAAGCCTATCTATTGGGCACAGAGTCACTGAAACTTGTAGAAAACTGAAAACACAATCTGACACAACAAGATCTTTGAAAACTCCTCAAAACTTGTCCAACTTCATTGTTTACAGGTATGTGGTTTGTGATAGTAAGCTGAAACAACTTGCTGTCATGAATGATATGGCTGTAATCAATGAAATAGGATAGGGTAACATCAAAAGAACTCTGAAAAACATTGTTGTAGCATACTATAGCTATATAAAGGGAGCATTTACTATGTGTGGTAGCAAATACACATTTCCCTGCTTCATATAATGAATACTTCCCTTTAATAACTACAGTGCACTGCAGTAGTGTACTAATCTCCTTAGAACTTCAAAAGACCTGTGCACTAGGCACTTAGGGAAACAAAACTGTAAACTGACCTACTGCTCAAAAGCACTTATTAATAACTAGAAATATGTACAAATTCTAGGCATACCTCAAAAGCAATTCTTGAGGTGAATCCTGTTGATTGGGATTGGTTCAACTTCACCATCTAGCTTAGACAACTGGAAGGCATTATGTTGCTTGCACTCAAAAATCATATAAGGCCTATTCCAAAAAGCATCAAACTTTGTATGCTTGCCTAGCCTGCTCTTGAATTCATCCTATTTTAGGAAAATATCACCTTCCTTGAACACTCTAGGAGCAACCCTCTTATCAAAAGATCTTTCCATTTGAGCTTGGTGATGCTCAATCTGCCTCATTGCCTCATTTCTAACTTCTTCTAGCTTAATCAACTTTGCCAATCTTGCTTTCATAGGCTCTTCTTCAATCATATCCAGCTGGTTAGCTAGATCAAGGGCTGGAAACTCAAGTGAAATAGGTAGCCTTGCTTCTTTCCCATACACAAGCATGCATGGAGACATTCTAGTGGACCTCTTTGGTGTGATTCTATAAGCCCATAAGGCTAATTTGAGCTTGGTATGCCAAGCTCACTGATTTCCTTCCATGGTCTTTTTAATGATTCTGAACAGGTTCTTATTTGTGGACTCAACTAGTCCATTACCCTGTGGGTAATAATTAGATGAGGTGTTGAGATAAGCACCATTTTTTACAGCCCAATCAGATATTCTGCTTCCTACAAAAGTAAGAGCATTATCTGAAACTATAGATTCTGGAACACCAAATCTGGTTATCAGCTCATCATAAAATTTCAAAACTATTGTCTCATTTGCTTCCTTTAGTGGCATAGCCTCAGTCCATTTAGTAAAATAATCAATGGGTGTGAGCACCCACTTGTGGCCAACACTTGAAGGTGGAATTATGACTCTAATGAAATCCAAACCCCACTTCATAAAGGGCTATTCTACCTGAATAGGTTGCAATGGCAATGCTGCAACTTCTCTTTTCCTACAAACATAGCACATTCTTTACACTTTCTAACCCAGGAATGTGCATCTCTGAATAAATTAGGCCAATAATAGCCTCCTTTCATAACTTTCAGAGTTGTAGCTCTTGCTGAAATGTATCCTCATGCTAATCCTTCATGAAACTTATGCAATACCTTATCAACTTGATCATCATCTATGCATCTCAACAATACACCATGAAAATCCTTTCTAAACAGAAAACCATTCAAGAGTACATAGGGAATGGACTGAAGTCTATAGTACCTTCTTCTTGACTTACTCAATCCATTAGGACACTCACTAGTCAGCAAGAAATGAGTCATTTCTTGTACCCAGCTAGTAGGAGGAACAAGAACAACTGCTTGTTCTTTGTCTTGGAGGGATAAAAAAACCTTCTCCTCATCCTCTTCACTGATGTTTGTGTGATCAACAAGCTGCTCATAGTCTTTTACCTCTGACCAACTTGGTGACCTTAATATCCACATCAAATTCCATTACTTTAGTCACCCAACCAACTCTCTTATCATTTAGGTCCCTGTTGAGAAAAAACTCTTTAATTGAGGGGTGAGCAACCATCAACTTAATCATGTTGTTAGACAACATATGCTTAAACTTCTTCAAACTCCTAACAACAGCAAGAACATGTTTTTCAACTAAAGAATACTTCTCCTCATAGTCCTTAAGACCTTGGCTGAAAAAGGCCAAAGGCTTCTCTAAACCATGCTCATTCTCTTGAACCGGAATAGCTGATATGTTGTCAATGCTACCATAAGCATACAAGATGAAGTCTTTTGAAAAATCTAGGTTCAACAAAGTAGGAGCAGTTGCAAGTGCCTCCTTTATGAGTTGGAAGAGGATCATGCGATGGTGGGAGGGGATTGGATGTAGGGATCATATGATCATGAGAGGAGGTGGAGGGGATGAGATCATTAGATGGAGTGGAGGGAGATGCATCATGAGATGGAGAGGATTCTATGCTAGCATGATTTGGAACAAGCCCTTGGTATGTTTGGGGTTGTGGGGGTGGTGTGATGAAGGAGGATACAAAATTTTCAATGTGAGTAGATGGAGGAATGGGGGTATCATGAAGTGTGGTGGATTGGGATTTGTTTTGAGGTGGAGGTGATTGAGGTGGATGGAGGACTTGAGGATACAAGGAAAATTTGTTTTGAGTTGGGGATTTTGTCTCCTTTGCTAGCATGTCTTGGATAATATTATGGATGATGGACTTGGGGGATGTGGATAATACGGATTTTGGAGGATTAGGATTAGATGGTGGATTGGGATAATGGCTTGGAGGACTATGGAGTAAAGGATTTGGATGGGGAGTAGAGGTAATGAATGTGTTGTAAAAGGATGGGGATTGGGATGTGGATGGAAGGGTAGATGGAGGTATACATATTGGATTAGAGGGGTATGCAGATGAGGGATAGTATGGAGATATAGATGGGGAATACGATGGATTTCCCTTGTCAAAAGTAGAGGAAGGATAAGAAATATGATATAGATTAGGATTGGATATAGTGTGTTGAGATAAAATAGATGGGGATATGATAGATGGATGGGAGGTTATGGGATTGACTTGGTAGGAAGGTTGAGCTGGTTCATGAACTTTCATGAGCATATTCTCATACCAAGCCTTTAAATTCTAGGTAGCCATGTTGAGAATGAGGGACTAGATTGTAATTGGATGAACATGTTTTGGAGGAGAAAGACGATGAAGATGGTGTTAAATGAAGACGAGGATTAGGTATTGGCTTGAAATGATGATGGATGGATTTGATTTGATTGGATTGGATTGGTTGATGGCTTGATCGAGGATTGATGAAGATTGCACCATAGTCCTTAGATTAGGATTTGGGTGGAGGATTGATGATAAAGACCACAAACCTAGGTGGCGACCAAGGTAGGGTAAAATTTAGACCTTATGAAGATTGATCAAATCTCCCTCTACTAAGGATAGAATTATGACCCTAAGCAAAGAGGAGATAAAAGGATAGCGGTCTGGATCGACCCCAAAAGGATTGAGCAAATATGCTTAGGGGAGATGATTTCCTAAGCACACAAGCCAAGATATTTGATTTGATTTAAAATAAAGGTCTAAATAAAACCCTCACAAGGTATTGACCTTGGATTAGGGTTGATGATTGATTGGAGGATGATTGGATTAAAGGATTGATGGGTGATTGGATTACCAGAATAGAAAGATGGATTGATTGATTGGAATTTTGGAGATTTGATTGGATTAAAAGGAGACTGATTATGGAAGAATGGATAGATAATAGGAAGAAGAAAGGGGAAGGCTACCCAAAGTTGGATGAATGATTTGGACAAAAATGTTGGTTGAGGAAAGATGATTGTTTGGATGGATGAAAGTGGATTGGGGATAGGAGAATTTCTTGGATAGATAGAAATGGATTAGGGATTTGATGATGACAAGATGGAATTTGGAAAGAGGGAGGATTGATTGGTTTGACGAAGGATGGATTTGGCAAGAGATATCAAGCAATTAATACACATTGGCCACTGATGCAAATAGAGAATCCAAACACAATGGGCTATCCTAGGAAGTTGGCTGAGGAGGAAAACCTTTGCTTGCTGACTCAGGTACACACCCAATAGCTAATCAGAATATGGTTGTTGAGTCTCACATAATGGATTCTCAATGCCGTATTAGCCGACTCTAAATGCTAATGGGGCCACAAAATGGGAAGTCTCTTTGGGGAGTTACTATCTCCCTTGCACAAAGATTATCCACCTTTTGGAGGTGAACAGGGTGGCTTCTTTTCCTAGGGCTCTTAATAAGGATTTTCATTTGAAGACTACCCCTTGTAGTCATGCAAGCGTGATTGAGGCCTATATCCCTACAAAGCACCAAGCAAGATGTAGTCACACAAGCATGATTGAGATCTAAAGGCCCTACAAAATGCCCAATATGAGAGTAAACTCTCAAATAGCTTTGTTCTTCGAGATTTTCATCCCAAGAGGCCTATTTATTATAGTGAGTTGGAATGCTTGGGTTTAGCCGTACTCACTTGGGTCATTCCCCTCTCACCAACACCCATGTGAGTGTGCTAGGAAGATCAAGAGGGCAGGCCCACTAAAGGTAAAGAGCATGCAAACAAACTAGAAAAGTTTCAAGGGTCTAGATTTCTAATTGTCTATATAGACAAGAGCATACTCTCCTACCTCTACACTTTTCTCAAACATGTAAAACACATTGTTCTTTTACCCAATGAAATTTAAGTGCCTAAGAAAATGATTAAAAAGACACAATGTTTATTTGTATCTCCTTAGGTAACCTCCAAAAACAACGAATTAGTAGTCCTATGATTTGAGTAATAAATTCTTTAACAAGCGGGATCTTGGACTAACATTCTACAAAAACACAGGTTAGGCTGTCAAAAATATCAGAAAAACAGAGAACAAAAAATGGGTTAGGATCAGTATTAACAAATCCATATCAAAACACCCCTTTATTTTTCATATGAGTAAGTAGAAAGTAGCAACTCACGTATGAGTTTTCTCAGGCATGCATACGACAAACTATACAGAATCGTACGATGCATAATAGAAACTCGTATTGCATCAGAAAGAAACTCGTATGCGTATTAACAGAAAGAAGAAAGATGGAAGATAGAAACTCATATGAGCCTCCTCAAATGCCCATACGACAATTAGAGGATGTGCATATGAGTAATGAAGTAGAATCGTTTTGTGCGCAACAAAAATTTGTATGAGCTTTCATGCTGGAAACGTAACCTACAACTTTTCAAAACACAAAAACTTGAAAAAACATCAAATTAGGGACATGGGTCCCACTGAGCGTGCCAAAATGAACATGAGGGAAACTAGGATTGAGAGGCAAATGGTTAGTTTGAATAGAAATATGCATAATCAAACAAATGCAACAAACACCATTATGCATTTGTGAGTCTCCACTTGTTCCTCGGATTGAGCGTGATGAAGTGAAGGTGCCTCTTTGATTGCGCCACTTGATTTTCTCTTTTGCTTGTTGTGGATGTGGATTGATCTCAAGTTCTCAACAAGATTGATGGATTAAGGATTTGGATTTGGATGATGGATAAAAGGATTTGATAGAGGATTATGAGGAAATAGGATAGGAGGAGAAATTGGCAACATAAGGATAGAAGAATGGAAGACTCTCTTGGGAAGGAGAGATGCTCTAATTTATAGATTGGAGGAGGCCAATAGAGGGCCAAGATTGATTTGCTTATGAAAGGCTAAGATTGATTCAAGATAGTGGACATGGATCAAGGATGCATTGGAGAAATAAAAAGGAATATAAAATTCCCTGAGAAGAGGGGGGAAAGGAAATTTGAATTTCAAAATGAGGATGCATAGGGGGATTCAAAGAAATTTGAATTTCTTTGTCAGGTTAAAGATTGATGTGACATGAGTGGGGGAATTAAAAACTGGAGAATAATGATAAGTGGGATTATGAGAGATTATAGAAGAATTAATTAGGTTGAGTGGGGATTAAGAAAAGTGATTTGTTGGAATCACATGACTAGGTTAATTAATTAAAATTAATTATCTAAGTGGGTTTAGAGGAAATAATTATTGGAGGGACTTTAGAAGAATAGGGAAATAATTAATTTATTTGATAAATTAACTATTGGACAATAGTGACATGATTAATTAACTTAGATTTAATTAACATCAAGAAGAATAAGGATAACACAATTAAATCTATTAATTATGTTGACAAGCTTAAATTGATTAAATATTGATTTAATTAATTTTAAGTGTCTACATGCCCTATTTGAGTGTGACAAGCAAGACTTACAAATTAGTGGTCATTATGATATACGTTGGGCTTGTCTGGACTATGATGATTTGATAGTAGTATTATGAAGTATTGTAGCAGGTCTACTCATCCCTGATAGGAGAGGTCATGGATTCCCAATTGGATGGGGTAGGGTACTTCATGATATGATCATTCATCGACGTGTGTATGCTTGGGTCCTTGTCCCTTAGCCATGGTATACTATTAGATGCATAGCATTGTTTATTTAACATATAGATCTATCTATTATGGTGTGACACTGCTCTAGATTTGGGTTTGGGAGCACATTTCTATCTCTAGGCTAGTTATTCATGTTGACTTGCAACCTAAGGAGCCATACACATACATATATACACCCAAGATTAGGCACAGGGGCTCGAGTAACACATTGTATTGGCGACATCAGTTTGACATTTTACAACACTTCATATGGAGACCATACTTGGATTGCCCCAGTTGGGCAGATGATGAACAACATTTACCATTATGTAGGTAGCAGAGATATCTCATTGGTAGGACTGTGGAGACATAGAGGATTATTGAGATGTGCTTACTAGGACGTGTACTTAGGTAGTTTTGGGAGGTACATGGAGTACCTACAATGACAACTTATTTTGCTCAAGTTGCATGGGAGGTATCTGATGGGGAGCATGTATACATCTGCATGTGGGTACTATAGAGTTTGATGCGCTTTAGGTAGTACATTGGGGTTGGAGAGCGGGTGTAGAAAATCTAGGCACAACACCTCAGTATGACACATAGTGGGCTAGACATAGGCCTATTCCACTCATTGATCCTACTATTCCTATCACACCTCAGCAGATATGTCATCCAAGACAAAAGAGGGGAGATGACAGGGAGGAGGGAGAGGGAGATGGGGGAGATGACAGAGGTTTATGGGGGAGGAGGAGGAGATGGAGATGAGGATATAGACATCAGTGGATACACCGAGTCTAGCAGCAGTGGAGATGATGATGATTCAACTTCAGGATCATCGAGCAACAAGGATGGGGATGAGACTGACATGCCCGAGTTGGAGGATGTACCAGCTGTAGAGGGAGGTGGGGATGGAGGACATGATGGTGATGGAGATGATGACGATCCATAAATTCTAAGAGCGCGGATTCTGAGTCTAGAGGATGAGGTTGCGAGACTGAGGCAACAACAGAGTGATTAGTGGGAGTTATTTCATAGGGATTATGCTACCTTAGAGAGGGAGAAGGATCAAATTGCTAGTGAGAGGGATCGTCTCCAGAGGGAGTGAGGTGATGCACTGAGGAGGGCTCAGTTGGTACATGATACTTATGATCAATATAGGGCCTCTGATACAGGTAGAATGGCACATGCTGAGCACATTATTCAGTTGTCTGAGGAATGTATGTATTGGCGTCGAGAGTATGAGAGAGTTGTCCTAGAGGGAGAACGAGTTTCGAGCTATAGTGCTTATATGGCTAGTAGGAGATCAGGCAGATCTACCTCAAGAGATACTAGCAGTGCTGGCGTCATGGATCCACCTCAAACTTCCTTGGGACATCCCGGGGCAGGATCCACTTGGAGATAGGGGTAGTGTTAGTTGAGACACTTTATATCATGTTATATGAGCCTTTGGGCATTTCTGATGATTGTGTAAACACCTAAAAATGTCTCATTGATCATGTACTAATTATTCCTCTAATTGATTAAATAATTCTTTAATTATTTAATTAAGCTAATTATTCTTATTCTTCTAAATTCATATTTCTTTGTCGTCCTACTAATTATTTCAATTTCAATTCTATCATTGTTTAATCATTTAACCATTTTCTAATGTTAATTAAATATTTATTATTTAATTAATTGTGATTTTTAATCCTTAATTTAAATAATCTTTATTATTTAAATAAAATCTTTTTCAATTTCTGTCTGTATTCAATTAATTATTAACCCTTTTCTAAATATTAATTATTTAATTAATTATGATTTTAATTCCTTTAAGTAAAATAATCTTTATTATTTAATTAAATTCAATTTTTAAATAATTAAAGTTTCTTTAAATTATTTAATTAGCTAATTAATTCTTCTAATTCAAATTCCAAATCCCCAAATTCTAATTTCATTAATTCTTCTAATTTTGTTTAATTTCATTAATTTTTCTAATTTCATTTAATTTCATTAATTCTTCTAATTTCATTTAATTTCATTAATTTTTCTAATTTCATTAATTCTTCTAATTTCATTTAATTTCATTAATTTTTCTAATTTCATTTAATTTCCAATTTCTTCCAAATTCAATTTCTAATTCTTCCAATTTCATCTAATTTCAAATATATGTGCATGATTTCAAAAATCAAATTGAAAATCAAAGTCAAGTTCTAAATATATTCAAATAACAAATTGAATTTAAAATAAATTCAATATTTGAATTAAATCTCATGCAAAGATTAAATTGAAAAATCTAAGTTAAAGTGCAAGCACATGCTAAATTAATTAATTCAATTATCTTTTCAATTCCTATTTCTATCTTCTAGTTAGCTTTTTCTAAATAAAGCTCTCAATAAGTTTTCAATCAGTTAACTATTTCATCCTCTTTATTTCCTCCAATCACCCCTTTTCATCTTTCAATCAGCTTTTTTCTCAATTAGTTAACTCATTTATCTATTCAATCAATTTTGTTCCACCTCCAAATCAGTAGTTTAACTATCAATCAACATGTGAGCTCACTCGAGTTCCACCTCTTGATCAATCTGTTCCACCTTTCAATCAATCCTCTCCAAAAATCTATAAATTGAGCATTGAATTCCTCACAATTTCTCTAAATCACAAACTTCCAATCTTTGTGGCATTTACAGGTTGCCAGCGTGATATCTGAAAGCCACCATACCACAAAGAGGAGCAATGGAAGCAATATGCAATCATGGGATAGGGAGTTTTTATTGATAGATTTTATATTCCTATTTGTTTGATTGTGTTATTTCATTGGTTTATTTAGAATTCTTTAATTAGATAGGGATTCGTGATTTCCCTTATATTTCTAGTTGATTTAATGATGAATTTTACATACGACAGATTGTATTCTAACACTACCATTTTTGAGTTATATATATCATATGCAGATTTTTGGTGGTGACCTATTATGCTTTGTGTTCTTTATATGATGTATGATTCTATGTGGTTTATGTGATGCATGCCTATATGATTAATGACTATGATTTCTATATTGTTAATGCAATGATTTCTATATGCTTTTGATACAATGATTTGTATGGTTAATGAACAATATGCTAACGATGAATTTAATGACTAAATGAATACAATCTATACTATATGGATATGATATAAATGATTAAATGAATGCAATCTATATTGTATGAATATGATCTAATAATGAATGCAATTTAAATGATATATCTATGATTTAAAATGAAATACAATCTCTACTTTATAAAAATGACCTAATATGAATGTAATTTAGACTATATGAATATGATTTGAAATGAATGCAATTTAGACTATATGAAAATGATCTAAAATTAATGCAATTTAGGCTATATGAAAATGATCTAAAATTCATGCAATTTGTTTTTGTTTGACAATGCCAGAATATTGCTTTACCTCTTTTGAATCAGATATCCCTTTGAAGAAATGTTAGTAAAATGAAAGAGATAATATATTTATGAAAGAATAATGTTAGATGATAGAAAATGATTTGATGAGAGAATGATCCTGAGATAGAACCAATATGATGAGATAAGAAAATGAAATGAAAAGATTGATGATTGAGATACAAACTTGGGTCATTATTTATAGCGCAATATATATTCATGACTGAGCCTTATTATGTAACAATGGAGCTTTTCACATCAGGGTATAAGGAACCAAGATGTAAAGATATCTCATTGAAGAAACAAACACGTAGCAGACAAGGAGTGAACCCTCCATTCTAGGAATAATGCTAGGAGTCTAGGTATGTGTGGCATTTCAAAATATGAAAGCTCTTATCATAGAGACCCATAACTCCTATCCCAGAACTTCATTGGTTCATACCATAAACAACAAACAAAGAAAAAGATAATGCCCATCATGGCTCCTCTAGTCACTTGTGGACATCCTTGAGTAGCATAGGAACATAATCTGTCACCAAATGATAAAAGATAAAGACTGAAAAGGACAAAATTCAACAGCTATACTGATTCGTGCCTTTGTTCTCAGTTGCTTGATATGATGGTTGATAATGTATGATCTTGGAAAGTTTGGACCCTGTTTAAGACTCACCTGTCTAATTTCGAGTGTATCCATCTCTATTTAAGATAAGATAATGATCACTTGATATGGATATTGATATGATTGATAAGATAGTTTGATCAGTTGATTGTAGATGTTTGATTAGATAGTTGTATCCTTTGTTAACTTCGTGAGAAGCGTTTGTTGGATATCTTCTAGGGTGTTTGATTCTTGCAAGACATTTTATTGCAAGTTTTTTGATTGAATTTGATTGTTTTTGGATTTTGCACATTGATATTTGAATGATTTTGGTTGATTTTTTCAGGACTTTATCTGAATGTTTTTGGTTGATTTTTGTGTTTTCTCAATGTTTTTGGATTTTGTTAGGACTTTTTTTGCTTTCTAGGAATTTTTTCAGGACCTTATATGATTTTTAGGATTTTTTCAAGACATTATATGATTTTTAGGATTTTTTCAGGATCTTATATGATTTTTAAGGATTTTTTCAGCTATGCCCCCAGTATGGAGACCTGCCATGATATGATGATTAACATAATGCATGTGGAGACAATGAATTTTGACATGACCTATTTTAATGCAATATGCATGATGAAGATGCATTTCCTATTTGAACAAGGGTGACTGTGTTTGTTTAGCATTTTGTAATACACCACTTGAATTGGAGGTGCAAAACATTTTAGAGATAAGTGGTCAATCGATCCTGAAGATCCTTTGGAACATACAAATTAACACACGTAGTGACTAGGATTTCCAAATGGAGACGCGAAAACTTCCCCTTTGATTCTCAAAACTTTGATCTTCTTTTGCCCATGTGTGTGCCAGTGAGTTAATTCTCACTCTTGGGTTCACTAAAGATCCTTGGCATCCTATATGACTAGCTCTATGGATTATTCTAACTTCAAAAGCATCGCAGATAGAGCCTCACTACCAACAATCTTTTAGGGATATGACAAGGTTATACACTGTAATATCTTGAATATTTCTCTATTGCCAGTAGGCGTCCATGGCCATGACAAAGTTATTCGCATGTTCCCATAGTCAAGCTTTTTGTCACACTTGTATGCGTGATATTTTAGCTTTATATCATTTCTCTTTTTCCTTGAGATGGATATTGACATAACACTTTTTATTTTCTTGCCTTTACTTGTAAGTAATGAAACCCACATGGGTATGACAATTACAGTGGCGCTGAAGTAGATTATTGGATTTTTCACTAGTCATATGATCAACTAGGTGTATAAAATGAATTCAAGATTTTGTTAATGTATTTGAGATATAGCAATTGATAGATTCTGGGTTAACAAGTCTCAAATAGTGAAATATTTACCCAACCAAAAGTAAATCATTATCACGGGGTGATGCTAAAAATGAATGACCTTAGGAGCTCAAAGGCTTCATGTCCGAATATCTAAGAAAGGAGACAATCCTTGTTTCTCTTGAATGCAAATAGATGATAAATTTGGACAGTTGCCTTGTTTTATTGATGCTGCTATACACTAATGTAGAAATTTTATGAATGCAACAAATTTAAAAAGAAACTATATGCAATGCAGTACTTTTGATAAAATGATATGCAATGCAGAAATTAAAACCTAAACTAACCCAACCCTTATATGTAGTATCGTTTAAGGTGCATGTTGTTCATAGGGCCAGGAAGTGGATCTCCCTCCATAGTAGCTAAGTTATATGCTCTGTTTCCTACAACCCTTGTTATGATAAAAGGACCTAGCCAGTTAGGTTCAAACTTTCCTAGCTTTTCACGCTCTGCTAGCTTCCTTTGGTTTTCCTTGAGAACTAGATCTCCTACTTCAAAATTCCTTGGTCATACTTGTTTATTGTAACTCATTAATCCATTCCGGTAGCCTTGCAAGTGATTTAATATAGTTTGTCACTTTTCATTGAGCATTTCAAGCTCTTGTAATCTTACAACTTGATAGTTTTCCTCTGATATGATGTGTTTTAAGGAGACTCTTAAAGAGGGTAGTTCTATTTCAATAGGTAAAATTGCTTATGTACCATAAACCAATGAATAACGTGTTGCTCTTGTAGGTATGCGTACCCCTATTTTGTAAGCCAAAAGAGTGGGATTTAACTGGAGATGTCAGTCCTATCCTGTGTTAGTGACAACTTTCTTCAAGATCTTCAATATTATTTTGTTTGTTGCCTCTGCTTGTCCATTACTTTGTGGATAATATGGCGTTGTAAATCTCTGTTGTATCTAGAATTGTTCACACAATTCTCTCATTTCTTGTTTATTATTAAATGGATGTCCATTGTTAGTCACTATACACATTGGAATCTCGTACCGACAGATGATATAGTTAAGAATGGATTTTGCTATCTGCTTACTAGTGGTGTATGTTAGAGGGATTGCCTCGACCCATTTGGTAAAATATTCGGTAGCCGTTAAGATGAATTTATGCCCATTGGATGAAGTTGGATTAACTTTACCAATAAGATCTAATCCCCATTGTGAAAATGGCCATGGTGATGTGATAGGTTGGAGATCCAACGCTGGTGCATGAATGAGGTCCCCGTGCACTTGACATTGTTTATATTTCTGTACATATTTGTAGGCATATTTTTCCATAGTAGGCCAATAGTATCCAATTCTTAGTAACTTCTTTGATAGTGCAGGGCTACTTGAATGTGCATCGCAAATTCCATCATGTACCTCTTTTAAGGAAAGTTGCGCTTCTTCAAAATTAAGACATTGAAGAAGTGTCCCATCAAGGATCTTTCTATACATTGTGTCAACAATAATGGTATGTTTGGATACTTGATGAATAAGAGTCTTCTTTTGATTTCTTGACAGATCAAGAGACATATATTGATTATGTAAGTATGCACATATCTCGTTATACCATGGGGATTCAGGACCCACAGTCACACACACACACACATTCTAATGAGGTAATCTCATGTGTCGATACCATCAATTATTATATAATAAATTTGAATTGAGTTTCATTATTAGGCATGTCTAGGAGAGACCCTACTATAGCCATGACGTCTTGCGCCTCGTTCTGCATTCTTGGAATCTGCTCAAAAGTGATGTTGTTGAAATGTTATTTGCAATCTTCCACCATTTGCTTATGAGGCGTTAGTTTATCATCTCTTGTGTTATAGTCATCATTACCTTGATTGACAATCAGTTGTGAGTCACCATACACTTGTAGTTCTTTTATCCTCCACTGTATACTGATACAAAGTCCTAGGATGAGAGCTTCATATTAAGATATATTGTTTGTATAGGGAAAATTGATTCTAAATGACTTCAGGATAGAATCACCTTGACGAGTGATGGAAATAATCTCAGTTCCTGCTCCATGGTTTGTGTAAGAACCATCAAAGTACAATTTCCAAGTGGTGGATGTTGTCAATGTAAACACAAATTTATCAGTAAAATCCACTAGTAGTGGGTGATTGTCTTGCAAGGGAGCTTCTGCTAATTGATCTATTATAATCTACCCTTTGATCTCCTTTCTGTCCACATATTCTATGTCAAACTCACTTAAAATAATGACCCACTTGGCCAATCTTCCAGTTAATATTGCTCTGCTCAACAAATACTTGAGAGGATCAAAGCATTTTACGAGTTGAACTTTGTGACTCAACATATAGTGTCTAAGCTTTTGAGATGCGAATATCACTGCTAGACATGGTCACTCTATGAGAGTGTAATTAAGCTCATATCTAATTAGGGTTCTACTTATATAGTACATATTTCTCTTTCCTTTCCTTGATCATCATGCTGTGCCAAAAGGGTGTTGGCATTGTGTTGTCATTGATGTCAACCGGTATGGGATGAGTACCAGAATGAGAGATGTATGTGCAACACTAACATGAAGGAGTATAGAAAGAGATATCTTTGATATCACCTTATGTTGTAGAATACTGGTAAGGTAAGGAAGAGAATGTCATTCAGAGGAATGATCACTGGAGTCATCGGTACACAAGTTAGTTCCTGACTTGTGTGGATGAAATGGATAGGCTATCGATATAGTATATCACCGGTAAGGAAAGAATGTCAACTGATAAGTGTTGTGTTGACAGTGTGTAGTTGCCAACTGGGAAGCTCATGATCAGTGTACAAGCAAGATCGACAAGGTGCTTGAGTTGTTGTTTGTGATGAAGAGGCAGAATGTTACCTAAATCACATCAACATCAGAGGAGAAGAATGAATAGGTCATCGGTATGCTGTGAGGTTGCAGAACATCAGGACTCCCACCAGATGAAGATGCAGTCACCATGTGAAGAGATGACTAATAAAAAATGTGCCCACACCTGATCACATGTGCATGTTTGAAGATATGTTGCACAAATAGGGATTCCATGAGTTCATTGCAGGATGCAGATGACAAGGTATCACTCCATCAGTAAGTGGAGCTTATCTTCTATTATGAATCATGTGCATTATAGTTCTATGAGATAAGGAAGAAGAGGTAAAGGCAAGTGTTTGAAGGCTCACACCAAATTTACCAGTGAAACAAAGGAATGCCTCGAGTGCATGAAATCAGGGTTATGCACTGGACCGACACAAAAGGCATGTTGGGATGATTGGTGCAGTTGAAGTATGTTGGGTTTGTCCCTTTGACAAACTGGTTGAGATATGGTTTGAGCTGATCAGAGAGAAGGAAAGCTGAGAAGATGCAGTCAGAGGAGAATGGTCAAATTGAAGATGGAGTTTGGTGAAGGTTAATGACATGGTGTCATCAAGAGTGTTTACCGGTATGTAAGTCCACTGGTAATATGGACAAGGTGCAGATGCATAAGACTTTCCACTTAATGAGAATGAGCATGCTATGGATAGACATGTCTGGCAATCGGTTAAGGAGCTCCACCACCAATTCAACAAAGAGCAGACATGAGATGTTAACTGGTAAAGTGGGATACTGATAGGGTTAGTAAACTAGTAGAAAAGAAGAACCGGTTGAGTGTTTGGTCGGTGATCCTGTCTGAACTGACACCGATCCAAGCCGATAGTTGGTCGACATGGATGTCATGTGGTGTTAAGGTAGAAAAATTGCATGCAACGGTAGATGGAATGTTCACTGACGAGGTAGTTGCAGAGTTGGTCAACATTAATGGTAGATCCCGTAAATCATGGGATGTGTTGCAGAGTCATTGTAGAGGTTTGCGGCTTAAGGTCTGGAGGACAACAAAGATCCAACTCAGAGTGATTGAGGAGATTGAGGCAGTTGAAGGAAACCGCAAGACCAATCTTGGTGATTGACCAAGAAATCAACTAACAGAATAAAAAGCAGATTGCCAAAGATAGAAGGTGTGATCAAGAAGGCACGACAATGGCAGAGATGTGAAAACAGTTATCTGGGTGATCATATCAGATGAGATATGATTGGATTTGGTTTTCCTTGAGGTTAATGAGGAAACCCTAACCACCCATGTTTTTGAATTGGCTTTTGGCAAGAAAATTAGGTTATAAATAAGGAAGCCATAATCATTGAAGGGTGCTGCTGAACAAAAGAAGATAGAGCTATTGCACGTGAGAGGAGATCAATCAAGTGATAATCAAGGATATATAGAAGAGACTAAGTGTGAGGGAGAATGAGGTTGAAGTTTTCAATTGATAGAAGTGCATAACCGGTAGTGTCCATATCGACAAAGAAGAAGAAAAGATAACTGTAGAGAAGGCAGGCATAGAACCGACTAAGTGTAGTACCGGTGGAGAGTAGTAGAGCAGTTGAAAGAAGTGAGAACCAATAGAGAGAGAGAGAATCAGTAGAGGAGGAAAAGAGGATGAACCGATAAGGTTGCATCAAGAAGATAAGATTGCAACAGTGAGTGGGTGAGGTAGAGAACCAATGGTGAACTGGATAGAAGATCCAGAAGAGAGATTTGCAGAAGAGTTACAAAATTCATTTGTAACAAGGTTATTAATTTGTAAATGATTATATTTTGTATTCATTGAGTTGTAGCTCGATGCAGGGGTTGTAGATCCTTTGGGTTGTAGCCCATAAACAAGCTAGGGGTTGGTGCTCCTTGGGTTGGTGCCCTAAATCAGGTGTTGTAGCTCCTTGGGTTGGTTCCCTAAACATTGTAACATATTTTCATTGTGAGGTTGGATTGGAGTAGTAGTCTCCAACAACATTTCTCACCAAGGTTTTTCCCATCTTGGGTTTTCCTCATACACACTGGTGCTATGTGATGTCCCTTTGTGTTAATGCATTTGTGTTTAGTCTACTCACTAACTGGTAAGTCTGCATTTGGTTAGATCTGTTAATCGATGTACTCACATAGGATTGTTAAAGGGAAAACATTAAGAACCATTGATTCACCCCCCTCCCAGTGGTGCATTGTGTCTAACATTTGGTATTAGAGCATAGGTACCTTGTTTATCAAGCTTTCTCTCGCTTGGGTAGATTCTGGCTTAAGGACACAATGGTCTGTTTAGTGTCAATCCCTGCTCCAATCTTTGATGGTTCAAACTATTCCATCTGGAGTTGTAGAATGGAAGTCTACTTGTCCTCTCTAGGGTTTGATGTATGGATGTCAGTAGTTAATAGTCTCTCTAGGAATGCCAATCCTCCCACCAGCTCTGAAAAAGAAACAATATACATGTGTAATGAAGAAGCCATGAAGGCCATATTCAGTGGGCTCACCAGTGATGTTCCCTCATAGGTGGATAAGTGAAGATCGACAAAGAGTCTATAGGATAGACTAAAGAAGATTTATGGAAATGAACCCTACACCATTGGATTAGTTTGTGAGAGTGAGAAGAGCAATGCAACAGACACATGCATAGATGACAGAGGTAGATCAAATTGTTGCAGTAGCAATGGTGATGAGGAGACTCATCTCTTCATGGCACAAAAATCTGAAGATGAGGTGCACACATATGAAAGTGATAAGGAAAGTGGATCCCACTGATATGATGTGTTTGGTAGTGATAATGAAGAAGATGAAGAAGAAGGGGACAAGGCAGATAGATCTAGCCAACAAGATCTATTTGATAGTGAAGGTGAAGAAGAAGATGAAGCAAAAGTTGATCTTGAAGGAGAGCTTGTAAATGCACTTGAAGAACTCAATAGAGTAAGAAAGGAATACAAGCTATTCAAGAATGCTACTATAGTGGAGAAGAACCAATTGAATAAATGCCTTGAAGAATCCGAGAAATGCATCTCAGATTTGAAGTCTCAAGAAGAAGGCACCAAGGAGTGTTGGTGTAATGATCTAGAATCTGTGCTAGAAGTTAAAGATAAAGAATATTTGTAGCTGGTTGGAGAAATGGAGATTCTCCGAAATAACCTTGAGAAATTAAAGGATGAGCTCAAGGTAAGAATCCAATTTGATGGCAACAGTGATGCCTTGGACAAGATGTTGAAGAAGCAAAAGCATGCCAAGGACACTGAAGGTTTAGGAAGTGGTGCTGGTGAATGCTCCACTAGCAAGAATGTCCCCCACAATGACATTCTGTTTGTCTCCTCAAATGGAGAAAACAAGGAATAGACCTTCACAGTCAGAAATGCTCCCTGGAAGAAGGTTGAACTAAATACAATTGGTGAAGACTTGCAGACAAGAATGAAGACCGGTGCTATAAGAAGGAGGAAAGATGCAGATCCCAAAGGAAAAGGGAAGATGGGAGAAGACAGCTTTGCCAGAAGCAGGAACATGAGAAGTCAACAAAGAAGACCTCCTATTGATAGAGGACAAAGGAATGCTACCATCCATAAGAAAAAGCAAGTGTGGGAGAAGAAGAGACCAGATGGAAGGATTGCAAAGAATGGACAACCCAGAATCCATCCCCGAAGAAGCAGAAATGGAGATGCTAAACCTGTAAGATCTCCTCATGCATGGTTGAATAAATTTGTAAATCATAGGCCATCATTTACTGGTTATTGCTTTGCATGTAATGCTTATGGCCATAGGGAAGAAGAATGTAGAAGGAGATCTAGAAGGAATATTCTAGGATCTCATAGACATCATGTATATGAGAAAAATGTATCAAGGAGTAGATACATGAATATCCCCTCTCCCGGTTATGCTAGAAAGAATCCATTTGTTGTTCCTAATAATGTAAATGTTGTATGTTATAACTGCAATGGATTTGTCCATAGAGAGTTTGAATGTAGGAAGAGGAACTTGCAGTCTCATGGAGGCCAGTATAGCAACTATGCTCTATAGAAAAATGGATCTAGAGCATATGGAAGTCAAAAGCCTGCTTGGAACCAAAGGAGAAATGTCCTTGCAGGAGAAAGAGATCCACTAGTTTCAGTTGCTAGTCACATCAACATGACTAGAAGCAGATGGTCAAACCGGTATGTCAAGAGATTCCCCAATCATGAAGTTGGGATGGAAGTTGTGTGCTACTTTAGCACTGCTTCAAGTCATGATGCAGAGTCCAAAAATGAAAAGACCCATCAGCAAAAGATGGTAAGACCTGCTCCCGAGATTGAAAATGGGAAGAAGAGTGAGACCAAGCAGGCATGGAGGAAGAAGACCATGGACCAGCACTATGCATTCTTTGCACAGGTGATATATCCTAAGGCCCAAAGGAGATGCATGATCTTAGGGGGAGTAGTATATTGAACTAGATCATTCACCCCCTAAGTGAAGGAAACTTGGAAGAACAAGATGCTGCTAGTATGAAGGATGGAAATGAAAAGATAAGTGTGTGTAGTGGCTGCCTTGGCTACACATCTAATGATATATGTTGGATCAATATTGATGTGTCAATGTATGACAAGATAACAATTGGAATTAGATACAAAGTGACATAAAATGTTAGGAGTCACAGGAAGGTGGTTCGGTAGTAATAGTGGACCGGTACAGGAAACCGGTATGTGCAGGATGTTACCGACATGAATGCTAATAGGTACTTGCAGGTTATGTAAGACAATGAGGTTGGAGATCATTGCAATAGCCCCGATAACATGGAATGGGAAGTTATGTCTTAGGTGGTGTTGATGAAGACCTGAATGACATATGTTGGCCTGATATTTGATCATGCATGTTTGCTTGTTTTTGGGCTGACCAGTTTGATCTATGACTTGATGATGACATTGTGGGGCATTGTGTACATCCAGGATCATGTCATAGGCTGTGGTGAAATAATGGAGCTGAAATATCATCAGATGATCACATATGCACAGCTCAACCAGTATAAGGAAATTATTGGAGCCCTGGTATTGGACCTGACTGAAGATGAGGACCTGAGATGTATGACTCAGGGGGAGTTCAAGTGCTTATGATGCCGAGCCGACATGCTTGAACGTGTAAGTGTACTGACTGCCCAAAATGCAGATGATGGAAATTGCAGTAGCGATACCCGAGAGAATTTCATGTTTATGGGTATCTACTTGTCATTCAGTTTGTTATATTCATAGTATAATCACATTTGACTCTAAAGAAATTTGGGATCAAATGGGAGGTGATGCAGTTTGACTGACAGGTGAGTAGTATTCATTGACATATCCTTCTGCAGTTGAGTGTTTCAACAAATGTTATCAAATTTGCATACTCAATTGGTGTCAGCTGATGGCTTAGTCCTCCAGCTCAAGTACTGTGACTTGAGAAAATGTAGCAAGTGGTATCAAAGGAGGAGATGCATCCAATGAAGATAAAGGGGGAGAAAGAATTCTATCAGTGATCGGTAAATACAAAGAGGAATGATATCCTAACAGTGCCCTTTTCCATTGTTTTCAAAGGAGGAGAAATATTCTATAGTATACTACATACTACATGAGTGAGAATCCATTGGATCATACAAAAGGGGAGAGAGATTATGTAGTATGCTAGATATTGCATGAGTTGACATTAATGCCACAGAGGGAGATTGTTGGCATTGTATTGTCATTGATGTCAACTGGTATGGGATGAGTACCGGAATGAGAGATGTATGTGCAACACTATCTTGAAGGAGTACACAATGAGATATCTTTGATATCACCTTGTGTTGTAGAACACCGGTAAGGTAAGGAAGAGAATGTCATTCAGAGCAATGATCACTAGCGACTGGTACACAAGTTAGTGCCTGACTTGTGTGGATGAAATGGACATGCTACCAGTATAGTGTATCACTGATAAGGAAAGGATGTCAACTGATAAGTGTTGTGTTAACAGTGTGTAGTTGCCAACTCACAAGCTCATGACCAGGGTAAAAGCAGGATGTGCAAGGTGCTTGAGCTATTGTTTGTGATGAAGAGGCAGAATGTTACCTAAATCACATCAACATCAGAGGAGAAGAATGAACAGGTCACCAGTATGCTGTAAGGTTGCAAAACAATAGGACTCCCACCAGATGAAGATACAGTCACCATGTGAAGAGATGACTAACAACAAATGTGCCCACACCTAATCACATGTGCCTATTTGAAGATATGCTACACAAACATGGATGTCATGAGTGCATTGCAGGATGCAGATGACAACGTATCACTCCATCGGTAAGTGGAGCTTATCTCCTATTATGAATCATGTGCATTATAGTTTTGTGAGATAAGGAAGAAGAGGTAAAGGCAAGTGTTTGAAGGCTCACACTGGATCTACCAGTGAAACAAATGAATGCCTTGAGTGCATGAAATCAGGGTTATGCATTGGATTGACACAGAAGGCATGTTGGGATGATTGGTGCAGTTGAAGTATGTTGGGTTTGTCCCTTTGCCAAACTAGTTGAGATATGGTTTGAGCTGATCAAGGAGAAGGAAAAGCTAAGCAAATGCAGTCAGAGGAGAATGGCCGGATTGAAGATGGAGTTTGGTGAAGTTTGATGAGATGGTATCATCAAGAGTGTTTACCAGTATGTAAGTCCACCGGTAATATGGACAAGGTGCATATGCAAAAGACTTCCCACTTAATGAGAATGAGCATGCTATGGATAGACATGTTTGGCGACCAGTTAAGGAGCTCCACTGATAGTTTAGCAAAGAGCAGACATGAGGTGTTAACCGGTAAAGTGTGAGATACCGACAGGGTTAGTAAACCGACATAAAAGAAGAACCAGTTGAGTGTTTGGTCGGTGATCCTATTTGAACCAACACCGATCCAAGCTAGCAGTTGGTCGACATGGATGCCACATGGTGTCAAGGTGGTGGACTTGCATGCAATGGTAGATAGAATGTGCACTGATGAGGTAGTTGCAGAGTTGGTCGACATTAATGGTAGATCCCATAAATCATGGGATGTGTTGCAGAGCTGTTGTAGAGGTTTACGGCTTGAGGTCTGAAGGACAACAAAGAGCCAGCTCAGAGTGATTGAGGAGATCGAAGCAGTTGAAGGAAACTGCAAGACCAATCTTGGTGATTGACTAAGAAATCAGCTGATAGAGTAAAAAGCAGATTGCCAATGATAGAAGGCATGATCAAGAAGGCGCGACAATGGAGGAGATGTGAAAACAACTGTCTGGGTGATCAGATTAGATGAGATATGATTAGCTTTGGTTTGCCTTGAGGTTGATGAGGAAACCCTAACCACCCAAGTTTTTGAATTGGCTTTTGGCAGGAAAATCGGGTTATAAATAAGGAAGCCAAAATCATTAAAGGTTGCTGCTGAACAGAGGAAGATAGAGTTGCTGCACGTGAGAGGAGATCAGTCAGGTGCTCATCAAGGAGATATAGAAGAGACTGAGTGTGAGGGAGAACGAGGTTGAAGTGTTCAACTGGTAGAAGTGTAAAACCGGTAGTGTCCATACCGACAGAGAAAAAGAAAAGGTAACTGCAGAGAAGGCAGACATAGAATTGGTTGAGTGTAGTACTGGTGGAGAGCAGTAGAGTAGTTGAAAGAAGTGAGAACCAATAGAGAGAGAACCAGTAGAGGAAGAAAAGAGGTTGAATCGATAAGGTTGCAACAAGAAGATAAGATTGTAGTAGTGAGTGGGTGAGGTAGAGAACCGATAGTGAATTGGATAGAAGATCCAGAAGAGAGATTTGCAGAAGAGTTATAAAATTCATTTGTAACAAGGTTATTAATTTGTAAATGATTATGTTTTGTATTCACTGAGTTGTAGCTTGGTGCAGGGTGAAGAGGGAAAAACAGATTTGAAAGGTAAACTGATCAAAACATAATGAAATAAACATGCAGAATGCTAAAATATCATAAAAAGACCATTTCACCTTGCTATTTTACCTTCTCCTTCAGATTGAGCTTGATGAAGTGAAGGCGCCCCTTGATAATGCTCCACTTGATGTGCTCCTTTGATTGCTGGATGTGGATGGCTCTCCAATATTGTGCACAAATGATAAGGATGAATGATAAAGATGAGATGATCAAGTTGCCAAGATGATTTCCTGGGCTCAAAAGGGCAGCATAAGCTTACTGGATTTCGAGATGTTTTGAATGAAGGGATGGAACCCTATTTTATAGGAAGAGGAGAGGAAAATGAATGGCTAGGATGAATTCAAGATGAAGAGCTATGATTTACTTGTGAGCTCACACAAGCTCCAAGAGCGGGTGTGGAGACCAAGAAATATGCCCTAAAGGCATTTCGTATCTCCACACTCTACAAGATGCATTGGAGGAATTAAAAATTCTCCAAAAATGAATATTATGGGGATTAGAAGAATAAAAAGGAATTAAAAATTCCTTGGGAGAGGGAAATGCCTAGAGGAATGTGAGATTTCGAAAATCTTATATTCATCTAGAAAAAGAGCATTTAAAGCTAGTGGCTGGATGAAAGGACAAAGAGTTGACTTTGTGGCTAATCATGATGATTAGCCATTAACGACTCATTAGGAGCGGGATTAGAGGAAATGTTAGGTGGGATTTATATTTGTAGGAGAATTTGACTAAGAGAGAGAATGAGTGGAGGGAATAAAAAATTAGAAGAATAATGTTAAGTGAGTTCAGGGAGTTTCTAGAAGAATTTATTAGGTTAATGATGAATTAAGAAGATGATTTGTAGGAATCATGTAGGTTAACTAATTAATTGAAATTAATTAGCTAAGAGGAAGATTTGTGAGGATTTGATTTTTTTAGAAGAATAAAGAAAGGGATTGATTTATTAAATAAATCATATGCTGTAGTGACAATATTAATTATATTTAATTAATATTGAGAAGAATTTTAATTAACATAATTAATTAATTAATTATGTGAGGAATTAAAAATAATTAAAATAATTATTTTTAAGAGTCTACATTTTGCCCCTCTTTGAAGCAAGGTGTGATGACACATTGATTCAAAGAATAATCTTGTTTTGATGTTGATATTGGTTTGATAGGATGCCCTAGCTCTTGATTTATAGATTACGGTATGGTGATGCCCCCTTGAGAGATCAATTGAGGTATTTGATCTTTGGAGTTTTGCAAAATTGATATCCCGATAGATTTGATTTGATTCGATTGATAAGATCTAGATTCAGTCTGGTTTCAAGAAGAATTCATCTTGTATAAGACAAAGATGATAAAAGTGTCTGGTTTCAGGAAGGATTCATCCTGTATAAGACATGATTGATCACAACGTCTGGTTTCAAGAAGGATTCATCCTGTATAAGACATGATAAGAGCGTCTGGTTTTATGAAGGATTCATCCTGTATAAGACATGATCAGAGAATCTGGTTTCAGGAAGGATTCATCCTGTATAAGACATGATCAGATCGTCTAGTTTCAGGAAGGATTCATCCTGTATAAGACATGATCAGATCACAACATCTGGTTTCAGGAAGGATACATCCTGTATAAGACATGATCAATCACAACGTCTGGTTTCAGGAAGGATTCATCCTATATAAGACATGATAAGAGTGTCTGGTTTCAGGAAGGATTCATCCTGTATAAGACATGATAAGAGTGTCTGGTTTCAGGAAGGATTCATCCTGTATAAGACATGATCAGATCACAACGTTTGGTTTCAGGAAGGATACATCCTATATAAGACATGATCGATCACAACATCTGGTTTTAGGAGGGATACATCCAGTATAAGACATGAATCAGAATCAGAATTGATTATGTGAGAAAAAAAAAGAAAAATACAGGAAGAAAAATTAGGGTGGAAGGGATAAATGGGGAAGATATATGAAGTAGTCGTGAGGTATTTGGAAAGAAGAATAAGAGATGCGAGACCGCGGAGGAAAATGGGGGCAATTGAGAACTCCATGGGATTATTGAGTTTAGGATTTGATGGAATGATGGTGAGATTTTGTGCACAACCAATGTGGAGAGCCAACCTAGTTTGAAGTTGCCCTAAGTGACTTGCACCACTGATTATAGAAATTAGGATGCCATGAGAAACCCAGGGCGTGGACTGACTCTGTAGACAAACATGAATTTCTTGCACACAACAATGCAAGTGTTAAGAAACACTAATACAAAGTTGTGGGTTCGTGCAAGGAAACCCTCAAACACACCAATACCTCTTGTACATGAGAAGGTAAGTGTTGATAAACACTAGTACCAGGTCACCGGTTTATACAAGAAGAATCCAAAACATGCCATACTATGAAATATGCCCCAGTATGCACCTATCATAACATACCTGGATATGGAAGAACCTAGGCAGTCATAAATAGTGGCAGTTGTAGGGCAAAAGATGCAAGCCTATATGAAAAGATCTAACAAAATCTAACAAGTCTCTTCCTTGTGACCAAATGATACCTCTTGCCAAGAGTAGAACTAGGATGGACTTGGGATTGTTTCTCAAGACTTCTTGAAGCTTATACAGAGGCATAAAAGCTCAGTTTCACTGGGACATTTCTTGTTCATGACTCAGGCGAAGACTCATCATCGTACACATGTTTTATTGGGAGGCGGAAAAGAAGGAATGTTGTGCATGGGTAGGCTAGATGCTAGATGATTTGTAGTATCGACATGATAGATAGTGGATCCGGTTATTTACCTTGGCGCCTGCACAGAGGGTTTCACAAAGATACTTGCCCATAGCGCCACGAATTGTTTTTCTTGCTTTTTCTGATTTTTTATTTTTTTCTTAATTTTTTTGTATCATAAGGTGCCTGCTTGCCAGGTTTGCACCAAAGTGACAATTTTTTCAGGATCTTTTTTTTTTTCATTTTTTTATTTTTTTGACAATTTAAGACTTTTTGAGGACTAAGCATAAAACCTTTTGAGGTGCATTATATTCATCGGATCATCCAAAGGATCGCCTTCAGGAGTAGCCAACTAATAAGCTCCTGATCCATATTTCATTGTGATTACATATGGTCCAAGCCAATTAGGCTCGAACTTGCCTTTCTTTTCTCTTTCTTGTAGATTTTTCTGATTCTCCATGAGAACAAGATCACCAACTTTGAATTCTCAGGTTCTGACTTTTTTATGATAACTCATGCGCAGACGGTTTTGATATACCCGGAGATGATTCAAGGCATTGAGGGACCTTTCATCTAACAATTCTAGCTCTTGTAAGTAGACAATTCTGTATTCTTCCTCTGGTAGGATTTTTTGCAGTGATACCCTTAGAGAGGGGATCTCGATCTCGAGGGGAAGGATAGCTTTGGAACCAAATACTAGGGAATAAGGAGTGGCACCTGTGGGGGTGTGGTAGGCCCACAATGCAGGATGGATTTGGAGGTGCCAATCACGGCCCGCTTCATTGACTGTCTTTTTGAGGATTTTTATTAGGGTTTTATTAGAAGCCTCAGCTTGGCCATTGCCTTGGGGATAATATGAAGTGGAGAAGTGATGTTGGATGTTGAATTTTTGGCAGAGTTCTTTGACATCCTGGTTTTTAAATTGTTTACCATTATTTGTGATGATAACTTTTGGGATGCCATATCGGCAGATTAGGTAGTTCAAGATGAATTTGGATATTTGCTTGCTGGTGGTGAAAGTAAGAGGGATAGCCTCTACCCACTTGGTGAAGTATTCAGTGGCGGTGATAATGAATTTATGTCTGTTGGAAGATGAAGGGTGGATTTTCCTAATGAGATCGAGCCCCCACTGCGAGAAGGGCCATGGTGTAATGAATGGCTGCAATTCTTGTGATGGTGCATGAATCTTGTCGCCATGCTGCTGGCAAGGGATGCATTTCTTCACATAGTTGTATGCATCTTCTTCCATTTTAGGCCAATAGTATCCCATTCTCAAAATTTTTTTAGCCAATGTGAGTCCACTTGAGTGTGCCCCACAGATGCCCTCATGTACTTCGCGTATTGCCTATTTGGCTTCTTGTTTATCTAAACACCTTAGGAGGGAACCATCAAAATGCCTTTTGAACAAGGTGTCTGCAAGGATGGTGTAACGGGCACATCGGTGGATGAAAGTTTGTTGTTGGGTTTTGGTGAGATGTGGGGGAATGGTGTTGTCTTTGAGGAAAGCGAAGGTTTCTTGATACCAAGGGGACTCTAGACCAACGAGAACACACACCATTTTAGATTCTGGTAGGTCGTATGCCGGTATTAACAATTGCTCGACCAAGAACTTGTACTTCTGACTGTGTGCTGGCATTTGAAGGAGGGAGCCAATGGTGGCCATTGCATCTGCAGCCCTGTTATTTGTTCGTGGGATTTGATCAAACTTGATTGCCGTGAAATGTTGCTTAAGATCTTCAACCATGGTACAGTAGGGAAGGAGTTTATCATCTTTTGCCTGGTATTCATCATTGACTTGTTTTATGACGAGCTGGGAATCACCATAGACTTGTAATTCCTTTATTTTCCAGTGGATAGCCAAGCATAAACCTGTGATGAGGGCCTCGTATTCTGCTATGTTATTAGTACATGCAAAGGCTATCTTGTATGATTTGGGGATGCCATCTCCTTGAGGTGTGACCAATAATATTTCTGCCCCTGATCCATTTTGAGTGTAGGAGCCATCAAAATACAATTTCCATGTGGAGGATGTGGCAACAATCATAATGAACTCATCTGGTAATTCTGTGAGAAGAGGATGGTCGCTTGGAAGTGGAGCTTCAGCCAACTGATCTGCAATAACTTGTCCCTTGATTGCCTTTCTATCCACATATTCGATGTCAAACTCACTTAGAAGCATGACCCATTTAGCCGTTCTGCCAGTGAGAGCAGCTTTTGACAGGAGATATTTAAGTGGATCAATTTTAGCAAATAATTTTGTTTTGTTGTTTAGCATATAGTGTCGTAGTTTCTGTGTGCAGAACACTAATGCCAAACATGCTCTTTCAATGGGGGTGTAGTTGAGTTCATATCCTACCAACGTCTGACTGATGTAGTAAATGGCGTGTTCCTTCCCTTGATCATCTGTTTGCACCAGTAATGCCCCCAATGCCACTATAGTAGTACATATGTACAAAATGAGGGGTCTTCTAGGGGTAGGTGGCATCAAAACTGGAGGTGATGCTAGATATTCTTTTAATTTTTCAAAGGCCTTTTGATAGAGGCAATCCCATTTGAATTTTGTGTCTTTATGTAACAAATGTGCAAATGGATGGCACTTGTCGGCTAGCTGTGAAATGAAATGCTTGACAGACTAGAGTTTTCCCTGGAGACTGCGTAGTTGTCTGAGAGTTTTTGGCGGAGGCATTTCCATAATAGCTTTTACTTTTGCGGGATCAACCTCGATGTCTCTGCGAGAAATAATGAATACTAGTAGTTTTCCCGATGTGACGCCAAACACACACTTTTTGGGATTTAGGCGCAGCTTGTATTTTTCCAATCTTGCGAAGATCTGTTTTAGAATAGGGATGTTCTCTTGTCTTGTCTTGGATTTGCCTAGCAGATCATCCACATAGTCCTCCATAATTTTGGGCAAGAGGTCATAAAAAATTATTGTCATTGCCCGTTGATATGTAGCTCCAGCATTTTTAAGGCCAAAAGGCATGACCCGGTAATAGAAAGTACCCCATGGTGTTGTGAATGTAGTTTTATGCTGATCCTTATCTGCTATCCTGATTTGGTTATCCAGAAAACCCATCCATTAGCGATAGCATTTCATGTCCTGCTGTAAGATCCATAATCATATCTATGTTTGGGAGTGGGAAATCGTCTTTAGGACAAGCTATATTTAAAACTCGGAAATCTGTGCAAATGCGGATGCCCCCAATAGGTTTGCCGATAGGCACAATGTTGGAGACCCATTCAGCGTAGTCTATGGGTTTGGTAAATTCTGCGTCTAACAACTTTTGAAATTTTGCCTTGACCAAGAGAGCAATATGCGGGTGCATTTTGCGGAGTTTTTGTTTTACAGGTTTTGCATCTGGGTGGACGGCAAGATTGTGAACCACCAAGGCAGGATCCAACCCTGACATATTGGAATAGGACCATGCAAAATTGATTTTAACCTCTATAAGGAAGTTGATGAAGTCTTGTTTCTCGATTTCGGTGAGGGATTTGGCAATGAGCACATTTTTCGGAATGACTTCGGTGCCCATGTTGATGCTGTCTGTTTCTTCTATCAATAAATTTGATTTGTCCTGTGGAAGGTAACCAATGGTAGGGAGGTCAAATCCCTCATTGTCAAGTGCCTTTTCCAGGTTTTCACTTTCAGATACGCCCTTTGTGTTTATTTCTTGTTCATCCAAAGGCGCCTTAGGGAGATTTTCACCTAGGAAATCATATCTTTTTCTTTTATTATCTTTTTTGTGGATAAGGGCATTGACTTGACTACCAAAGTATCCCTTTTCGTGTAGTTGAATACCCTCAATTCTATTACAGTCTTCCATATTTTGCGTTGTGAGGAGAGAAATGAGAGCATTATCGTCGACGTAGATATCTAAATTGGGTTTGTCTCGTTGGCCCCAGTCAATGAGTTCAAGATGGACAAGATGTAGCTCATGTGAAGTGGGAGGGGTTATGGGGGTGATGGTATTGATGTAAGCATCGAAGAAGGTATCTTTCTCGTATTCATAAGGCATTTCGTGAAATTCCTCTTCGTCAGCGTTTTCGATATCCGAAGGACTAGAAGGGGCACCGGTGATAGTAATCTTAGGCACCAGGGTGTACCCCAAGCCTTTGTTGTATATGTAGGAGATAGGATTTATGGGTGCTTTTCTTCCTTTCTCCTCTGGTCCCAGACCGTGTCCTTTGTAACCCATTTTTTCAACTATGGCAAATGCTTTTAGGTACATTTCTTTGGATATTCTTGTTGGATCATCATCCTCTTCCCGGTACAGCCATGAAGAGATATCTGCTTCGAGGTTCTCATTATCAAGTGGACCCCATTGCTGGAAGGTGGTGTTTTGGCATTGCATGACTAGTTTCGGGTCCTTTTTTAGCTCTTTTGGTTTGCCAAATGACTTAGGAGAGAGAGGGAGGTTGCTTATTAATAAGACGTCCTCCAATTTGTATTCTCCACAGCCATTGTCCAAGATCTTGATTTGATTATTTGGTTGGGATGATGTGGAGGCAACATTTGATGTGTCAGATGGAGGCATTGGCGAAGGTCTATTTAGTGGGCAATGATACTGATGCTTCCCCTCTAATAGTTTGCAATATTGAAAAGGTTGGGGATCACCTTTGACAGTGATCAACTTTCCATTATAGGGGAATTTGATGCATTGATAATAGGTGGAGGGTACGGCCTGCAAGGAATAAAACCATGGCCTCTCGAGGAGAATGTTGTAGGGGAGATCCAGATCAAGTACTTGGCAAGGGGTTTCAATTGTAATGGGGCCCACTTGAAGAGGTAAGGTGATCACTCCCTTTGAAATTTTTTCTGCATCATCATATGCCTTTATTGTGATCCTTCCTGATGTGTCTATTAGATCCTCAGAAAGTCCCAATTGTTTTATCAATTTGTATGTACACAGATTAAGCCCTGGATCCACCGTCTATCAGGATACGTTTGACCTTGTGCTTGTGGATGAGAGCTTCGATGTGCAAAGGTTTGTTATGGTCCTCATCTGCGGGAGCATCTTTGGAGTTAAATACAAAGTTTCCAATGAGGGTTTGAAATTGGGTGGCGTTGATGTTATCAGGAACGCGTGATTGGAGAAGGGCTTGTTCCAAAATTTCTTTAAGGACCAGAGAAGTCTTGAGAAGTTCCAAAATAGAGATCTACACGGGTGTCTTCCCAAGTTGATCAAGGAGGTCATATCGGCAAGTGGAAGACATGGGTGGGGGGTTTGGTGGGGGAGGAACTCCTTGGATGGTGACTCTTCCTCGGCGTGTAGTTGCATTGCAGTCATTCTGGAAATGGGAGGTGGAAGGCATGGCACCTTGAATGACTATTCTAGCCAGATTTGGTCTACTTTGGGAAGAAGGAGGATTAACTCCTTGGATTGTTATGACATTGACATGATTGTCTGTAGGTTCAATGCGACTTACTAAAAAATCAAAACCGGTTACGTGATTAGGATAGTCATAACCCATTTCGTTAGATGATGAGCCTTTTCCTTTATCATGCTTTGGGAAGGGTTCCTGATACATTTTGAGTTTGTCATTGTTATTACCAGGTTTTGCATTTGCTACCTCAATCTCACCTCTATCAATGAGATCTTGTATGTAGATCTTCAGTTTCATACACTTTCGTGTATCCTGTCCCTTGATACGATGGTATTCACAATAATCATTTTCATTATACCATCTTGGTTTAGGTTGATTGGGATCAAACCGGCGAGTGATTGGAAGAACCACTATACCTGCTTGGACAAGTTTTTGAAACACCACTTCAATAGGCTCAGCAAGAGGAGTAAAATCTCTTGGAGTCCTATTATTCGATCGGGGTGGTCATCCTTGGATTGAGACATTGTTGTGAGGTTTTTGAGATTGATTTGAATTGTTTTGATTGTTGAATTGATGAATATTGGTGGCTGATTTTGGGGGAGCAGCCACGGTTTGGACCCGCTTTGCATCAGTTACACCATCATTGACCACGTTTTTATTTTTAGCCCACAATTTTGGCTTGTCGTTATGATAAGAGGAAGAATTTTGTGATGACTTCTGGTAGTGTTTCAAGGTTCCTTCCTCCAACAAGACACGTTCGAGGGTGAGGCCCTTATCGGTCAATTTTTGGAAGGATTTGATACATTGAGATATTAAAGGTTTTGAAAGTTCAGGCACCAAGTTCTTTTGAAAAAGTTCAATTTGATGTTGTTCTGGCATGTCCCACTGGAATTTTTTGATAAGATGTTGCCATCTTTGTAGGAAATTGGCAAAGGTTTCTCCAGGCCTTTGTTTTTTATTACATAGGTCCATCATAGAAACATCATTACCCATGTTGTATGCATAGTGGGCCACAAATTTTTCTGCCAAGTCTGGAAAGGAGACAATGGAACCTCGTGGTAAAAATGAGAACCATGCCAGGGCGTCTCCCGTGAGACTCTTGGAAAAAAGTCTGCGAAGATAAAGGTCACTATAGGAGACTTCTTGGCATAAGATGTGGAATTCTCAGACATGGTCGTGGGGGTCTCCTTTGCCTTCATACTTGGTGAATTTAGGGATCTCAAATCCCAGGGGATATGGTGCAATTGATATAGATGGGTCGTAAGGACAAGGGAAAAACTCTTCGAATGAGTAAGCTTTCCTTTTATTAGTCTTTTCTTTCATGTTTTTGATGATATTCTTCATGTCTTGAATTTCCTTGATGAGGTCTTGTTGTGGACTTTGATATTGATGGATTGTATTTTCCCCAAGAATTCGATGAACTAAAGAAGGTGCACCACCACCAATATATTGATATGATGAGGAGGTGGGAACGTGGGATGTGATGACTGATGTTGTTGGGGTTCGTGTGATAGTTGGTTGCGGTCCGCCAATTGTTGTGATGGGATTGAATGCGGTCTGGATAAAATTTGCGACGTTGTTGGGAGAAAGGGAAGTTTGTGGAATAGAAATATGTGGTTGAATAGAAGGAGGTGGTATAGAAGTTTGTTGGAGAATGGATGAGATTGGATTTGATAGTGGTATGGATGGTAAGGAGGAAGAAGGTGGGATGGAGACCGTGGTGGGAGGTGTCGCGGGTGGCATTGATTGGGCTTGCATGATTGATGGGGCTGCAATTGATTGAGTTTGAATAGTAGGAGCAACACTTTGTGTGGGAGCGAGGTCTCCTTGTGGTTGTTGGACGAGAGCGGATCTATTAAATTCAGGTGGAAGTTGAGCTCCATGTTCAAGAAGAGTTTTCAGAAGTGCAGTAGGATTGTGTTTAATAAACTTTTCCATCATCTCTTGGTTATAAGAATCCACTAGTAAAGTTTGCACTTCCGGACAAAGTTCATCTTGGTTAACCATGTCAAGATTTTGGCTTTGATCTTGATCGTTTGGTTGCCCACTTTGTGTATGATCTTGCGTGGGATCTTCATATAGGACACCAATGTCTGGCATGCCATATTGTTGATCAGCCATCTTTTTCTTTTGGGATTGAGTTGCGACCATACACGATATTTGTGATGAAAAGAATTAGGAAAAATGTGATGAAATGACTTAGAAAATTTGTGATGGATGGATTTTAGAAACTTGTGATGAAAGGACTTAAGAAATTTGAGAATGAAAGGACTTAAGAAATTTGTGGATGAAAGGACTTAAGAAATTTGTGATGAAAGGACTTAAGAAATTTGAGGATGAAAGGACTTAAGAAATTTGTGATGAAAGGACTTAAGAAATTTGAGGATGAAACGACTTAAGAAATTTGTGGATGAAAGGACTTAAGAAATTTAGGATGAAAGGACTTAAGAAATTCGTGATGAAAGGACTTAAGAAATTTGAGGATGAAAGGACTTAAGAAATTTGTGATGAAAGGACTTAAGAAATTTGAGGATAATTGATGAAGAAGGTATGGTAGTGATGGTTTAGAAGAAAACTTGATGACTAGGTTGTCTTTGGCATGAACATGAAGGATCTATTTAAATGGCAAGTTGTATGAAGGGATATGACCACCCTGATTTGATAGTAGGTGTTTCAAAGGACAAACTTGAATGTTGACGTAGAGGATAAACTCTTAGCTTCTCTCTTAGGCTTATGAAAAATGGGACGGATGGAGTTTTGACTCAATTTTGGACTTGGTGTGGCTAATGACTTGGACAATTTGTTTGTGTCTTGACAAATATTTTTGCAAAGTGTTTGGGGATAGTGATGTGTTTTTAGTCTACTCTTGGCAAGTATGTATCAAACAAAGCAAACACAATGATTAAATGCATATTATCTCAAAGACACTCATGCTCATATACAAAATTCTTAAGGCTGGCAAGGACAATAGTCATTGAATCCCAATTGGTTTCCCATCTACGCTTACCCAGAGCAGACACTTAGATGCTTGACCCCACTAGCTCCCCTCCACGACACTCACTTCTCGGGGCAGCCAAGCATAAATTCCCATGAAAACTCCTCATGGCGAACTTTGTGTCTCTACTAAGGGCCGTAAGAATATGGGCCGCTTCAGAGGTCCGACCTCCTGCACCAATGACTAGAAGGTTTTTGGCCACTATGAACAAGGTGTTTAGTAAGTCTTCCCGTTAGGAGCTACCCTTTGAAGTTGCGCGAGTGCAATTGAGTCCTATAGCCCAATGAAGCACCAAGAACTTAGTAGTCACGCAAGCATGATTGAGATCTCTAGGATCCTACTAAGCACCCAATGTGAGAGTGAATTCTCATATAGCCCCAACCATTAACCCTTTCATAGTCAATGGCCTATTTATTATAGTGAGTTGGGAACCCCAGGTCTGGGTGTACTCACTTGGGTCATTCCCCTCTTACCTTCTCAAAGAGAAAGTTGGGAGGGCAGGCCCGCTAGAGGTAAACACACAATAAAACAAGAAAAGGTTGGAGGGTCTGGATTTTTGATCGTCTAGTAAGACGAGAGTATACTTTCCTACCTTTACGCTTTTCTTAAAGACACATAAGACAGTGGTTCATTCCATTTTAATTAATATCTAGGTGCCTAATTTAAATAAATGCACAATATTTGGTTGAATTAGCTAGGCAACCTGCAAAACCACTTGATTAGTAGTTTGAAAAATGGAGTCTTCAAAAAGCGTCTTGCGAAATAACTTGATTAGTAGTTTGGAAAAATAGTCTTCAACAAGCGTCCTGCAAAAATCAACAAAATGACAAAAATATTAATTTTTTTAAATTTTTTGGGAATGAATAGAAAAACATGAATAAAAACTTTTTTACTAATGACAAATGTGGATTTGAAGAAAGCTTTGATGGGTAAATGGGGTTTGACTAGGTTTTTACCACTTTCCAAGGGATAGGCAAGCGAAAAATGGGGATTTTGGAGGAGAGATGAAGGAATGGGAAAATTTGTCCAAGAGGGACAAAGAAGCAAAAGTTGAAGATGGATAATATGGAAAAAATTTGCATAATAGGTTTGCCTTAATTCGCCTAAATATAATCTTCTATATTCCTTCCTTGATTTTAAATGTTCTACAATGATCTCTCTTATATAAGAGTCATTTTATAATGATGCCAAGTCGGCTTACAAAAGATTTTACAATAATAAACAAAATATAATATAACAAAAATCTTGTTGGCCTCTGTGCTGGTATGCTTCATTTCTCTGCCGGTGCCAGTGGTCTGAGTGCTGGTGTAGAGTCTGATCTTGATAGTGTCAGTGAACTATCTTGTCGGTGTAATGCCTTGCTGGTGCCATAAGATTGTAAGGTTTCCATCAATGACAAAAACTTCAATCACCTACAATGTCTCATTGGAGTGTGCATATGCCAATGATCTCCCCCTTTGGCATTGATGGCAACACTCATGAGAAAATTCAAAAGTGTATCCAAAACTTGTAATCCAAAAATGTTTCCAAAAATATGTTACCAAAAATATAAGAACTCCCCTTGAGTAGATAATTCCTTTGCCGGTTATTTTCTCATACTACTACTCCCCCTTTGGCATCAATGACAAAGGTTGCCAAGGTGTTAGTAGAGTTGTAGTCTCAACCTTGTAACTGGGTTGTTACAATTTGAAAAAGATCTCCCAAAATCAAGTTTATACTTTCCATAAACTTCTTGTTGTCCTTTATTGTTGTCTCTATTCTTTTAACTGTATCGGTGAGGTGCTGCATATGCTCTGCCGATGTTTTCTGTCCCTGTACCAGTGCCTCAGATATTTCCTTCCGTAATGATGCTAGATAGTCCAATCTTGGACTTAGTTTTAGTCTCAAATTCTTTGCCTTATTTACTATTCTCTCCTTTTCTCTTTCTAACTTAAGTAACTCTTCCTCAAAACTTGTTATCCTTTGTTCAAAAACTGATAATGAATCAGGTGAGTTAACAAAATTATCAGCAAGTTTATTGATTTCATCCTGTACCTTGCTCATTTTCTTATCTATGTCTACTGTCAAAAAGTTTGTCTTGCAAGTATCTTTGTACAGAGTTTTGTATTCTTTCAATAAGTTACATAGTTCCGGTAGAAGTGTGTCAAATTCCCTAGTACACTTCTTTATCTGATCTTCGAAGAATTTTTGCTTTTCAATTTCTAACTTATCCTTCAATGCCTCTTCATTTTTTTGCTCAACAGTCACTGTGTTCTCAGTGATGTATTTACAAAAAGTGTCAAGTTATCTTAAAGAATCCTTATTGTCCATGTTACAGTTAGGGGCTATCATCTTCAAAATTGGGATTGTATCATCTATAGCTTTATAAGCCTGTGAACTACAGTCTGTTATCCTTTTGATGGAGTCCAAAAGTACTTCAGTTACATTTGTTGATTTGTAGCCTATTGAGGAGGAACCAACATTATGAATTCTACTAGTGGAGGAAGTAACCAAGCTTGTAGTGACCTCTGGTAGGTCAGTCTGTGTTTCCATTTCTTTAAGCAATGGCTTTTGATCTTCTTCTGTTGCCAGTGGAACTGTTTCCACATGAATCTGTTCCTGTTCTAGAGCCTGTTGCTCTACTTGTCTCTCTGTTTGTTGCTCTGTGTTATCAACTTCAACTTTTCTTTCAGTATTGTCAATGCTGTCAGTTGTCGGTGGCTCACTAGCCATATCTGTCTTGTTGGTTGAATCTTTGTCTATCATAATGTTGACTTTTTGTGTATCAACATCAACTTTGTATAGTACCTCAGGATTAGGATTTGTATCCTTTATATCCATACTCTCATCTGTCGGTTGATCTTCAGTAGTTGTTACCAGTGATGTAATTGGAGATGGTGGGAGTAAGTTGTCTTTTACTTTGATGCTCGGGGGTCCACCAACCTTTCCTTTTCCTTTGTCCCTTTCCTTCTGGTATACCTTTATTGGTTTGGGGTTCCTATACTCTTCCTATTTTTCCTTCTCAACAAGGAATATGTCCCATACATATTTTGTTTCCTCTATTCCTTCATTCACTCTTCCAACCATTAATGCAATGTGTCGGTGTGTACTAGAGAATACTGACCGGTTGGCTTGTGCAATTAAGTCATCTATCTCCTTAGGTGAATTTACTAGGTAAACAACAAGTAACTTTTCAATTTTGATTTTCTTATCAAGCTCTACAACAGCTTGTCTTCTTGCTTCTAGTCTTTTGAACAATTCATCTAGTAGTTCATCTACAACTTCCATCAGAAACTTCTTATAGATATCTAGGTGTAAAATGACACTGTTTTCAACTTGTTCTTTTTCATCTGCTGACAGTGTATCATAGACCTTTCCTATGTTCTTGAGTTTCCCTTCCTCTATTATTTCATTTAGCAATTTGTCAAGAGGGGCCATGTTTTGTTTAGTCTTCTTCTTCTTTGGTGTCAACTTTTTCTTTGGTGTTGTCTTTTTAACCGGAGACCTCACTGCCTGTTGTTTTTGTCTAGTCCTTCTAGGCGAGGGTGTGGATTCCGATGAAGGATCCCTTTTCCTTACAACTCTTTTAAAATTTGCAGGCATGTCATTCTCTGAAGAAGTAGCTACCGGTGATAGGTGAGTCTCAGGCTGTAGAGTTCCTAACTCATCCTCACTGATACTGGTTTGTTTCAGTACATCTTCTTTAATAGCCTTACCCTATCTAGAACCTCTTCTCACAACCACTTCAACCTTTTTCACTCTCTTCTTAGATTGAATTTGACTTTCTATGGTCTCAGCACTACCAAATACTTCTTCCTTTGGTTCATTTGGTGCTTCCAGAAGTGCTTTAGCATAAGTCTCAATGATATGATCATCGGTTTCATAACCCATCTCTGTTACCCAAATTGTTCTAGGGATGACTGCTTCCATCCAGATCTCATCCTTTTTTATTACAAAACATATATCATCCTTGTATTTGTTAACAATTTCCTATGATAGTCTGATCCTTTTGTTCATCCTAACCTTTAGTGCTTGAAAATGGTCATGAATATTATTTTCTTTGTTTTCACCCATATTGTTGAATAGGTCTGTTAAATATTTTCCTACTAGTATATCAAATCCAAGGTTCTTATGGCCAATACCGGGAACCTGTTTAGTTATGTGTAGCATAAAGAATACAAGTAGATTTCCAAATCTAAAAGTTACTTTCTTATCCTTCTTGATTTTGCCTAAGTTATCAATCAACTCATCTTTTAACCATTCACATACATCAATTTTTACATTGTCTTTAACCATATCATAAGCACTCTTAATGCATAAACTGGAAACTGAGTTAAGTCTGTTTGCATGAGTTGCTTTGTACCCTAAAATCATGCTAACAAATCTTATGTTTATATCAATCACATCATTAACCCTCAGAGACCTTCTATCTGATGTTGCACTAGTTAAGTTCATTACTAGGTCATTGGAGACCTTCTTAGTCTTGTCTGGTTTGTTACTAGTGGAAGGTAACCCTATTACTGCTTTCACAGCTTCCTTTGTAATTTTGTGAATCGAATCAAGCCAAAAGAATGAACCATGTACCCTGCTTAAAACTATCCTAATCACTTCCTTGGGAAATTCAGGAATGTAGAGGATTTCAGTGAATCCTAGGGTTTCAACAATTTTATGTTCAGGTTTTATATTTCCGGAATTGTCACATATAACAGTCTTATACATGTTTTTAATTTCTTCATCTCCTAATTCCTCTATGTTGCAATGGATGTATATTCTGGAATCTTCTGCAAAAATGACTCCTTTTAGAATTTGTGAAAAAGCACCTACATTGTCATATTTCTTAGCTACCTCAGGAACTAGTTGAAATACAGGCCTAGGGCATTTTATAACTCGACTAATGTAGGGTTTGCTATGAATTCAGGTGCAGAGGAGGATTCCATGATAAATACCTTTTTCTGCCTTTGGATGTATTGATTTCTGAAGTGCTTTGCCTTTAGCTCTGGAGATTTCGCGCTCTTTGAATGTTTGAATACTCAGTGAAGTGAAATGGAGCCAAAAACATTAATTTATAGTGTCGAACTACCAACTACCACATTTAATGTATGTCGGTTAAGTAGTCACTTAACATTGTCTGTCGGTATAGAAGTAATTTCCAACTTCTCACCATTAACCGAGGGAATTATAGCATATGTCTCATTGATTTCCAAACCCTCAAGAAAATTTTCTTCAATTTGATGAAGAGCTTCCTGTCGGTGAAGCACTACTCTATCCTACCACTGAAGTGATGATTGGTTCTACTGATGGAGGAGTATTCCCAACAATATTTAGGCTTGACTTTCTAATCCATTGTTTTGAGAATTCTTGCTTAACCTCTTCAACTTTTTCTTTTCCTTTCAAACTAGGACCTTTGTTGTCTGTCGGTGATCCTTTACTTCTACAGAATTTTGCAATATGCCCAATCTTGTTGCATGCATAACAAGTCACATTATTTTTTTGAATAGCCTTTCCATAACCTATGCCAGTTTGTGTTCTACATTAATTAGATAAATGTCCAAATCTTCCACAAACATAACATCTCACATTCATTCTACAATTTTTAGAGTTGTGACCAACTTTATTGCATTTTGAACATTGACTGGTGGGTGCATTGATATTTAGATAATTTCTAGATCTACATTCATTTGCTCTATGACCATACTTATTACAGTTAAATCATTTTCCATTGAATTTATAAGCATTAGGCTGCCTTACCGGTTTGCTATGATCCTGAGTGTTTGCAGTACCGGAGCTTTCACCAACTTCAAAGCCAATTCCAGAAGTGTCACCTCTAGGTTTTTGATTCTTCAACAAGTTGCCAAGTTCCTCTAAGCTTTTCTTGAATTTTTCTTTATGTTGATTTGCAATATCTAGTTCTCTTTCTAAGACTTCTTTCTGCCTCATCAGTTCATTGGAGTCATTCTGAGTGTGCATCAGATTTGTCTTCAACAAATCATTTTCATAGCTAAGTCTTGTGTTCTCATTTGCTGCATCACTTAGTCTTCTGGTCAATTCTTCTTCATTCTTTTTCCTATCTTCAATTTCCTTACAGAATCTCATAGTCATATCCTGCATCTCATTCTTTGTTGTCATGTTCTCTTGTTTCAGCTTGTTTATCATATCATTAAGTGATTCCTTTTCATCATTCTCATTTTGCATCTTTTCACAAAGTTCTCTTCTCTTATTTCTTGCAATAGTAAGATTCTCTTGAAGTGCTTGAATAATATACTGGGCTGCCTTTAGATCATTTTCTAGTTTGATGTTTTTCAATTTTTCTGTATCATAGTCTGAGAGAGCTCCTTCAAGTTGCTTCATTAGATTTTCCATCTCTACCAGTGTCAAGATCTTCCTCAAGCTGTTAGGCTTCTGAAAATAGAGGACCAGGCTCTGATACCAATTGTTAGGATTCCCACAGATACTGAGAGGCGGGGGGGGGTGAATCAGTATCTAACCGATGAATTGAATTTCTTAACTTAAAACATGTAGAGCATATTATAACAGTGTACTGGTATGCAAGAAATAATGCAATAAATAGAATTAAAAGCATCCACATGAAAAGAACACCATGACACAAGGATTTAATGAGGAAACCCGGTGTGGGAAAAACCTCAGTGGGATTTGTGACCCACAATATTCACTTACTAGCCAATAAGAGAATATTACTGCTACAAGAGGGGCATGCACATGTAGGAAGGCCAAGTGCCTAGAGCTCACTACTCAAATAAAAAATGGGAAGTCTCACTGACTTACAATGATGGATTATATAAATCCAGTATCTTGTACTGCTTCAGAATAGCATCTATAATGCTAGATCTAGTACCGGTTTCTGCTCTGCTTCTTACATAAACCCTTAACCTATAATTCGCATAATAGGTCTCCCTTAATTCGCCTAAATACAATCTTCTATATTCCTTCCTTGTTTTTAAATGTTCTACAATGATCTCTCTTATATGAGTCATTTTACAATGATGCCAAGTCAACTTACAAAATATTTTACAATAATAAACAAAATATAATATAACAAAAATCTTGTCGGCCTCTGTGCCAGTATGCTTCCTTTCTCTATCGGTGCCGATGGTCTGAGTGCCAGTGTAGAGTCTGATCTTGCTAGTGTCGGTGAACTATCTTGTCGGTGTAATGCCTTGCTGGTGCCATAAGATTGTAAGGTTGCCATCAATGACAAAACCTTCAATCACCTACAATGTCTCATTGGAGTGTGCATATGCCAACAAAAAGGTCCCTAAATGAATACACTTTAAACTGATTTTAGCAATGACTATTGGATGTAGACAAAATGAATGCTTTTTGGATTAGGATGGTACACAAAATATACTATCAAAAGGTTTCTTTGGAAAGTATATGACTCAAAACTAAGGAAATACAATTATTTAAAAATTTTAACCTTCTTAGATGCAAAATCCCTTATTTAGCCTCTCACAAACCCTTAAAAGTAGGGTTTCTCATATACCCCTCTTCCAAACACTATACCATCCAAATGATGATGGATTCACCTTTCATTTTGAAATGTCTAAACACTCTCAATCATAAAATGTGCCCCTCCTTAAGGCATATTTGCTACAAATTTAGCGAGACATTTACAAATTTATATCTATTTTCACTATTTTATGGTTTATGGGTTTGTAATGGTAATTTAATATTCTTCCATATTTTTGTATATATTCTTTATAATAGCTTATTATATTGATTTGTTCTATTATGGATAATGGTGTGGGTCAGACGGCTTTGCCATCGGTGCATGAAAGCATTGAACGATTTCTACTTTTAAAAATTACATGAAACATTTTTAATTTATTTGATTCATTGTTATTTGCAAAAATGTTTATCAATGATGTTTCCTTTCTCCAAGAATTGTCTAGGATCTTTCTGTCATATAATATGTAACATCTAATGACTAAATCTTTTGTTTACAAATGCTTATTTTATTTAATTATTATCTGAGCGTGAATTAAAATTTATATCTGTATGAAAGCTGAACATACAAGCTGAAGAGTCATGTGCAAGCAGGCATTATCTTGAATGACATGGAAACAAGCTCATCAGCTACCTAGAAGAGAGAAATTGGAGAAAAGCAGAGGAAAGTGTTAAAGGGTGATAAATAGATAGAGAGTATGCAATACAAAAAAACAATGTCTGAAGTGTGTGTGATGTGACGTCTCTAACTGGTTTTGGAGTTCCTGCGAAACCTATTGGGCCACACTTGGAGGAAATAAATGTGTTCATGCAAGGAGCACCTTTTTTCTATTATGAGAATGATTCTTTTGCACTGAAAGATATTTGGAAGGAAATATCCAAAAATTTCTCTAGTGTGGAACTAGAGTTGGTGGACTCGAAGTAATTATCAGCTTTCAGAAGACTAAGAGGTTATGTACACAATCTCCCAATAGAAGGGCGATTTCAAGCATTACCTCTCCCCCCCATGACTATTCAGGAAGCACTTCCTTAGACAAAGGACTATTGGCCTCCATGGGATCAAATAAAAAAATTGAAGAATAGACTCTAGACGATGTGGTGGTGTCCTTCGTGAAGAACTTTGCACTATAATTGAAAATTCATGAGGGAAACTACAAGATAGTGAACAGGAATACATTCTTGAAAAGTGGGAAGAATGGATCTTGGTTTGGGTGGGGCCAAGTCAGGTGGCTCCTCTAGAGGTTGATGAGATAGAAATCATATTAGGATTTGAAAAAGATCACACTTGCGGAACTTCGTGTGCGACTTGTTGTTCATCAAAGTTGATTAACCCAAGTACACCTGCAATTGATCTATGAAGTAGCCAATTCAATCTATGAAGAACCTCAAGGCTTGGACAACATAACATAAGACCCTAATTGATCCTCCTACACTTCAGGTTCTGCTATACCTAGGGGGGGACACCCTTTTGATGCATTAAATACAATAGTTATAGACATATGACTGCATCAACAATAAGCAGATAGATCATTCTACAAACTCACCCAATTTAGAAACACACTACAGATTGGCTAAATTTGTATAAACCTTAGATGAAATAGAGCTTGGAATGAAAGAACACAACCCCTAAACACAAAGGGAAAAAGATTTTTCTTTAAAATGTATAAATCTGAACTATCCCCAAATCTGCAAGACTAGTGCCTTGTTCATTAGGCAACAAAGTCACACAAAGAATTGCAAATGTGTATCCTAGTCACAAATTGATTTTTCTTAAACAGTATTTCTACATTAACACCTTATACTAATGCATTACTCAATTCCATTCACAAAATTATCAGATCTGGGACACATTCCATTGTTTATGACTGATTATAGAATTTAAACTCTTCACTGAAGAATGCCCACAAACAATCATACAATCTCCTTGAGATGAAAAATTATAGCCTCCTTGAGGATTCAATTCATAACAATGAAATACATGCACAGAGACAATATTGAGGGAAATTTACTCATGCCTGACACAAGTAAGACCTGCAACTAGAAAACATTTCCAAGACTGCAATGTAATCTCTGTACCCTGAAACAAACCAAAGAGTTTTTACAAACTTGGGTCAAGAAATTCAGAAATTGGAAGCCATGAAATCTAGAGCACTTCCTCCAAAATTATGGAACCCTTACAATGAGAAGAAAATGATAATAAGAAGGAGAGGGAAAAATATTAGGTCTGCAACCGAAATTGCCAAGTGTCTCTTTTTCCAACTGAATTTCATTTCCTTTCTCTTTCCCATGGAAACTTCTCTCAAAATATCCCAAATTTGTTAAAATTAACTACATGATTCGATTCCTTATCTCGAGAGCTTTTTGGTGATATATGATACTTGCTATTTCAAACAAAAATAAGCATCTGAGTGAATTAAATCTCAATATGTGCACATTTAAATTTTTCAATTTTTTATATAGTCTGCACTATATATTAAGTATGATTTTAACTTTGATTTTTGGCCTGATGCCCTGCCACATGGTAGCCTCTGATTTGCTGATAGGGTCCACTGGTCACCACCTCAGATGACACCTCATCAATCTGCCACGTGTCTGCCTCGTCACTGCCATTGGGCTGCTTGCTTGTCGCCACCTTAGTGGGACCCACGAACTGGACCTGCCACCTGTGCACCATGTGTCTTTCACCATTTTGCAATGGCTAATGGTTGTGCATCTTCACCTCTCAAAATTGTGCAGGCCATCAGATCTCCTTGAATCTGCATGCTCTTTAACCCTTCTCCATACCTTCATTTTTGGCACGTGCTTTTCGCCATTTCGCAGGATTTAACCAACATGCATCTTTCCTTCTTGAATCCAAGCGCACCGTCAGATCTCACTGAACATGCTCGATCTTTAACCTTCATTTTTCCACCTGAGCATTTCACCATTTCATGAAGGGTATTCTTCAAGCATCTTCCCCTCGCGAATCAATGCGTGTCATCGGATCTCCTGCAACCTGCTCACTGGTTAAGTCGTCTGTTCTTTGCAAAACTCGCCTTGGGATCCATGCCTATGTGGGGTCCACCTGGTCACCACTCAGCCTCCTTGGTTTCCTCAAGAAGCACACCCATGCACGTGGGGTTTGCCATGGGCCCAACCAACACCATCTGTCAAAAGCCTCTTGAGGCTTTGACATTATACTTGTGTGGAGTGTTTCTTTTAAATATCAAAAATTTTCATTGCCCAACGAATGTGGGATAATAGCATTTAGCCTGGGACTGTGTATTTTGAAGATTTTCATGGCTGCCAATGTTTTTGTTTGAAAGTTTTAAAACCTTTCAACTTACCAGTCGCCTCTCCATACACCACGCAGAGGAGAAAACTAGTTTTACACTTGCCAAATTTACATTTGCTTAATGGTTTCTGTTTTCTTTTCAATGCCACAAAGAGGGGTTTGGCTTTTTTACACCTGCTTGTGCTTTTTTATTTTTTGAATGCCCCTTACATAGCATGGCTGGGAACATTGGAATTACACCTACCATTGCACTTGCTTGAAACTTCCAATGTTTTTTATCAACACCACATGCCACTTTACATCTGCAACTTTGCATTTGTTTGAACTTGTTTCAAACTTTTTGCAACTTCACTCTCCAAGCAGTAGGGAGGACTGGCCAGGGAACTACGCAATACACCTCATTCACACCATCAACACTTGCGTGAAGGTTTCTAAATCCTTTTACCTCATCATTCTGGCACGACCTCAATGCACAACAAGGAGGAGTGGCAATGTCGTGGTCTTTGGTTAACACATGCCAATATGCATTTGCTTAAAGCTTTTAAAACCTTCTCCACATTATACATCTGCAGGAGGATGTTGTCACTATTATGGAATTTGGCTCACACCTGCTACTTGAAACTTTCTTGAAGACTTCTAATTGCCTTTTCATCGTTGCCCCCAGGAGGACTTTGGTTTCAACCTGCTAATGTATTTGCTTCAAAAGTTTTTGCAACTTCAAACCACGTGACATTTCCTCCTTCTGGCTCATGGCAGGGGGAAGATTACTACAAATTATATTTGTTTTAAGAGATTAAAATGCCCACTCCTTTCATACATGGAGGATACCATGCCCATTCTACATTTTCTTTACAATTTCTGCAACCTTCTAACCATGTTAGAGAGGGAGGTCTTTGGCAGTGCTGGTAATTGCATTTACTTGAAAGCTCAAAGCCCCTCCTTTCAAAAACCATGTATGATGAGAGGATGCTGGCAGTGCATTTGCCTAATTTTCTATTGCCTTGTGCCATTTCATTTTTTATGTGCCTGTGAGGGGAGGAAATTGGCTTTGGTTGCCAATCAAATTTGCTGGAAGACTTCAAAACCTTCACGCAGAGAGAAATTGGTGTAATGCCATACAAAGAGGGAAGACCACGCCATGCCAGGGAAATTTGGCTTTCTTAGACCACACTCAACTTACTTTTACCACTCACCCCAATCTATTTTGCGACTTGCTCTAGCTGGCAAAATACATTTGGCTGAATGTTTTAAAAGGCCTTTTCAAAACAAATTCCATTTACATTGCGCTCAGATGCCAATTGCATTATAAGAAATACTTGGCTTAATAAAACCAAACATTCCTACCACCAACTAATAATGGCTTACACATTAGCATTTCAGCTATATGTCCATCAATCCATATACAACAAATAAAATGAAGTCGCTTCTCACTGTCCAACTGGCAAAGGTCGGGCCCCAAAGTGGGTCCAACTAAAAAAAAATTCATTTTCATGCAACTAACCTTCAAAATTCCTCAAGAACCTTAAACATACCTCTGGAATTGATCGGCACCATTTTCGAATCATTAAATTGAGTTTTGCAACTTTCAGGCACTTGCGCCACATTTTCGCATTTTATCGCGAAGACGAAATTTTCAAACTAGTCAAAACACCTTTCTGGACCTTGCCATTTGACAGGCATGTACTCTGATATACAAGAATGAACTCTACCAAATGGTTTTTCAAGATGAATCCTGAGTGAAGAGATATTAATTTTCAAAAATGACCAACTGGCTTTGTCGGCACTGCGGACCTGATGAAGTCAATGCACAAACAACCCATGATGCCTTTCTTAAAAATATCAAACGATCTCTGTAGACCCTCAAATCTGAGGTATAGGTACCTTGAAGTACATATCAAATATTAGAATTCTCAGTTTGACCAAAAGGTTGTGTGGGTGCAAATGGTGCGCTCATTAAAATAGCCACATTAACTAATATAACAATGAAAGTACGGATCACTGGAAAAGATGGCTCAATAAACCCTTTTGAAAATTGATCAAATGGATTAGGAGGAGCTTGAAACTGGAAACATAGCTTGTCATTTGCACCAACAGTAGCCTGGAACAAACATTCTGACATGACATTCACCGAGGCAACTTTTACACTTATGCAAAACAGGGCTCCAACTAGCTGCTAAAACAAGGACTTGTCAAACAACACTAACTGCAAACGGATAGAGGTTGACAAACTGAGCAAATGGATTCATAAGGACTTGAAATTTGACATGATAACTCAAATCTATGAATAGAATTCAATCCACTTTGAATTTCAACATGATGATCAACAGGGCAAAAGATATGGGTGCTCAAAGTAGGCCACTTAGTAAAATATGAATTTGAGCCTAAAATGCACTTTCAACTCACCCCTTGAAATGGGTACCTGATACACTGATCCAAACTGAAATCTGAAAGTTGCAACACACTGCATAGGTCAAATGAAAGGTGTACAACAATTTTCCAAGCCTTACCCTTTAAAAATCAACTGGCTCCATTTTACCCTCTCTCTAACTAGGCCATTCAAACTGACTCGTTTTATGATCATTTGGAAATGCAGAGCAAAATTTTGAAATGGGCCTCTCAAATTACTCAAATTTAATGAGTCGCAACACAACTGATCAATTGCTTTGTTTGGGTGATGCATTCCAAATAGATACAGTTGCATACCATTTATCTGTCTTGACTAAAGACTTTTATCCTAATGGCATTAAATTAAAGTTCTTTCTCTTCTATCTAGTATTGGTGGAGAAGAGGTTGCTTTGCATTGATCTAACCTACCATCTATCGACCTCTTCTCCACCAATACTAGATAGAAGAGAAAGTACTTTAATTTAATGCCATTAGGATAAAAGGCTTTAATCAAGATAGATAAATGGTATGCAACTATATCTATTTGGAATGCATTACCCAAATAGCACAATCGATCAGTCGCACATGAAGTTCCATGAGTGTGATCTTTTTGAAATCCTAATATGATTTCTATCTCGTCAACCTCTAGAGTAGCCACCTGACTTGGCCCCACCCAAACCAAGATCCATTCTTCTCACTTTTCAAGAATGTATTTCTCTTCACTATCTTGCAGTTTCCTTTGTGAATTTTCAATTATAGTGCAGAGTTCTTCACGAAGGACACCACCACATCGTCTAGAGTCTATGCTTCAATTTTTTTCTTTTATCCCATGGAGGCCAATAGTCCTTTGTCTAAGGAAGTGCTTCTTGAATAGTTATGGGGGGGAGAGGTAATGCTTGAAATTTCCCTTCTATTGGGATATTGTGTACATAACCTCTTGGTCTTCTGAAAGCTGAAAATTACTTTGAGTCCACCAACTTTGGTTCCACACTATAGAATTTTTTGGATATTGAATTCTAAATATCCTTCGGTGCAAAAGTATCATTCTCATAATAAGAAAAAGGTGCTCCTTGCATGAACACATTGATTTCCTCCAAGCGTGGCCCAATAGGTTTCGCAGGAACTCCAAAACCAGTTAGTCCCTCTAGACATAAATTAGAGACGTCACATCACACACTCCAGACATTGTTTGTTTGTATTGCATACTCTCTATCTATTTATCACCCTTTAACACTTTCCTCTGCTTTTCTCCAATTGCTCTCTTCTAGGCAGCTAATGAGCTTGTTTCCATGTCATTCAAGATAATGCCTGCTTGCACATGACTCTTCAGTTTGTATGTTCTGCTTCTATATAGATATAAATTTTAATTCACACTAAGATAATAATTAAATAAAATAAGCATTTGTAAAGAAAAGATTTAGTCATTTGATGTTACATATTATTTGACGGAAAGATCCTAGACAATTCTTGGAGAAAGGAAACATCATTGATAATCATTTTTGCAAATAACATTGAATCAAATAAATAATAAATGTTTTATGCAATTTTTAAAAGTAGAACTCGTTCAATGCTTTCATGCACCGACGACAAAGCTGTTTGACCCACATCATCTCTCGCCATCGGAATTCTGATGACAACTAATGAAACATCCGACAAGGATGTTGTATATCCGACGTCACTTCCATGTCAGACAGTCGTCGAGGAGCAAACATAGCATCCATCGGAATTTCGACGGAAATCCACCTAAATTTGTGGCCAGGGGTGTAAATATAGCCGTCATCCAAGGAGTTCATAACATTGTCGTACAACCGACGCAGATGGCATCATCGGGAATCCCGACGATGAGTTTTTGATGGTAAAGTTGGTCAGAAGTCCGATGTTGTGTCGTCGCAAATCCGAGAATTAGCTGTCGGAAATTAGGCCCAAATGTACTAGTGTGAATTGGGTATCCCATGTTTATTTGGTAATAATTGATTTTTATTTTTAAATCAATTAATTTTAATATTGCTTATATATGTATTTATATATATTTAAAAGTATATATATTTATATATGTGTACAAAATTGTGTATGTGTAGTTTAGTTTGGATATTTCTATTATATATATATATATATATATATAAGAGGTTTAAGTTGAATCCTATTTGGTTTTATTTATTTCTATTAATAATTTTTAATAAATGCTTAATTAATAATTAGACCTTAGGGGTCTATTTATTTGGCCAACATTAATTAAAGTCTATAGGACAAATTTTATTAAGGATTAACTTAACCCTTTAGTCAAATTTGAGACATTATATTTATTGCTCAATTGATTATTAAATTTTAATAATCTAAAGGTTGGAATTAATTTAATTAATTCCTAGAGCAATTAAAATATTATTTGAGATTAATAATATCTTTTGTCAATTTAGTTAGAGATTTTTGTTAAATTAATCTATTAATTAATGAAATAATAACGATTCTTTTGGAGAATCTATTTCTGCATTTAATTTATTTTCGCATGCTTGATTAAGTTAATTAAATTAACTTTAGTAGAAAAGCTCTTTTAAATTTCCAGAATTTAAACATAGTTAAGACAAGACTTATTATTGCTTTTTCATTATAGCTTAATTAGTTTTATTAGGTTGTTTTAAAAAAAATAAAAAATTTGTTGTTCCGTTTTTGCCCAAAAGTTTGGGCATGATAGTCTTCTCAAAAGAGAGAAAGAGAAGAAACAAGTGGTGAAGAAGAGAGCAACATCGATAGTGGAGGATTAGCGAGGAGAAGAGGTAAAAGGACAATGAAGATAGAGCCTTCCCCAAAGGTGCAATTCAAGCCTTTTAAAGGAATCAAAATCATTGATCTTGAAGACTTAGATAGAAGTCCTTCGCCACCTCCCATGCCCTTTTCACCCTTAAGGCAGGTTGAAGAACAAATGGAGGATGGTACGCTTGTAGCAATAAGTGCAGAGACGCAAATTAGTATTCCTCCTTTTCCCCCTAATTTGGAGTTGGACCTCACTCCTTTAGATATTCAAGGTAGAGATTTCAGGGATGCAAGGAAGGAGGCATGTGATAAGTTTCTTGAGGATGATACTTTTGTGAGAAGCCCGACCTTTTTGCAATTAGTGTGAAAGATAAAAATTGAATAATTTAAGAAGAGAACTTATGAGAGAAATCTCAGAGGCTAGATAGGTCTAAACATGAGAATCAAGAAGATGTTAAGAGTGAGATGATGGAGGAGTTCAAGAGAATCACTGTGGATGAGGGCAGGATGATTGTAAGCCATCCTGGAGTTTTAATTTTACCATAATGGGATATAGTAGATGCAGTGGCCTTTAATGAAATTAGGAAATCAAAGGGCCAACAATTTAGTTCAGAGGATGAAGCAAACTTGGCATTGAAAGGATTAGATTTTGTAGATGATTATGCAACCTTGGCAATATGGGAATTAGAGGAAGGACCTAGAAAGCCTAATATTAGTGACATAAATCCCAATTTAAGGGGAGGTCTTATTGTAAAGAAAGCAATCTGACACATCAATTATGGAGGCTACAAAGTTGAATGTTGATGTTTCTAAATTGGCTCATGAAACTTCAAAGAGAGAATCTTTGGAAAAGGAAGAGTTAATGATAAAATTTGACAAGCTTTTCAATGATGACAATGCATTTCAACAAAGGTGTGTAGAGTTGCAAACAAGAGTACAACTCTTTGAGAAAGGACAGATAAGAGTCTCCTCTTCTGCACTTATAGGGACATTAGTTCCATCAACATCTAGGTCATCACCTGTTATTGATGAAGAAGAAGGAGTTCAACCTGACATCAATGTTGATATCCCCAATATATCATTGGTCCCATCTAATGATGATGAGCCCAAAGCCACTAGATCTACTGATCCAACTCAATGTTGGCTCTTGGAGAAGATTATTGAATTAGAAAATAACTTGAAGGAATCAAAAGATCAATCAGTTTGGCAACAAAAGGAGATAGCTTAGTGCTAACTCATTTAAATGAAAAGGTTGATAGTAGCCTTAATAGTATTCATGCCTTGTATTCTTTATTATTCAATGCTATTCATAAATTTTATGATGATAAAGAGATGGAGATTCTCTTGTTCACAAAATGGTTGCAAAAGGGAAACGAACTTAGAATAGTGTCTATGGCTTCCAATTATCATGTTGAGAGGCCACCTACACTCCAACCAACATATTTATTGGTAAAATCAATGCAGGAGGCCCAAATTTTTCTATAAAATATAGAGAGAAAGATAAGGGAGTTGATGAGAAATTTCAATGAGTTGAGTGAAATTCTTTTGCTAGATATTGAGGATGAAAATGGGGTAGTCAAGCCTCTGCAATTTTGGAAAGAGGAGATAGATAGAGTCAAGAGTACCCATGTAGATTTAATATGTGAAGGGATGATCATGGATATGTTGGAGGATAGCATGGACAAAATAATTACCATAGGGTCATTATTTGAATCTTTTGAAAGAGAGGCAAATCAAGTAGCCCTTAAAAACACTCCATACAGAGCTAAAGTTAACGATGTCATGAGTTATGAATGGACATCTGATGAAGAGTACAATGGATGGAGTAGGATGTATCTGAATGATGAATAAGGGTTGTAAACAGTTTGGTATAACTTTTTTTGTCTTCTAGTGGCAGATATCTTTTTGAACTGAAACAACAACGATGGCAGTAAAATACATCATAAGTTTTAGAGAAGTGGCCGTAGATTTTGATATTGGTTATATCTTTATTAAGGATTGAATATTTTTGTAACAAAATGCAGTTATACGTGATCATTTTAAGATGACAGGTGTCTCCTCTAGCTTGAAGCTTGTTAGCTCCCTTGTTTTCTATAAAAGGGAATTCAGGGCTATGAGACAAGGTTCCAATTTTGGTCCCTTGAGTGTTCCAAATTTGTGGTTCTAGTAGAAAATTCTAGGTGAAACGAGAAAATTGTAAAGTCATTTGTAGAGAAAATAGAAATAGTCTTGTGTCTGGTTTTCTGCAAGTTCATGGAGGAGTTAAATGTAAATTATGTTTTGACAGAGACAGTTGATTTATTCAATAGAAATATAATTCAAATCCACTTCTCTCTAGTGTATTATTCTACCATATTTTGAATGAATAAAATCAATGATTTTCTCATTCATTGCGTTGTTGTGGTGCATGCATTTTATTTTCATGCTTTGGTCTAAGGGGTCAACTAAATGCTTGATTAGAACTGCTGAGTGGTAGGGCTATTATAGGGATTTTGATAAGTAGTTTGGGTTGGGATTGCCGATGTGATACATTGCAAGGCAATAGTATCTTAGATCTATATGTTGTTAGATAAATTCTGTCAAAATTTATTTAATGTCGTATGAATTCATGTACCCAATGGAGTAAGGCACTTATTGTGGCTTGTGTGTGTGTGAAAAGTGGAGCTATATCTATAAGCACAACACTTCAATCAAGTCATTACATGCATGGTTAGACAGATATAAATATGAATATGAAAACCATAACAAATTGACCCATTGCCTTCTAAAAGATGCAAGTATAAGATTGCTCTCAGATTTGTATAAGCAATCTAGTGACTAGACAACACCAAGACGAAGGATTTTAATCTATATGAGCATGATATTAATGCTATACAGATGCAAGATTAATCTAACAAGATTTAAGCAATAAATGAGATAAATGATCTAAATATGTATGCTATATTCTCAATGAACCTAGAGCAAAAATAGTGTAATAACAATATATTCTCCAAGATCTTTTTGAATGAGAGATGAGCCTGAATTTATAGAAAATTTAGAAAAAAACCAACGACTGAGATCAAATGATGATGAGCGGTCAAGATTTTCCAAGAGGAAGCACATTCTAGGTGAATTGATGTGATTGAATGCTTTTCTCATTTTTAAAGGAAACTGAACTAAAATTAAGATAAAATCAGGAAAAAAAACTGATTTATTCTCTATTTCATTCAATTTTAAGATTTAATTGTTTTAATTGCTTTCTTTGAGATTATCTATCAATTTTCAATTTGTTTTTTTAAGATTATCTCCAATTAATTTCTTTTCTCAATTTTTAATTCTTTCTTGGTCAATTAATTCCTTTTTTGATTTATTTCCATTTTTGAAGATTTGTGCTCATAATTTCCAATTCCTCTTTCTTGATTTGCTTCCTTTTTTGAAGATTTGTGACAATTTTTATTACTTGGAATGATTTAATTAATTAAATAAATATTTAATTAATATTGGTTGATTAATTTGCCATGTGACATTTGATGATTAAGAAATTAATTGTGTGCTCAAGATTGATTTAATTGTCTTTGGTTAGGACCTTGCTGACATTGCCGAGATTAGGGGCCCATGGTTTAGATGACCATTTTTAGGGTATTACATTTTCCCCTCTTTGAATTAATGTGTGAGCAACATGATGGTTCAAAGAATAGTTTTTGTGTAGGGGATGCCAATTTTGAACTTGATTGATCATGAACTAGATGAAAAGTGAGGTGTTTAGCTTGATTCGAAGCGACAAAGCTGAATGAAGTCTGATTAAAGTGATACCGTTCCCGAACTTGATTGAACTTAGGAATGATAGAAAACAAAAGATACCAAACTTGAACTTGATTGATCAAGAAGCAGATTTTACTGATCTAGAACTTGATTGATCTAGACACTGTGAGTGATGATAAAAGTCAATCTTGAACTTGATTGATCAAGATACGATGAAGATAAACTGCTCAGCTTGATCAAGAAATGAATACTAAACACCCGCTTAGATTTAGTGTGATTAAAGAAACTCTTTAAACCCTTGATTGAGTTTAAATGAATAATCAGCTTGATGAAAAGTGATGAAACTGATTAACATTAAGAGATTGATTCAGAAAAAGACAATATTAGCTTGATATGAAGCGATGAAACTGATATGCCCCTAGAGATTGATTTGATTCAGATGATCGAGAGATCTCAACTTGATATAAAGCGATGAAGATGAGATGCCCCTTAACAATAAAGATTTAATTGACTAATTTTCTTTAGTTGAAAAAGATGTTTTTCTTTACTTTCGATGAAGATTTGAAAATTTTCTCGACATTTGAAGATGTGAGGTTATAAGGTCATGAGTATGCCCCCTCGGGAGCGAAATTGAAAGATAGCGAGGGTTCATGATTATAGGCAATTTTGAGCGATGATAATGATTTGAGCACAAATTGAATCAGAGGAATTTTTGAAATTTTTGCATTGATTCATAAGAAATTGAGCGTAAAGTTGGTCGTAAAGTTGATGTGTAGAATGAAATTGGACTAAGATTCAACATTGAAATTGAGTGCAATTTGAAGAAAGAATAAGCTTTTGATGAAAAGAGCGCTAAGTGGTCCAAATTCTGAAATTGACTAGCAAAATGATCTTGAATTTTGATTTCGATCCCGAAAATGGAATCAGAATGGTCAAATTAGCTAAGGGTACAATTTTTGTGTCCATTGGAGCAAGTTGAAAATGAGGTTTTTGGCTATATATGGGACAAAAGTGTCATTTTCAATTCATTTTAACCCTCCAAGTTTGAAAATTCAAAAAGCCTTCTGCGAAGAAAATGGTGGTCCCTACTCGTTAGCATCGATTCAAGTTCCAAAGGAGACATAATCGACCCCGAAACTATGAGCCAGCGGTAAGTGATCGATCTTAAGCCTGTTTATGTTTTCAATTTTGAAATTTTTTGTTCATTTTGCAAGTTTTTCACATGTTTGAGGTCGGGCGTCATGGTTTATCATGTGAGACAGGATTTTGTCTCGTACGAGTAACTGGCATAATTTCTTTTGTCATTTAAACCCATTAGAATTATTGTTTGGGTTGCACCCTCATATCGTACAACAGGTCTATTAAAAGACCATTTTGTCATGTGAAAGCCAATAGTATGTCGTTTGGGGTTGTTTTGTCGTGCGAAAGCTAATCCTGGCTTGTACAAGGTTTTGCTTCTCTGTGTTTTGTCGTTCGAGAGACAGTGAGCATTTTTGGAGGTCTAAATGTGAAATTTTGATTTTGCATTTGACTTAGTTGGATTTGCGTGATGTTTTTCTTCTCTTGTAGGCTCATGTGGAATGTTTTCTGATGCTTTGTTGTTGGGTTTTTGTAGGTTTGATTACCTCCTATGTTGTCTAGATGTGTTTATCCTCCTACTATGGCATTAGTTCGACATTTATCTAAGGTTGAGAAGGCTCATGTTGACTTGTGCGGCTTGACTCATCTATTGAGATTACCTAATATCCGTGTGAACCATGGAATGCTCACGAAATTGGTTGAGCATTTTCATTTAGAGCATAATACGTTTCATTAGTCGGTGGGGGAGTTGACTATCACTCCCGAGGATGTATATAGGATCCTTCGTATCCCTTTTGTTGGGGATAAGGTGGATTATGATTTAGGGAACCTTCCAAGATTATAGGTAGTGAGGCATGTCTTCAATGATCCTGACATTTTGACTCATTCCATGAGTTGGGACATACCGATGAGTAGGTACAGTGAGGAGTTTCCTCTAGCATGTGTTCTAGTAGGGTTTATAGGCTATTTTTTGATGCTAGACAGAGGGCAGCAGGGCTTCCAATGTGGATGGGATCGGATGTTAGAGAGATTGATAGAGACCCCTCAGAGACTTGGCTGGGGTTCATGTTTATTGGCCCACATGTATCGAGAGATGCATGAGATCGTGTATAGAGATGGGCAGATCATGGTCACTGGTGTATATATTTTGTAGGTGTGGGCTTGGGAGCACCTTCCCATTTGTCGGCCCATAGTAGATGACAGTAGCGAGCTCAGGCATCCGATTATATATAGGTATGCTGGATATATTACACAACCCCATCTGGGCAAGACAATTTTTTGGAGACGGCAGCTAGATGACCTGATAGTCATTGTATGGAGATCGTACAAAGGCTTCGAGCCATGGGATGACTAGTGAATGGTTCACAGGGACCCTTTTATTATACGCCCACTGATCAGGAGATCTCAGACTATTGTGGAGCGATTCATCATTTCTTGAGTGATGAGGTTGTATGGTCGGCCTTAGGGGATCTCACAGGAGTACATAGCTTATGTACGGTACGCAGATGAGGAGAGACAAGGATGGTCTCCATGGTTGTCTTATGCATTGACAATGTAAGAGCTAACTAGTTTACACTGCTTGAGGTGGGATTACATGGATGACGTATCGGATGCAGGGGTATTGCCCCAGTATAGAGATTATTTTCAGGAGCATCCATTCCCTCAATTCACAGATCTGGGTAAGAAGGCTCCTCATATTGAGGATGTTGAGGATGATGCCCCCGCACCAGCATAGGGACACTGATAGGGCCACAGGCAGGGACAGAGAGCCGAGGCGGATAGGTGGTGATCCTGGTGCTAGCAGCAACAGGGTGCCAACTGAGGGTGGATAGTAGAGGGGTGAGGGTGGATCCCTAGGAAGAGTAGGAGTGAGATTGGGTGGGACTGAGGATGAGTGAGTAGCTTCGAGACAGGTCAGACAATAGCGGGATGAGCAGGGTGGAGCCTGTTGGCATTATGTGAACCGGTATGAGGACATGATGACATTGTATGTTGTCATTGATGTCAACATGCTAAAGAAGAGAGAACCGGTATATGTGAGAATCGGTATAACATTGTGAACTGGTATATGTGCCAAAGCGAAGCGGTGTGTTTGTTCAAGGTGAACCGACATGTGGTTACGAGAATTGGTACATGGAAGCTTTGTATGACTACCAGTTGGTAGTCTCAACTTCAGGGTTTCTGGTTGAAGTGCTTCAAGCCTATGTGACTCAATCAGTGACTTTATGTTATGAGTTAGCATTGTAATGAAGATCATATCATGTTGCCACATCAGCCTTATGTGTGTGAAGGATCTTGCATGAAGGAGATTTTTCCTATCTACCTCGAGAATTTGCAAAGTCTGTAAACGGTGAAAATGCGTGATGGGTTATCAGCTGCCATGAAAGCGGTGGAAAATGAATGATGGAGAACATCTTGAGATTGGTTCCAGACTGTTGCATTTAATGCAATGTGCTCAATGGTCAGGATTGAACCATTTGAATTGCTTAACCTAACAGGTTAAGGGTTTAGGGTTTATGCTACCGACCTATCTATTTCCTATAAGGTTGATGTTGTTTTTCTTTCTAAGGTTGTTGGCAAAAGTTGTGTGTGTGTGTATCCAAGTGAAGGGATACATGATTCTTGCCAGACCAGAGGAGAGAAGTGATACCTGCAGAGTGTAAGTGTGGAAGGTGAAGAGGAGCTAAAGTGGATCTGCATTGGCATTGAGTGTTGTTCCCAGATCATTGTAATACTTGTTGATCTCTAACCACTTCAATAGTTGGGAAATCCCTTAACAGGGTAGCTTTAACTGGCTTACTGTAAATCCTTTAACAGGTTGACTCAAATCCATTGAGTTCTTGAAATCCTCTAACAAGGTAACCTTTAATAGGGTTTAACCCTTAACCGAGTATTCTAGCCATCCCTTAACCGGGTGATCACTAACAGGATCGGTTCCTAACAGAACCTATTGTATCAGTCTTTAACCGAATAGGGCTCCTAACAGAGCGGACTTCTAAAGAGTTCAAAAATAGCTTGTGGGTATTCATCCCCACCGTAGTTTTTCCCAGTTGGGTTTCCATGTGAAAAATCTGTGTGTCATGTGTGGTGTTATTCATGTGATGGTTTAAGTGATTTGTGTCTAAAGGTAAATCATGTTGATCTAGCTGTTTATATATATCTTTGATGATAGATTACCTGTTCATGGACTAGGGTGAAATGGAAATGAAGTATTAGATTGTATGAAAAGATAAGTGTAAACTGGTTTATGCTTATCTCAGTTACTCTAGGTTTTGCCGGTTGTACTCTGTTTAAGACTGGTGTTACTGTTTGTCTGCCAAAGCATAGTGTCTGTTGACAAACCGGTTTAGGATTGTGTTTTTGCCTGTACTAATTCACCCCCCCTCTCAATACCAGTTTGGTACTATCCATTCATCATTGAGTTATCAAAGCCATAGGTGGAGATGGGGATGGAGAGCCTGCGAGAGAGCAGGGGACTGATGCAGGGTGGTCGATGAGAGCACATCTTGCAGAGATGTAGTCACAGTTGACAGTGGCTCAGACTTAGCTGGTAGAGCGAGACTGACAACTTGCCGAGGTGAGGGCCGAGCGGGATCACCAGATCACGTCATTGAGAGCAGAGATAGAGGCTCTACAATAGGAGGTCCTTCTCCAGAGTAGTAGGGCAACTTATTATGTGGCAGCATATAGTGTCATAGTTATTGTTGCGCAATAGGTGATACCCTACTTGCAGTATATGGCACAATCAGAGGGAGTGTGGGTGCCTCGTCAAGATCCTGGTCATTAGCCTCCTCCTCCTCCACCAGGCGATGAGGGAGAGGGTGCTAGTTAGATTATTTCTTGTTGTAGCTTGGATATTTTTTTGTAGACACACCATATTTTTTTGTAGCCTATACGATTCTTTCTCTAATGGGAGTTTGTATATGTCATTTGACATCATTTTGTACCTTATACTTGACATGATATATATATGAGATCTGATTGGACCTCATCGTACTTGTGTTGATTTGTTTATGAGATGTCTTTATATTCTTTATTCTATATGTATGCATTTCTTTTCAGCATGAATGTATGCAATGCAAATGGAATATGGATGTCTATTCTTCTTTCTTTTCATATGCACATAAATGAATGAGTATGAGTAATGAGTAATGCAAATTTTACATTTTTCTGTGCAATAAGATGAATGCAAATGAATGATAGTGAATGTATGAATCTATATAAGATACTCATGTATGCAGCTAACATCTCAAAACACAAGTACTCGATCAGAGAAATGATGAAAAGAGACCACTTAGCGAAGAAATGATGAAGCTTTCAACTCTCATTCAAACAATACAGAGATTAGTGTTACCATGCCGAAATCATTCTAAATTCACAAGATGCAAAATGAGATGCAAAATGAGATGCAACCTAATCCTAGTCACTGGACTTTGAAAAGCTTATTTGTCATCATTGAGCGTTGGACAATTATAGTAGGTAGAGTAGAGTTCCTTTCTTTTCATGTGCAATAGTAATAATCTTGTCCGTAATGACCCTTTTTTCTCATTCATAGCCTTGGATAGATTATGCGTGGACATGGATTGCATAATGAAGAAATTCCCTCAAAATAGACAAAGAAATGATATGGAACCTCCCTGTAGCATTGAAAATAAGCGGAGTCAAGGTATGTGAGGCGATTTCACCTTGATGTGAAGGCTCTTATCACAGACACCCAACTAATTTAGATGTTTCCAGATCATTGAGATCATTCCTACAAGCAGAAAACAAGAAAATATTATGCCCCCAATCCTTTCTCCTCTTAGTCAAGATAGACTTCCTCGAGTTACTCAGAGGGATAATAATCAAAAACCAATATAAAAGACAACACACAAATAAAATTTCCATGCATAGCTCAAACTGTTTAGTGATTGTTTTCCATTATGTTGTTTTGCTTGTTAACTCAGTGATAAAACTCTTCAGTAGTCAGGAGATAGGTAACTGACTCGGAGTGGACGACCAGGTTTCACTGACATAAGGATGACATGTTTGACAATGCTTAGGATATGTAAATTGCTCAGTCGATTATCCTAAGACTAGGATAGTGATTGGTTTCAAGCCATGAGGGTTCCAACAAACCAAGATGTCACAAAAGTGACTGAAATATGTACAAGCGAAAGTAAAGATGCATGAAAGTGGGAATGCCAGTGTTGCGTTGATAGATGGAGCACTTGAGTACAAGATGCGCCTGTTTGCCAGGTTTTCACCTACTTGGCAGAGATGCATATATTTTTTTTACCAAGGTGCTTGTTTACTAGGTTTTCACTAGGGCATTTTCTCTCTTTTTTCCTTTTTTTCTTCTGTTTTTCTTTTTCTCTTTTTTTTTTTTGAATTTCTTCAGGACATTTTCTATTTTATGATTTCTTCAGGACTTTGCTGATTTTTAGGATTTCTTCAGAACCTTTTAGCTTATAGGCTGCTGGAGCAGAGAAAATTTAAGTGAAGAATTTCTTCAGATGGATGGTGTGGATCGGTTCATGGAGCTGTTCTCCTTTCGATGTTGAGAGTTGATATGCACCAGAGCCAAAAGTTGCAGTAATGATATAGGGACCCAGCTAGTTGGGTTCAAGCTTCCCTTTGTTGTCTCGAAACTGTTGATTTTTAGGATTTTCTCTCAGAACTAAGTCACCAACCTAAAATTCTCAGTGTCAAACTTTTTTGTTATATCCTCTGGACATTCTCTTTTGATACACTTTGAGATGATCAAATGCCACTTGCCGATGCTCATCCAACAATGTGAGCTCTTGCAATCTAGATATTCTATAGTCTTCATTAGTAACAAGACCTTGCAAGGAAACTCTTAGAGATGGTATTTCTACTTCAATAGGTAATACTGCTTCAGACACATACACAAAAGAGAAAGGTGTAGCCCCAGTAGGTGTTCTGATACTTGTTCTATAAGCCCATAACGCAGGATTGAGCTGTAGATGCCAATCCTTCATGGATTTGTTCACTGTTGTCGTGCCCAAACTTTAGGGCACAAAAACGGAACAAATTTTTTTTTTTTTTTGACGTCATGAACTCGCAACATATTCTATAATATAATAACTTTACTAGAGTTTTGCCTTATCTAGGATGTAAATAAACTTACTTCTAAGGTTAAGTTAATTAACCAACTCGAACGAGCGACTAGTTTAGTGAAGATTAAATTAGTATCACGGATTATTGGCTAGCTCAATTACCTAACTCAAGTTGTCGTTAATTAAAAACAAAGGTTAATTGGTTATCTTCGTGAGTTTAATCATTCCCATTTATATAATGAGAATACCAATAATTAATTGATGCTCATGCAAAATTTATTATTTAAATCCAACCGATGAGGGTTCGAATTTCTATAAGGTCATTTGCCCACTAAGACCGACAATAAGCTAAAGCCAATTCTAATTTTTCTAACCCCTTAATTATGATGATTTAATTAAATTCGGCCCAAACTGGTCACCAAGGGCTTATGGTCCATAAAATTAATTCTACAATTTCTCCTTTTAAATTTTCCTAACGTCCAAATATATTGGGAAAAATCTATTGATTAATTAAATAAATTAATCGTTTTAATGTATGGTGTATCCAACTATAAAAACCCCTTCATTTTTAAATCCCTTTAATTTTACTATATTAAAATTTTAATCCCCTAAAGAATAAATGGACATATAATAATTCCATTATTAAAATAACCCCAAATATATATATATTAAAATCAAAGTTTAAAATTCCCATTAAATAAACTCCCCTCTCTAATTTTAATTTTTTTTTTCCCCTTTAAATAAAGAAATCCTTTATTTAAAAATGCCAACCCTAACCCGAAATTGGGTTAGGGTTGCATTTCTATTTATTTACCCTTTGTTTAAATTTCTTATTAATTTATACCCTAACCCGAAATGGGTTAGGGTTTATTATACTACTTTTTTTTGTTTAGTATGAGTGCAGGTACGGAGGCGGATTAGGGCACGACAACCATGGCAAGGCGGTGGTTTTCACAGAGGGGGGGGGATGAGTGGAGGAGGCGGCGCGGGGCTCTCCTGGATGCCACTGTGTTTATACACAGTGACGGTGGTGCCGTCCACTGTGTATAAGCACAGTGGCGGCCGCGGACCGTCCACTGTGCTTACACACAGTGGCGGCACCTCCCGTGCCGTCCACTGTGGGTAAGCACAGTGGCGCGGCCCGAGCGTCGTCCACTGTGTTTACACACAGTGGCTCGGCATTTCCCGTGCCGTCCACTGTGGGTAAACACAGTGGCGTGGCTCGAGAGCCGTCCACTGTGTTTACACACAGTGGTTCGGCCAGTGCTACGATCCCTTTTTTTTTTAATGATATTTCTTTTTTAAATTTTTTTTATCATTAGGTATATATATATATATATATATATATATATATATATATATATCAATATACATATTTTTATATATGTATTTGTATATCTCCATTGTCATGTTTCAAGTCTATACATATATTTCTCCCACGCAGGGATATATAGATAGGGTTAGGATTAGGAAGTTTATTCTGAATTATTTTTAACACAACAGTATATAATCTTTTAAATATTCTGTAACAGGGATGCACAAGTTCAGAATACATCTCTTCTTTTGTTGTTGCAGGGGTATGCACATATAGCAGTTTGTATATATATTTATATATATATAGGTATATATTTTTCAATATATATACTTATATATTTATAGATATATATAAATAAATGTTGAAATAATAGGGCTGAAAACCCTTATATGGTTTGAGATTTTAACCATTAAACATTCTGTTCTTAGTCTTCTAACAACATTAAGAATAGGTCTTGTTTATCTTACATACTACTTTCTACAGCAATAAAAATACTACTTCTCTTTTTCTTTTACAGTCATAAAATAACAGTAATTTGAACTATGCAAGTAAATCATGAAACCTAATGCATTTTTTTTTTTCCTTTTCTTTAAATAATAGTAATAACCCTTATTTAGCAGTCTTACATACTACTTTCTATAGCAATAAAAATACTAGTTCTCTTTTTTTTTTACAGTCATAAAATAACAGTAATTTGAACTATGCAAGTAAATCATGAAACCTAATGCATTTTTTTTTTTTCATTTTCTTTAATTTTGTAGTAACTAAACAAGTTAACAGACCAGATTTAGATGTAGTCTACAGCAACATCATAGACATCAAAAATTAAATAAAATTACATTGCCTTCCAGAATAATAAGTTACAATAGCCCATATATAAAAATGGGTGAATAATCTAACCAGTCTTCCCTTTTCTTAATCTTTACACAGAGAATAAAAGAATACATTTATTTAAACAGAAAAGAAGAATCAACTTAAACCCTATATTTACATATGCACTTTCTCTTTCTTTTTTTTTTGCTACAAATCATAAAGTTACATTTTCTTTCTTTGCTTTGCTGCATTTAAATAGAAATCTGAATCTGAAATATCTGCAACCAAACCAACTACAACTCCTAGTCTTTTTCCCAAGCCACCTGCATGTAAGATTTAGGACTGTGACCATGGGATGCTCACCTCCCAGCCTAGGTTTACCAGAAGCCACCCCCGAGCTAGGAGAATCAAGTTCTAGACAGGTTACAAACAAGCATACAACACAACAATAGGGCAAATACTCAAACATACACCTTCCCATCCCAAGCTACACTTTCACCACATTTTGTGATGATCAATCTATGGGTGGAAGTGGACCAAGTACCATTGGGGAGACTGCAGCCAAAATACAACCCAAGCCACCTCATGGCAACACAAAATACACAACAGATTCATCCCACACACCTTATGCCCCCCAAAGGCTCAAAGCCATATTCTCTCCCCTTATGACCCCCAAATGCATACACAAGGCTATGCAGCAAGGGTCACAAAGGACACCCTTGAGATCACTCTCCTTAAGGAGAGCCTCTCACCCAAGGCTGTCATGCTTCTTCCACCCCAAGATCATCCTACTCCCCCAAGAGTAGGAGATCTTGGACACTCCCAAAGCAAGAACACATAAACAAAAAAAAACATAAAAATGAAACTTACATTTCTCTTTTTTTTTCTACAACAATCTACATATACACAACTCTTTTCACAAGCATTTCTTTCAAAAGAAGGAACAATTTAAACAACATAAACAAAGAGAATACAACCAACCTTAATCTGCCAATAGGTATGTTAGACTTAGTTGGAGATGAGCTGCCCAATCCACACAACTTTCTGCAATTTCTTGGCCCCCAAATTCCTCTATTCCTAAAACTGGTTTTTCCTCCAAAGTTTTTCCCAAAAAAAAAAATCTCCAAGGATGGAGAGTGGGTGATTAGCTCACTAAGCTTCCATTCTTAACCTAAGAAGGCCTCTCTCACTCCTTCCAACCTCTTGGATAGAGTGAGGGATCCCCCATTGGATTGGTCTTCCCTAGGTCTTACACACTCCCTAACCTAGGTACCTAGAGAAGGGAAATGGAATGGGGAAGAGGGATTACTCCCTTCAAGAAGGTTATCTTACCAAGGAGGGCACTCCTATAGATGGAATTCGTCCATCTTGGGAAAACCACTTTTTTGGGTGGTTAAACAAGTCCTAAGGGAAAGACACATGGCCAATTTTGGCCTTCACCCATAGGTACCCCAAGAGGCCTAATAGAAAAGCTCTAAAATTGACTCTAGGAGTTGATTTGACCTTCAGAAAGTCCACCTGAAGTTAACCTACGGGTCAACTCTGAGTTGACCTTCCTTGTGGCTCTCTAACCTAGATTTCTTGGTTCCTTCAAGGATAATTAGGAGATATAACAATTAAGAAAAAATAAAACTCTCAAAAAGGTGACATGACAAATTGCCAACACAACATACTACATAAGGTGTCAAGTGACACTACAAAATAATTCCAGATCACAATACACACATGGCAATTGTCCCTTACACAATTTAACAATCCAATAAATACCATTTACACTCATGCAACATTTTACATTTACGAATAAAATACAGTACATATGGGGTGTTGTCTCTCCAAATAGACAACCCCTGGTTTTACTAAGGCACATTGGCCTAGGCTTGATTCTCCATAATATTTCCATGGTCACATGGATAATTTCCTGCACATCTCAATTAAAGCATTAGTACTTCCCAAATAACCTCATATAATATATAACACATAATCAGAATACAATACATTCATTCTGCAAAGGCTCATCATTATAAAATACGATTTATCACAAATCAAAGCAATTTATTATAATCCTCAAAATTTGATCCATCTACAAGATATGCAAACATTTTTCTAACATTTAGCAAATTCTGAAATTCAGATAATAACCTGCATCATCACAATATTACCCTAATCTAGAATCATATAATATTCTATAATCCACAAGGCATAGAAATGAAGCATCCATATATATCAATGTTACCAAAATCATGGGACCATGTAAAGTTCTCTATCCATAGTGTGTCAAAACTAGCATCTAATGTAGTTCCAAAATGAAAATAGCTGAAGAGATAGGATGGATCAGGGTAGGGCCTCACAACTGTTCTGTGAAAGATAGTCAGTAGGTTTTTGTTAGATGCCTCTGCTTCTCCATTACCTTGAGGGTAATATACTAAGGACCAGTGTTGTTTGATTTTAAACTTCTCACAGAGTTCATCTAGATCTTTGTTCTTGAATTATCCTCCATTATCAGTTATAATGGATGAAGGTATACCATACCTGCAGATGATATAATTAAGAATAAAGAAAGCTACTTGTTTTCCTATTGCCTTGATGAGCAGAATTGCTTCTACCCACTTAGTGAAGTACTTAGTGGCAGTGATAATAAATTTGTGTCCATTAGATGATGTAGGATATATTTGGCCAATTAGATCAAATTCCCACTGTTGAAAGGGCCAGTGTGTCACAAAAGGTAGGAGATCCCTTGGTGGAGCATGTATAAGGTGGCCATGCAACTAACACTTTTCACAGGTTTTAGCAAATTTTATAGCTTCTTTCTCCATGTCTGGCCAGTAGTAGCCAGCCCTTAGTAGTTTTTGTGCTAAAGTTAGACCATTCGAATGGGATCCATAAACACCTTCATGAACCTCAGATAATGTGCATTGGGACTCCTCAATTTCTAGACATCTAAGCAAAGTATTATTTAAACCTCGTCTGAATAGGTCATTAGCAATGATGACATACCATGATGCATTTTGGATTAGGTTCCTTTTTTCATTTCAAGAAAGATTAGCAGGGACAACTTGGTCGCACAGGTAAGAATAAATGTGGCTATAACGAGATGAGTCATGTCCAACAATAGAACATACCATCTGGGACTTAGGAGAATCATAGGCAGGGTAATGTAACTCTTCCACTAGGAATTCAAAGCAAAAATTAGACTCCTGTAGTTGTGGTATAGATGCCAAAGTGGCCATTGCATCCGCTGCTCTATTTGTTGTTCTAGGGATCTGCTGAAATGATATGGAGGTAAAGTATTTCTTGAGATCATCCACCATTCTCTTGTAAGGCACCAGTTTCTCATCACTTGTTTGATATAGGTCATTGATTTGGTTGATGATGAGTTGCGAATCTCCATAGATGTGTATTTCAACAATCTTCCACTTGATGGCCAGCTTGATCCCGTTTACCAAATCTTCATATTCTGCAATGTTGTTTGTGCAAGGGAAGAGAATCTTGTAAGCTTTTGGAATTGAGTATTTCTAGGGAGTAATAAAAAGTATCCCAGCACTAGAACCATGTTGAGTGAAAGACCCATCAAAGAACATCTTCCATGATTGTTCAGTAAGGTGCATGATTGATTCATCTAGAAATTCTATATGCAGAGGTTGAATGTCTTCAAGTGGAGCCTCAACAAGTTGGTCTGCAATAACCTATCCTTTGATGGATTTACGTTCCACGTATTCAATATCAAATTTTGTAAGGACCATGACCCATTTGGCCAATCTTCCTGTAAGAATTACTTTACTAAGAAGATATTTGAGTGGATCAATCTTGGCTACCAGCTTAATAGAGTGTGCCAACATATAGTGTCTTAATTTTTGTGATGAAAAGACCAATGCTAAGCATGCTTTCTCTATTATAGTGTAGTTTATTTCATATGACACCAATGTTCTATTGATGTAATAGATAGCTTGTTCCTTTTTATTGTCATCCTCTTGTGCCAGAAGTGCCCTAAGTGAGGTATCTGTAGCTGAAATGTACAGGATCAATGGCTTACCTTGAATTGGTGGTATTAATATGGGTGGATTAGAAAGATATTCTTTGATTTGTTGTAAATGTCATTCACAATCTTTATCCCAGTTGTATTGAATCCCTTTCCTTAATACCTTTGTGAAGGGTTGAGCTTTGTCTGCTAGCTGAGATATAAAATGCCTTATTGACTGAAGACAACCTTGTAAACTTCGCATTTGACTAATATTCTTGGGTGGAAGCATTTCCATTATAGCTTGGACCTTTTTAGGGTCAACCTCAATTCCTTTTTTTTATAAATTATGTAACCAAGCAATTTTTCTCATGTTACTCCAAATGCACACTTTTTAGGATTTAATCAGAGCTTGAATCTTTCCATTCTATCTAGTATAAGGCCTAGCTCTTGAATATGCGTAGATCTCTTCATAGTCTTTACCAGGGTGTCATCAACATAATCTTCCATGTTTTTATGCATCATATCATGGAAGCTAGTGGTTACTACTCTTTGGTAAGTTGCTCCTGCATTCTTTAGACCAAATGGCATAACATTCCAGCAGAAGGTTCCCCATGCACATGTGAAAGCTGTATTTTCTTGATCTTTAGGTGATATCTTAATCTGATTGTAACCAGAGAATCCATCCATTAATGAATACATCTCATATCTAGCAGTCATATCTACTATCATGTCAATGTTGGGAAATGGAAAATCATCTTTTGGACATGCTTTGTTGAGATCCCTAAAGTTTGTGAAAACTCTAATAGATTTGTCTACCTTTGATACAGGTACTATATTTGATATCCATTCTGCGTAGTCTATAGCTCTGATAAATCCAGCTTTTAGCAATTTTTCTAGTTCATCTTTCACTAGCAGTGCTACATGAGGATGCAACTTACGGAGTTTTTTCTTAACTGGTTTAACTCCTAGTGTAATAGAGAGATGATGCATGATGAGATCAGGATCTAATCCTAGCATATCTGAGTATGTCCATGCAAAGCTAATCTTCTTTTCTAAGAAAAGGTTGCTGAAATCTTTTAACTCTTCAGCTGATAGTGATTGAGCTAAATGAATGATGTGTGGTGTCTCTTGACTCCCAATGTTCACTGGCTGAGTTGGCTCGATCAATATGGAAGATATCTCCTTGAAGTGACTTGGCAGTATATCAAGTATCTCACTTTCAAGTGTCTAAGAGAGGTTTTCACCTTTAGGTACATCCTTTATTTTCTCTTTTTTTTCAGATTCTGACACCGCCACAATGTGGTTTTGGCCATCAGATATTTTATTTTTATTTTTCTTGTTTTTTTGACTAAGATACTTGATATCTGCTTCAGTCATATTTTCATTCTGTTCGCTGGTGGAGGAGTACATGGGTTCAACTACATTGAGATAATAGGCTAATGTATAGTCATTGGCAAAAGTAGGTACATTCAAGGGTTGGTTATAAAGAGTACAATCAATTAGTTCTGGATGCATTAAGGATGAGGTTGGAATAGGCTCAAGGGAGTTCATGATACTATCATCATGGCTTCAGACCGACCAGTTGAGTTCCAGAAGACTACCTTGTGTATGTGTCTCAAGACTAGGAAGAGTTACGACACGATTATCAAAATTCATGTTAGTATTTATTCAACCTAACCCAATCGACCTACTTCTAGCATTGTCACCTACTTTAGACTAAACTACATACCGTGGTGTGACAGTAGATAGTATCTCATTATTCATGGCAGAGTAGTCATAATGTGTTGTTGAATAGTTGTTTTTATAAATAGAGCTCCTATCTGAGTCATCAGAGTCATAGGATGAAGTTGCTGACTCATCTTCAAGTAGCTTAGTAAAGGCATATATAGTATCAACACCCACATCTTTGATGCTGCAAGTTCCTTCATGATTTGGTTCATTGATTGCTTGTATTTGACACACTTGTGGACATGACTTTGATGGTTCTGTTAATCCCTGTCATCTCTTCCATTCAGCTTCCTCTGGATTGATGACTGGTTCTGTTGCTATAGCTTCTAATTCTTCTTTTGTAGTTCCATACCTAATTTGTCCTACCTCATTAGAGGTAGAGTTAGTAGGTGAAGAAATTGCTTGTGTCCTTTTTTTCTCCATATGTTGTTCATAGTCTTCTTGTCTTTTTAGTCTGATTTCTTCCATTTCTTTTTGCATTTTTAGGCGGATCAGATCTTGTGCATTATCTATGATATCACTAGATTCTTCAAGGGTTTCTATAGTAGATGTATCTAAGAGATGGTCAGAACCCCATTCATACTCATTTGAATCAGTTTCTGAATCATCTACTTGTTGGCTACCAGTATATGTGACCGAAATGTTCAGCGGTGCAAACAATTCTCTGATTCTATATACTTCGTCTCTCATATCCTCTGGGATTTCTACTTCCTATGGTATTATAGCTGATATAACTGGAACTTGATTACCATCTATTTCCTTTCTTTGGGTGGGCAATTCTTTTTGTTCACCGTCACATTCCTCCTAAGTTTGTTGGGTATTAATTTCTTGTGTTGTTAAAGGTAGTACCTTTTTCTTCCACTTACGTTGATGGTGGGGCATGTGCTTCTAATTTGATGACTTTCTTGGATCATATCCCAGTCTAGCTTTATCAGTGGTAGACTTAGTTTGTAACTGAATAGGTTCAACAATACCTTTTTGACATTTTCCAAGAGGACCAATACTTGAATATCCCATGCATTGAAGCATCTTATAGCCTAGACCATATTGTGTTAGAGAAATCTCACAATGTCGTATTTCTTTATTTGCACTGTTTTCTTTGAAAAGTGACTTGAGAACATCATCCTCTTATATTTCACTCATAAGAGAAGAAGAGGACTATATAAAGACACCATCATAAATGACTTTTGGAGTTGAAGTTTGTGGCTTCATAGCCTCTGATTGTTTTCCCGACTATCTTGGTGATGGAGGAAGAGGCATTAGTGAGAGTACAGGCTCTATTTTGTAGCCATCTATGCTAGTGTTTGTGATTTTCAATTTCTTTTGTAAATCTTTCAGCGAATATTTTGAACTTTTAGTTGTGGAGGTTGCTCTATTATGAGGAACAAAAGCATCAACACTCTGCATTAATGCATTGCAGGTATAACTTGTATCGGTAGGAATACTAACTTCAACTCCATTATAAGGAAACTTTAGGCATTGATGATACGTAGATGGTACTACTTTCATTTCATGAATCCATGGCCTGCCTAGTAAGATGTTGTATGAAAGATGAAGATCCAGGACTTGAAAAATGACATCTCTTTCTACAAGTCCTACCCTGATCGGTAATCGCACTAGATCCTTAGAGGTTCTTTCATCTTCATCATAAGCCTTGATTATTATTTTCTTTGTTGGATCAATAACATTTGCAGAAAATCTCAGCTGTGTCAGTAGATTATATGTACAGATATTCAACCCAGCGCCTCCATCTATCAAAACACATTTAACTCAATGTTTATGGATCATGGTTTCAATGTGTAATGGTTGGTTATGTGGGTGACTCGGTGAGTTATCATCTTCTTGAAAGTGAGATAATGAGGTGAAGTCAGGTGACCCACCATAGATTGAAACCGATTTACATCTAAATCTTTAGGGACACTGGTGGTAATTAGAGCCTTGTCCAGGACCTCTCTATGAGCAAAAGAAATCTTAAGCAGTTCCAAAATGGAGTTTTGAGCATTGGTTCTCTTCAATTGTTCAACAATACTATAACTAGGAGAAGGTGACGAAGCTGGTTGTTTTTATTTGGCCATGATTGTGTCTATTTGTCTATTTGGTAGATTTGATGTTGTTTGATCGAAAGTTGAGGAACTAGCTCCTGGGAGAGTAATCTTCCTTTGAGCGCGAGTCATGGCATTACCAGTTTGTGCTTGATTTTGGTGATTTAGGACTATGATCACATTGCAATATTTAGGTTGAACAGATTCAATCATGTTGATCACATTATCATTGTTAGTGTAAGTATGATTGACTCTAGCTCCTCCCTTGTATTTTGAGGAATCTCCCTGTTAATAAGTGGGTAAGGGATCTTTAAAGGCCTTATGATCAACATTAGTCATGTGATTTCAAACAACAATCTTTCCTGCATCACTGAGATCTTGGATTTCATGTTGGATTTTCATGCAATTGTTTATGTTATGTCCCTTGTTCCGATGGTAGTCATAGTATTCATTTTCTCTCAACCATTTGGGTCTAATTTCTAGGTCATATGGTTTAGAATTGTCTGGTAATGTTATCAGATTATTTGCCAATAAAGTTTTAAAATCTGATTCATATGATTTATCTAGAGGAGTAAAATCACACTTAGGCTTTGAAAGCTAAGGTTTTTCTTTAAACCATTCTCTTTTTTTCTTTGGGGGATTCTCTGTTGTAGTTTCAGCTACCTTGAGTGCTTGCATGCCACTGGACAAGTTAAATATTGTGGATTTTGTTTTTGCTTGGACAGTATCTACCACTCCATTATTAACGATGTTCTTGTTGCTATATTTTCTATATTTCCAGTATTTACTCTTTTCTTTAGAGCTAGAACCTTGCGATGTTTCTTTCCAAAGTGATATATCTCCCTTTTTGATAAGCACATCTTCCATTCTGAGGGCATTATCTACCATTTTGTTGAATGAAGGGTGTACTTGCATCTGGACACTATATTTCAGTTCAGGGACTAAGCTGTTGATAAAGATATCCATTTTCTCAAGATCTGGGATAGTCCGTGAATATCTAGAGAACATCTTTCTCCGTTGTTGGAGGAAGGTGAGAAAGGGTTCTCCTGTCTTTTGTCTGGTATTGCAAAGCTCTATCATAGTGACTAGGTGATGAATGTTGTATGAGTATTGTTATAAAAATAGTTGGATTAGTTCTTCAAACGTTTTTATCCCTTTGGGTAGGCTTGCAAACCATTCCATTGCTTGACCCCCTAAAATCCTTGGGAAAAGGTGCATGAGGTATGCTTGATCATGCATGAACTCCATACAAGCGGCACAAAACTCTCTGACATGATCTTGAGGGTCTAAGGTACCATCATATTTGTCAAATTTTGGGATCTCAACTCATGAAGAAAATGGAGACATGTAAAGGTTTTTGTCAAATGGGAATGGGCATATTGTGTCTAGAGAATATTGTTTTGGCGTTTTATCTTTGTCTTCTATTCTTGTGACCGCAGTTTGTAATGCTTGCATTTGTTTGCTTATTTTTCCCCATGGTGTCTCTTCCTCTTTAGCGACGAGGGCCTCCACATTATAACTAGTAGGGAGTTTGGCGCCTTGCTTTGCTAATTCTAGGAAATAGTCTTCTTTTTCCCTAGCCATGATGACCTTCATCATTTTTTGAAATTTTTTATCATTATGACATCTATGTACTTCGACTTCATGAGGTTTAGGAAGCTTAGATTCAGTCGATGAGGAATCAATGTCAGTGGCATGATTGCTAAAGTCATCATGAGTGTCTCGTTTATTAGCTTATCTTTCTTGTCTTTCCCCAGACATGGTGGGAGATAGGGGCTGACCAAAAATTGGTATGTCATAAACTGGTATCTGTGACGAGGACGGTTTATTGTAAAAGGGGTTTTCCACAAAGACTGGATTGTCTTTTGACACAAAGGGCATTTATTTTTCTTTGTCCCTTTTACTGCGAGAATTTCTAGTTTGAACAGGCATTTGTAATCGATAGGACCAAGAGCTAGATGTGTTGCAGAAGTCAAGATCAAATTGTAGCTAGTAGTTCATTTAACGTAGTGATTGAGAGAAGTAACTAAGATCTAGTCTGGTTTTAGGAATGATCTATCCTATGTAAGACGTTATCTAAATTAACTTAGGTTTGAAAGGATATTTGTTTGAACTAGCTTAAAGATGATTGACAAAATCATGCAACACAACAACAGAGGTACACTATCAAGGTTGTTTATGCTCAGGAGGATGATAACTAGTTTTAGGCTCACTGCAGACTATTTTGGATAGGTTTGATTGTTCTGGATTGGCAAAATCAGAGACCCATATGACAAAATTTCTGAAACCGTATGATAGTATAACAGGTTCAAGACGATGACAGTTCTATTTCGTACGAGTTGTTGTCTAGTATCATACAAACAATGGGTAGGTCATGAATGACAAATAATTCTAAGCAGTTATGTTTTGTGCGATACAAGATTTAGCTTAAAATGACAAACTTCTAGGTTTTGTACGATAGAGAATTAAGCTTTGCACAATAATTTAGTAGACTCATACGACACAGAATATGGTGCAGGACGACAAATGACCAGGCTCATATGACTGTTAATAGGACAGAGACAAAAATTCTGAGTTTTTCAATGGCTGGGTATGACAATTGAGTATGATCGATTCTGAGATGGACTAATTTTAGACCAGGATAGACTAGTTTGTGACACAGACAGATTTTTGATCACTGAGTTTGTTGATTTTTTTTCTTTAGTTTTAGTATTCCAGTTTTAGTTTGAGGGATGAAAACACAGAGAACACACAGTATGAATAGTAACTCCAATCATAGCATGCAAACCCTATGGAAGTTGGCTTAGAGAAGAAAACCTTTTCTTGCTGATTTAGGTACACACCCAATAGCTAATCAGAATACAACTGCTAAGTCTCACGCAATGGATTCTCAACACTGTATTAGTCGGCTCCAAACACTAATGGGGGCACGATATGGCAAGTGTCTTGGGAGAGTTACTATCTCTCTTGCACAAAGATTATCAACCTTTCGGAGGTGAATCGAGTAGCTTCTAATTTTAATTAAATCTAGTAAGGGTTTCGTTCGGTGCGTCGAGGTATAAACTCAATTAAGAGGTCTCCCAGCCTTGAAAACCAAGGTTCAATATACCTGAAGGTACTGAGGAGAGCTATTCCTAAGCACTATCATTGACTTGATTTTCATCAAATCATGTTTATTTTATAGTGGTTTGGAGTACTTGGCGTTTAGCCATTCCCACTTAGGTCGTTCCCCTCACACCAGCCATAACAACTTTAAGAGTTTTTCAACCCCTCGGAAGGGCAAGCCTACTAAAGATGTACAAATCTCAAACATAGAAAAAGCCTCAAGGGTTTAGATTTCTGATTGTCTTAGAAAGACAAGAGCATACTCTCCTACCTCTCAGAATTTTCCAAGAAAGCACAAAAGACATATTTGATCATTACCCAGATAGCAAGTTAGGTGCCTATAAAAATTAAAGAATACATGATGTTTGATTGATTTCTCTTTTATGCAACCTACAAAAACAACGTATCAGTAGTCATGTTGTTTTTATTCTTTGAGAGGAATATGTTTGATTGATAAATTCTTTGACAAGCATCCTACAAGAAAATGGTTAGGCTGTGAAAATCTCAGGCAGAAAAAAGACAATTCAGGGTTAGCGTTAGCATAATCAAAATTTAATTCAAGCAAAAACCCTGAAAAGTAATTTGTTTTTAATCTATCAGAAAACAAAATCATACGACAATCCTCATAAAATAGAATGATAGAAAAATTTTATCGTACGAGTCAGAAATAAATACAAAATGAAAGAAGATATCATAAGTAGTATATCATACAAGTCAGAAATCAATAGAGAATGAGAGAAGATAACAGAAACAATGTGTCGTACGATTCCATATTCTGATTCGTATGAAAATAAACAGGATATAATATTGTGTCGTATGATAAACCACAGGCTTCAATATATTGTGTCGTACGATGCAGTTTGTTTGTTTGTTATGAACAGAATAGGGAGGATGTTTGATGGTCATACTGGTAAGATAAACTAAACTAGTAATCAAACTTGGTTGAAAAAGTATGTCAAACTGACATAGGAATCCAAGTAAAGGTGGGTGTTGACAAGCATGACAACTAGATGCCAGGTGGAGGTATTGCACAAGTCGGTGGAGTGTGCATTGATGTAACAAATCTTAAAGAAGGTTGGCTTTTATGAGGAACCCGCAAGTCATGGAGGATGCCAGATGATTGCATCTCGAGGAAGGCAAGCTAGCAAAAAACTGAACTAATCCTGCAAGAATATTTGATCTTGTTGGCAAATGCACACTCCAATGAGACATTGTAGGTGATTGAAGGTTTTGTCATCGATGGCAACCTTACAATCCTATGACACCGGCAAGACAATTTATTGACACTGGCAAAGACAGACTCTACACCGGCACAGAGACCACCGACAGTAAAAGGAAGCATACCAGCACAGAAGCCGACAGGAATTTTGTTTGTAATATATTTTGTTAATTATTGTAAAATCATTGTAAGCTGACTTGGCAAGTTGTAAAATGACTCATATATATAAGAGATCATTGTAGAACACTTTGTAATAGATGGAAGAAAATATATAGGCAAAATAAGGCAGACCTATTATGTGAATTATAGGTTAAGGGTTTATGTATAAAGAAGAGCTATAAACCGGTACTGGATTTGGCATAGTGGATTCTATTTTGAAGCAATACAAGACATTGGATTTATATAATCCATTTTGTAAGTCAATGAGACTTCCCATTTTGTAATTGAGCAGTGAGATCTAGGCACTTGGCCTTCCTGCATGTGCAGGCCCCTCTTGTAGCAGTAATATTCTCTTATTGGCCAGTAAGTGAATATTGTGGGTCACAAATCCCACCGAGGTTTTTCCCACACTGAGTTTCCTCGTTAAACTACTGTGTTATGGTGTGTTTTCATGTGGTTGTTGTTATCTCTGTTTATTGCATTATTTCTTGTTTACCAGTATACAATATTAATATGTTTTACATGTTTTAAGTTAAGAAAATCATCACACTGGCTAGATACTGATTCACCCCCCCTCTCAGTATCTATGGGAATCCTAATAGATCTTTGTACCTATTTGGTGAAGGAAACAACAAAGCCATTAATGGTGAATGACAGAGAAAAGCAGAAAAGCATGGTGCAGACCTCTAGATTTAGAAAACACACATTGGAATGCGAAGCTTTGCTGGTGATTGATCGATGTCCTGAAGATCTTATCTCTAGAAAAGTAGATTAAATCAAATCAGATTCGGGTCAAGTTGGAGAAGGAAAAACCTAACACAACAATGTTTGAATGCGTTATTGGTGGGAATCCACAATTATAAATACATGAGCTTGAAATAGAAAAGGTTGATGCTTGAGCAAAAGAAGAAGAGTGAAGTGAGCTTGAGTGAAGAGAAGGATCATCTCCCTTAGAATTTATTCTAAGAAAAGTTGCAGAGTGAGTTAACAAGAAAACTGGTAAGAGGGTTTAATTGACAGTGATAGAGTACCAGTATAACTGTAGCAGGTCTAACAGTTGAGCAAACCGGTGAAGTGTGATTGATCAAGAAGGAATCCAAGTGTGACATAGTGTGTTATGAGGATGAGAGAGAGAGAGAGAGAGAGAGAGAGAGAGAGAGAGAGAGAGAGAGAGAGAGAGAGAGAGAGAGAGAGAGTAAAGAAGAGAAGATTGTCAACCGACAGTAACCTATTTGATCAAGAGTTGCATAACTCATTTGCAACAAGAATCTATAATTGTATCAAAATTTTATTTCAATATACATCACCAAGTTGGAGCTTGGTGCAAGGGTTGGTGCCCTAAATCTTTGTAATTCAGTGTTTCACTTGTGAGGCTAGATTGAAGCAGTAGTTTCTAGTAGCATTTCTCACCGATGTTTTTCCCATATTGGGTTTTCCTCATACATCTGGTGTTATGGGTTGCATTTGTGTGATTGTCTTCTTTGGTTTGGATTCATTTGCTTTACTAGTTTGATTGTTTAGTTCTTAAGATAACAACCAATGTTCTACAGTTTCTTTGAAATTCAAAAGAGTTTAGGAACAACTGATTCACCCCCCTCTCAGTGGTACTCTATGTTCAACAATTGGTATCAGAGCCTAGGTTCCCGAGTATTTTTAAACCTTGGGTAGATTCTAGACTTAGAACACAATGGGTCTGCTTCCTCAAAAGCCCCCATGTTTGATGGATCCAACTATGCCTTTTGGAGTAGAAGAATGGAAACCTATATTTCCTCCCTTGGTTTTGATGTGTGGATGTCTGTCAAGAATGGGTATGTTGTCCCTTCTATTCCTCCCATTGATCTGGATGCCAAGAAGGAGTATAAGAACAATGCAAAGGCCAAACATGTTATCTTGAGCGGGTTGTCTGATAATGAGTTTATCAAGGTCATGCATTGTGCATCTGCCAAGGAAACCTGGGATAAAATGGAGAGGTTATTTGAAGGAGATACAAAAGTCGAAGAGGCCAAGTTGTAAGCACTAAGGGGCTAACTTCAAGGCATCAAGATGAAGGATGTTGAAAAGATTGCAGATCACCTTCATAGATTTGATGAACCTATGAATACCATCAAAGGACTTGGGGAAGAAATTAAAGATGAGATCCTTGTCAAGAAGGTACTTAGGTCTCTCACACCTAAGTATGATACAAAGGTTTCTACCATAGAAGAAGCCAAGGATCTGAATATATTTACAATGGATAATTTGTTTGGCTCACTAACAACCTATGAAATGAGAACAACTGGTGATGCATCCTTAAAGAAAGAGGCAACATTTAACACCACCTAGAAGGTCAAAGAAGTAGCTACTCATAAAGGATCCAGTGAAGACTCTGATGCAGAGGTAGCAAACTTTGTTAGAAAACTCAAAAGAGGATCCGGCAAGTATAAAGGAAAGCTACCACTCAAATGTTTCAACTGTGGTAAAGTTGGATACTTTGTTGCAAAATGTCCTTATAATAAAACCAGTGGAGATGAGTCAAGAGGGTTTAGTGGATCTACTAGCAAAGATAAAAAAATAAATGTCTACCGGCAAGGAAGAAGAGGCTATCAGTTTCAAAACATCCTCTATACTATTGAGGATGATGCCATAGATGAAGAAAGTGCATCAGAAGATGACTACCATGAGAATGACATAAAAGTTAATCTCTTTATGGAACTTGATGAACCAGTTGGTGAAGATGAGGAAGAAGAGGATATTGAGGCTGAAGTGGATTTAGAAGGAGAGATTGTAAGTTCTCTTGAGGAACTAAATAAAACAAGAAGAGAACTCAAGAAGGTCAAGCTTGCTATAGTAGATGAACAAGGTCTCTTGAAGCAATCCCTGGATGAGTCCAATCAAGTTATATCTGACTTGAAACTGTAGTTAGAAGAAGCCAAGAGGATATGTGAAGTTACATCCTCTAATCTAATGAAGAAGGAAAAGGAGCATCAAGATCTGGAAGTAGAAATAGTGAAACTCAGAAAGGAACTTGAAGAAAGTAAGGAAGAAATAAAAGTAAGAAGCAAATATGAAGGTAGAACTGAAGCCTTAGACAAGATGTTGAGCAAACAGAAGCAATCCAAAGATACCGGTGGCTTAGGCCTTAAAGAAGGTCAAAGTTCAAAAAGCAAAGACACATATGGTAAAGAGATATAGTTCACCTCTTCAAATGAAGGTGAAGAGAAGAATACATTCACTGTAAGAAAGGATACCGGTAAAAAGACATATGCAAATGTTGTTGGAAATCACCACACAAACTGATATACACAAGAAATGAACCAGAGGCCATACTCATTGTACCGACATGCAGATCCAAGGAGAAATGCAAGATTTTACCATGAAGGGAAGACCCCTGATGAGGCAATCCTTTGTAGGACCAAGCCAACCTAACTGGTATGTTTCAAACTTTCATGGTTACTGTTACCAGTGTAACAAATTTGGGCATAGAATAGCTGATTGTAGATTAACCAATAATCCCTCTATGAGTTATGAAAGTTGAAATCCTTTTAATACACTCTGGGATATGAATGTTGTCTATTATCAGTGCAATGGATATGGTCATAGGAGTTTTGAATGTAGGAAGTATAAACTGGTGCCCTACAATAATTTTAAAGATTCATCTTTAAATGAAAATGTGAAATGCTATAACCGTCAAGAGTTTGGACATATAGAAAAGTTTTACAAAAATAGGAAGATCAAGCAGAAGAAGAAAAATTCTGATCAAGAACCAGTAGTTGAACCAGAGCTCAAAATAACAACTGACAAGAAGAAGGAAACCAAACCAATATGGGTTGAGAAAGAAAAGGACAAGGCAAAATCAAGTCTGATAGTACAGATTGCCTTACATGCTAAAAGGAAAAATCTATGGGTTGTTGATAGTGGTTGTTCCAACCACATGACTGGTGATAAAAATAAATTTATCAAACTTGAAGACTAGAATGGTGGTTCAGTAAGATTCAGAGACAACTCACCCATCAAAATAAAGGGAAAAGGTACTCTACATATTGATATAAAATTGAAGGCACATGATGTATATTATGTGGAAGGCCTAAAGCAAAATCTACTGAGTGTGAGTCAGATGTGTGACAAAGGTTATAAATTCACCTTTGACTCAACCGGTTGCCAGTTAAAGAAAGGGAGTACTGGTTAGGTTGTGGCAGAAGGAAAGAGAACAGATAGCTATGTTTACAATCTTAAGGAATGCTATGAGTCCCAATGCATGATAGGATAGGTTGATGAAAGTTGGTTGTGGAACCAAAGATTAGGTCACATAAACTTCAATAACTTAGTTGCAGTGAGCACAAAGGGGTGTGTAAGAAATATTCCACCCATCATCAAACCAATAAGCACATTTTGTGATGAATGTGTAAAAGGGAAGTAGACTAAGGTGAGCTTCAGGACCAAAGAGTGCAACACCTCCAGACCACCAGAGATTGTGCATACAGATCTATGTGGTTCAACTAGGACAAGAGCTCTTTCTGGTGAAAGATATTTTATGCTCTTTATTGATGACTACTCAAAAATGACTTGGGTAACTTTCCTACAAGATAAGTCATAATCTTTTGATAGATTCAAGATCTTTAGGAAGATGGTGGAGAAGGAAAGTGGGTGCAAGCTAAAATGTCTAAGATCAGACTAGGGTGGAGAGTTCACATCAAATGAATTTGAAGATTATTGTGAAAAAAATGGAATTAGAAGGTAATACTCAGCCCCTAGGATACTATAGAAAAATGGTGTGGTAGAAAGAAAGAACAAGATACTTAAGGAGATGGCCAGAACCATGTTAAAATGAGGCTAGTTTGCTAGACACATATTGGAAGGAAGTTATTCATACTGCTACATATACTTTGAACTGGGTTCAATTAAGAACAAACAACAAAATGACACCTTATGAGTTATGGTATGACCGTAAGCCATCAGTCAAATACTTTAATGTATTTGGAAGTAAGTGTTTTATCAAAAGAGATATGGATGGTCTAGGTAGTTTTGACTCCACAAGTGATGAAGGAATCTTCCTTGGTTACTCATCTAATAACAAGGCCTACAAATGCTACAACCAAAGACTAAGAAGAGTCATTGAGAGTGTGCATGTAAAATTTGATGAGGACATGCACAAAGGAAGTCAACCATAGGTAAATTGGTATGATGATTCCGGTGATGAAGGTGAGGAAGCTCAGTCAGACAATGAACCATAAGAAGCATCCAAGAAGGCTCCCAACCAGTATGTGTAGTTCAATCACCCGGAAGTGAAAATTCTTGGAAATAAGAGTGATGGGGTGCAGAATAGAAGAAGACTTGTCCGAAATGATGAACAAGTCAACTTCTTCCTCATGGTTGAAGTAGAACCTAAAACATTCAATGAGGCTAGCAAAAGACAATAATGGATGGATTCCATGGAAGAAGAACTGCAACAGATTGAGAAGAACAAGACTTGGGAATTAGTCCCTAGACTAGAAGACAAGAACATCATTGGCACTAAGCGGGTCTACTGGAATAAGATTAATGGAGAAGGTAAAATTGTTAGGCATAAAGCTAGACTTGTGTGCAAAGGATACTCTCATGTAGAGGGCATTGAATTTGAAGAAACATTTGCACCGGTAGCTAGATTAGAAGCAATTAGTATGTTTCTATCCTTTTCTACCTACAAGGGTTATAAAGTATATCAAATGGATGTAAAATATACCTTTCTAAATGGAAATTTGGAAGAAGTGTACATGGAGCAACCAGAAGGGTTTCTGCTACATGATGATGAAACATTTGTGTGTTGATTGAAGAAGGCCCTGTATGGTTTAAAGTAAGCTCCTAGAGCATGGTATTCAAGATTAGATCAGTACCTGAAGGAGAAGGGATTCAAAAAGGGGAGCGCTGACAACAATTTGATCATAATGAAAGATGGAAACCACATGATCAGTGCGGTTGTGTATGTAGATGACATTTCTTTGGAGGCAATAAGGACACCCTTTGCAAAGAATTTGCTGATCAGATGCAGTTAGAATTTGAGCTGTCAATGCTTGGTGAATTAACATACTTCTTTGGTTTGCATATAGTATAGGAAGATAAGGGAATCTTTATCTCACAAACCAAGTATGCAAAAGATATGTTGAAGAAATTTCAACTGGAGGATTGCAAACTGGTAAGTACTATTGGTATTTTGGTATGGTTTTGTCATTGATGTCAACCCCTACTAAACCTTATCAACTCTAGCACTTTGGAGAATCAACAATATTCACCGGCAAGCAAATGACTCATGTACAGTCACTGATATCTGGTACACCAGCAGGATATAATGTTCACCGGCACTTGGAATGGCATGGAAAACACTTGGTTATGTCGAAGACATCATTTGGACACTTTGTCTTAGAGATTTGTTTATTGGCATATTCGTATTAGCATATTTGTTGTTACCAGCAAATTGGTCCAGGTTATACACCAGCAGGATTATCTTTTCCAGATCAGCATGGTATGCTATGGAGATGATTTATTATTGTTGTAAATGCATCAAGCCGACATGTTGTATCAGTTATTACATCGGATATTGTTTTAATTGTAAATTTATTTTACTGTAATATCCTTTAGAGCTAACCTACTAAAATTGGTCCTAGGTTATGATATAAATGTAAGATCTTATTTGTAAGATCAAAAGTGGAATGTGAAGAAGAATTGTGTGAAGGTATATGCGAGAATAAGCAGAGTTATACACGTAGACATCATTTGAAGGTGAAGCAAGGTTTTTGTGAAAACATATCAGAACTACACCAATACTGAATCCAGCATATAAAGATGCTATTTTGAGAAGTACATCCTTATTGGATTTAACCATCCAATTATAGTCAGTGTGACTCCTATTTTGTGTTTGAGCAGTGAGCTCTAGGCACTTGGCCTTTCTGCATGTGCAGACCCCATTTGTATACACTTACTATCTGCAGTAGTATCATCTGATTGTTGGTAAGGTTTCCCACCATGGTTTTTCCCCTTACAGGGTTTCCACGTACAAATATTGGTGTTATGTGTTGTGGATGACTTTGTCTTTTTGTTTCATGCATTAATCTTTACCGGTATTACAATTAACTGATAAAATTGTCAACCTATATAAAAGACTGGTTTACTGGTATTCAACATTAAGTTGGTTAAGTTATTTTTGGTTTGAATTTATTTGACAACTGATTCAACCCCCCTCTCAATTGTCTTTGGGACCTAACAATTGGTATCAGAGCCTAGTCCTCTTTTGCAGAAGTTTAACAACTTCAAGAGATCCAATGTCTACTAACTATTTCAGGAAGGACAATCCTAAACTTGATGGAACCAACTATGGCATATGGAAGACCAGAATGGAGACACATATAAATTGCATTGGTAAGGACATTTGGGATGTTACAAAGAATGGCTATATTGCTCCTACTCAAAGTCAGCCTAATCCACCTAACTTGGCTAAAGATGAAGAAAATGATTTCAAAGCAAGAGAAGCACTTTTGAGCGCACTAACCGATCAACAAATCATGTGATTATCAGATAGATCCACTGCTAAAGCTATTTGGGATCATTTGGAAAAACTGAATGAAGGAGATTCCACAGTCAAAATTGCAAAACTTGAAAGCTTCTAGGTCAGGTATGAAAATCTAAAAATGGAAGAAGATGAAAGGATTTTTGTTTTTATGGAAAGAGTTAATGAAATTGTTTTGGGTATTAAATATTGTGGAGGAACCTTAAGTGAAGATGAAATTATTTCAAAAGTTTTAAGAGGATTTCCACCGGCATATAAAATGAAGGTTACTGCTATAAATGAGTTAAGAATAATGCCTAATACATCAGTAACTAGGGATACATTGATTGGAAACTCTCAGCTTTTGAAATTGAGGAATTCGGTCCTATTGCTACTATAAAGACAGATTTAGCTTTTAAGGAATCAACATCATCTGCACCATCATTTGAAAAATCTGATTGGAAAGCCTTTTATGCAAGAGAACTTGAGGAAAGCAGGAGAGAAAATCAAGAACTTGAAGAACTTGAAGCACTATTTGCAAGGAAAATGCCTAAAGGTTCAGTTGGAAGTAAGTATGAAGGTAAAGCACCCTTTAAATGTTTTAACTATAATAAGATCAGTCATATGGCTTCTAGATGCCCTGATAGACATGCTAGACTAAGAGAAGAAGCTAGAAAAACATACAAGCCTAACCCCGAATATCAAAGATACAGATTTAAGAAGAATAAAGACAAATCTTGTTATCTTGTTGATGAAGGAGTGACTGATGATTTTGATGAGGATCCGACAGACAATGGATGGGTTTTTGTCGCTATAATAGAAGACCAATTGACACCTACCATTCAACTGATAGAATAGGCCCTAGCAGCTAAAGTTGAAGTAAAGGATGAATGGATCATTGATTCAGGATACTCACATCATATGACTAGAGATAAAAGTAAAATCTTGAACTTTCAAGAATATAATGGAGGCTTAGTGAGATTTAGAGATGATAAAGCTTGTTTGATCAAAGGTAAAGGTACAACATCTCTTGATGGTAAGCATAATACTAACAATGTTTACTATGTTGAAGGTTTAAAGCATAATCTTTTAAGTGTTGGTCAATTAGTTGAAAAAGGATTTCAGTTACAATTCAAAAATGGAAAATGCAAAATCATGAATAGAACTGGTTTGGAAATTGCAACCAGTAATCAAACTAGAGGTAATATATTTCATTTGAATAAGAGTGAAAAGACATGCTTGGTTGTACATATTGATGAAAGTTGGCTATGGCATAAGAGACTTTGCCATGTAAACTTTGATTGCAGGGTAAAAATCAGTACTACTAAGGCAGTTAGGGATTTACCTAAAATTGTCAAACCTCACAATACAGTATGTAAGGAATGTCAATTTGGAAAACAAGGTAGAGCTACTTTTAAAAGTATTCCACAAAAATCAAATAATGCTCTTGACTTAATCCATACTAATTTATGTGGTCCAATTATAACTAAAAGTTTGCAAGGTGATAGATATTTCATGCTAATCATTGATGACTACTCTAGAATGTGTTGGGTTATTTTTCTCAGAGAAAAATCAGAAGCACTTGGAAAGTTCAAACTATTCAAGGCAATGGTAGAAAATGAAACCAGTAAGAAAATCAAATGTCTGAGATCAGATCAAGGAGGAGAATTTACATCTAAGGAATTTAATACATTCTGTGAAGTGAATGGAATCAGAAGACAACTATCAGCACCCCGGACACCATAGCAGAATGGAGTTGTTGAAAGGAAAAACAGAACTATCTTGGATGCAACAAGAAGTATGTTATCAGAAGAAAATCTACCACATGTGTATTGGAGAGCGGTAGTAAGTACAACGGTCTATACATTCAATAAAGTTCACATCAAAGGTGAAACCAGTAAGACCCCTCATGAACTATGGTTTGGTATTACTCCTTCTCTTAAATATTTTAGAATATTTGGAAGTAAATGCTATATTAGAAGAGATGAGTATATTGGGAAATTTGATCCTAGAAGTGATGAAGGAATATTTCTTGGTTATTCATCTAAGAGTAAGGCATATAGATGTTTTAACAAAAGATTACAGAAAATTGTTGAGAGTACAAATGTGAAGATTGATGAACAATTCAGAGGAACTTCAAGGTATATAGATTCTGAACCGGCAACAAAAATTCTAACAAATGAACCTACACTGAACCCACCAATATAGAATGAAGATCCAGTTACACTAGTATCATAGGAAAATTCCACAATAACTGAGGAACAACAACAAATGAAGACACCCCGGTATGTAAGACTGAATCATTCTGAAGATCTAATAATTGGAAACAAATATAAAGGAGTTATGACAAGAGGAATATTGACAAATGAAGAGGTATGTCTTATTTCTCAAATTGAACCATCATCAATTAATGAGGCATGTGAAGATAAACACTAGACTAAAGCTATGGAAGAAGAATTAGAGCAAATTGAGAAGAATAATACTTGGACATTAGTTCCCCGGCCTAAGGATAAAAATGTGATTGGAACCAAATGGGTATTCAGAAACAAACTTAATGAAGATGGTAAGGTTATTAGAAATAAAGAAAGACAAGTATGTAAGGGATATTCTCAGAAAGAGGAAATTGATTATAATGAGACCTTTGCACCGGTAGTTGGAATTGAGGCAATCAGATTATTTTTAGTTTTTGCATCACATAAGAACTACAAAGTATATCAAATGGATATTAAATGTGCATTTCTAAATGGAGATCTTGAAGAAGAAGTTTACATTGAACAACTTGAAGTATTTTCTTTGACAGATAACAAAGATATGGTTTGCAGGTTAAGGAAAGCTTTGCATGGGTTGAAGCAAGCTCCAAGAGCTTGGTATGCAAGATTGCATAAGTATCTTTTGAAGATTTGTTTTTTCTAAAGGTAATGCTGACAGCAACTTATATTATAAAGTGAAAAATGATGACATCTTGGTTATAGAATTTTTTGTTGATGATATAATCTTTGGAGGAGAAGATGGATTATGTAAAGAATTTTCTATTGAAATGCAACAAGAATTTGAAATGTCTATGATTGGAGGAATAAAATTATGTTTAGGATTGTAGATTTCACAGACTAATAAAGGTATATTCTTGAGTCAATCCAAGTACTTGAAGGAGTTATTAAAGAAATTTGGGATGGAGAACTCTAAACCGGTAAGCACACCTATGACTACAAATGACAAATTATCACAAAGGGATGAATCTACACCTGTTAATCCAACTAGATACAAATCTATGATAGGAGGTTTACTGTATTTGACACAAAAAAGACTTGATATCATGAATGCAGTATGTATTGTTTCAAGATTTCAGAGTAATCCTATAGAAAATCATGAATCAACAGTAAAAAGGATTTTCCAGTACTCGCAAGGTACAACAAATCTTGGATTATGGTATCCTAGAGATGAAAACTTTGAATTATGTGCATACACAGATGCAAACTGTGTAAGTTCTAGTACTAAATGTAAAGTACAAATGCCAATAGCTAACAAGATGAGAGGGGGGGGTGAATCATACAAACTTAATCTTCCATAAAATCAACAGATTCAACCTCGGTAACTTATACTTCAGCAATATAACCAAAAACTGCTAAACATGCTAGCTCATAAACACATAATCATCATAACACATATAACACTAGATTTAATGTGGAGACACAAATAGGGAAAAACCACTATGGGATTTTGGACCCACTAAGAAATATACTCTTCTAGAGTATGCTCGGTTAAAAGCAAATCCTATTAAAGATTACATACACATTGCTAGATGTGACCCAGTTAAGGGATTTCCCTCAGATTTGTTAGGATCTTCACTTTGTTAGAAGTGACCTTGTCAAAGGATTTCAAACACTCATTTAGAATGTTACCTTGCTAGAGGGTTTACAAATAAGACTGTTAAGTCCACTCGGTTAAGAGATTTTTTGTCACTTACAAAATAACAGTAATTAAAATATATCTGCAACTTCACATCTAAAATGCTAAAGCAGATTCTTATTTGCTCAAAACAATCTTGTCATAGGACTTATCTTGTCCCTTTGTTGGGCTCTCTACTCTGTTATTCAAACAGGTCTTCAAGCTTTTGTGCTCGGTAATCACTATGTAGCATCCCTATGCTTACACTTGCCCACATGCATTGTTTATCAACAATTCCTTATTTATAAACAACTGCTAACCGCTTAATCTCCTTGATCACATTTCCCATGATCAATCTTCGCCATCAGATCTTCAAACTTGACCAGGTTCAATGTATCCTTTGATCTGAAAATGTTTTACCTTGCCTATGGACTTGCATTCCTTTCTTGGAACTTGCACAAGGTTATTGCGGTTCAATCTGCACTGTAGATCTTCCTGCCAATTTTCCTTTGCCATAGATCCTTAACAAACTTCATGCACAACATACCAATCATTTATACATCTCTAGCTAATCATTGTCCTTCATTAAATAATGCTTTTATCCATCCAATGTGATCTGTCATAGCTTGGTTGCAACTCGGTAAATACTAAACTTTACTCGGTAGACATTCTGCCTTCATTAACCGATATCGATAACCTTAGGTTTACCAACTAGGTTCCTTACGATTTACCGACTAGGTTCCTTAGGGTTTACCGACTAGGTTCTTTAGGGTTTACTCACTAGGTTCTTTGCTCAGTGACATAGTATAGTATTAACCTTACAATCAACAACATATGTAGGATATCAAAACAATCTAAACATTGTGATCTCATCATTGTCTAACTCGGTAATAGTTTCCCATTGAATATCTTATTTCTCCCCTTATTCATCACAATTTTTCTATGTCTTTTACCAACATCTTAATTTTCTTCAAATCAATGTTCTCAAGATATGGCAACATCATACTAAATCAGGAATCAATTTCTTGACATCAATGAGAAAATAATGTTATAAAGATAGTTATCATCCTTGTTCAGTTTTATCAATAATCTCCAACAACCTTCTCAATATCCTTAATGAATATCAACAATCTCCTTCTACTGAAATGCCAACAATCTTTCTTTCTACTGAAATGCCTACAATCTCCCCCTTTAGCATTGATGGGAAAACCAACTTTTAAATGGTAATACCAACAAGATATTCAAATTGATTCAGATTCAGATTGCTGTTAGACTTCTCCTGTTATCCTTGAGATGTTAAAATCTTCTGAAGTCTTCTCCCTTTTTCATTAGGCTTCTGAGTTGTTGTCTTGCATTTAGTCTTCTCCCTTTTTGCAATCTTCTCCCCCTGTCATTAATCTTTTGTTATTTTCAACATTTAGGGCTTTACCATTTAGTCAACCATTTAGTCTTCTCCCCCTTTGACAACAATGCCAAAAAGTAAAAGAACTAAATCATGAAGTCTTCCCCTGTGAAGTGATTTGCTTTGCTATGTATCATCTCAGTCTTGATCAGAGCAACTTGTCTCTATTAGCTATTTCCTGCACACCTTTAGAAAACCTTCTAAAGTGCGTAAATCAACATCAATCCACACATAATATTCTATAGATTCATCGAATTGATGCTTTCACCAAACTCTGTCAGTAAGTAGAAGATAGGGGTAGGACCCCTAACTTGCTTCTGAGATACTCAAAAGTGTCCCTTGGTAGTGGCTTTGTGAAGATGTCTACTAATTGCTCCTTTGAACTAATATATTCCAGCACAACTTTCTTCTCTTGAACTTCTTCTCTGAGATAATGATACTTTATAGATATATGCTTTGTCTTAGAGTGCATTACTGGATTCTTTGAAATGTTAATGGCACTAGTATTATCACATAATATAGTTCCTAGCTCAGTAACTTTTTCATTTATACCTTCCAACAGTTGTTTGATCCATGCTATATTGGTACAATTTAATGCAGCAGCAACATATTCAGCTTCTGCTATTGACTGTGAGATACATCCTTGTTTCTCGCTAAGCCAACTCACTAGTCTTTCTCCTAAAAGGAAAGCTCCACCACTTGTGCTTTTGCTATCATCAATGTTGCCTACCCAATTAGCATCAGTATAAACTTTTAAATCAAAATCATTCTTCTTTTCATATACTAAGTCATAATCTTCAATGCCTCTCAGGTATCTGAAAATTCTCTTGATTGCTATCATATGTATTTCTTTGGGATTTGCAGAGAATCTTGCAACAATACCTACTGCATGTGCTATATACGGTCTACTATGCACAACATATTGCAACTTTCCAATCATAGATCAGTAAAGTGTCTCATCAATAGATGCAGATTCATCATTCTTTGATAGTTTATAGTTGGTAGTCATAGGAGTACTTACTAGTTTAGAATCCTCCATTCCAAATTTCTTCAAGATTTCGTTTATGTACTTGGATTGAGTAATGAAAATCTCATCTTTCATTTGCAGTATCTATAAACCTATAAAATATTTTATCTCACCGATTAGTGACATCTCAAATTCTTTGCATATTTCATTACCAAAGTTTTTGCATAAGGAGTCATTACCACAAAATATAATGTCATCAACAAATATGGCTGAGATCAGTATTCCATTGTCCTCATCATTATTCATGTACATATTGTTGTTTTCACTTGTCCTTATAAAACCAATCTTGATCAAATAAGAGTGCAGTCTCTCATACCATGCTCTAGGTGCTTGTTTTAGACCATATAAAGCTTTGTTTAATTTACATACCTGATCTTTACTCTTGTCTTCAACAAATCCTTCAGGTTGCTCTATATAAACTTCTTCTTCTAATATACCATGCAAAAATGCAAATTTAACATCCATTTGATATACCTTGAAATTTTTGAAAGCAGCATATGTCAACAATGTTCTTACTCCCTCAAGTCTAGCCACAGGGTCAAAAGTCTCACCATAATCTATTCCTTCTTCTTGAGCATAACCTTTCCAAACTAGTCTTGCTTTGTTTCGAATGACCTCACCTTTTTCATTTAGCTTGTTTCTAAAAATCCACTTAGTATTGATTACATTTTTGTCCTTTGGTCTTGGGATCAGTGTCCATGTGTCATTCTTCTTGATTTGATCAATCTCTTCTGTCATAGCATTTACCCAATCTTCATTGTTAATGATGTCATGGAAATGGGGACAAGGCAACAACAAAGTTCAATGTTAATAAGTTAGTTTCAACCATAAAAACAAAACAAAGAACTAAAAACCATTCCAAACATATCAAGAGAGATTTCAAAAAGCATGAAAGAAGTTTAACAAAATAAAAGAAAGGAGAAGAGCCTCCCTAAGATGCTTCCATGATGCCTTTTGATGCTTCTCCCTTGTTTCTCTCCTCTCCAAGTCCCAAATGAGTGTAGCTCTCAGCTTTTAGCACTAGCCATGGATGCCATATGGAGATTCAAGATGGTTGAATATGATAAGCAAATACTATGCAAGAGTAGATAGTGATGCTATGAAAAAGCTCTATGCTAATGCCAGTATAACAACAATACTCTAAAATGCTTCTTTTTTCTTGAGGAGAAGGGTTCTATTTATAGAAGAAATGGGGAAATGAAGGGTTAAGATTGAATGGTTTAATCAAGGGCCAAGTTTGAAAGTTGGGGATCCATGTGCACAATTGGCACCAATAAAATGGTGACAAGTGTCAACATAGGATTGGGTTGAGAGAAGAGGTTGGAGGCATTAAAGGCCTGAGAAGACCTCATGGTTATCTAGAAGGTAAGGGTCAAGTCTAAATTAAGATTACCCATTGGATTAAGAGTTAATCCAAGGATAAACCTTTGTGCAAATGATTAAGAGATAATCATGGTCAAAGCATTAATGGCCTGATGAGACCTTTGGGTTGGGTAGAGGTTGAGTCAAAACAAATGTTTTAACCATGTGGGAGGGTTTGAGGTAACCATTAATGGTTATTGGAGACTTTGGGGATTAAGTGGTTGAAGGTTGAAAGCCTTCAATGGTTATCAAAGACTTTGAGGGTTAATTTGTTGAACACACAAAGCATTAATTGCTTTTCAAAGACTTTGGAGTCTTTGAGAAGTGACTCCAATTTGCTTAGGAATGTGACAATATTTAGGGGATGGATTAGGCTAATTAGGAAGGGTTTAGAAGAATCTAGAAGGGGTTTAGGCATACAAGTGGATTTTGTAGGAAAATGCAAGTGGGAGAAATTTTGGTATTTTCAATTAAAATAAAATCATTTATTTCAATTAAATGGTGTAAGTTGAATTTGGATAAATATTTAAATAAATATTAATTTATTTAAATGAGAAAAAGAAGATAAAGCATTTAAAATGCTTGAAGACTTTGAGGGAAACCATTAAAGGCTTGAAGACTTTAAGGAAAACCATTAAAGTCTTTAAGAAGATTATAGAAGGAAGCCATCAAGTTTGAAGACTTTAAAGCCATCAAGTTTGAATACTTTAAGGGAAACCATTAAAGGTTTCAAGTGGGTGAGGATAAATAGGATTTTAAATAAATAATTTATTTAAAATAGTTGTGCAACTTGCTTTTGTAGGAAAATACAAGTGGGTGGAGGATAAAGGTGATTTAAATAAATTATTTATTTAAAATAATTGTGCAACTTGCTTTTGTAGGAAAATACAAGTGGGTGGAGGATAAAGGTGATTTAAATAAATGTTAATTTATTTAAATGTGAGAGGTGGGATTTTGGGGGTTTTAAATAAATATTAATTTATTTAAATGTGAGAGAAGATTTAATTAAATAAATATGATTTATTTATTTAATTAATGGTTTGAATTTGGTTAAGTGAATTAAATCAAATAAATTGAATAATTTATTTAGTTAATAGGAGAAGAGGGTTAAGATGAATTAATTAAATATTAATTTAATTAATTCATTAATTGATGGTTAAATAATCAAATAAATACTAAGTATTCATTTAATTAAGTGGACAGATTTATGTGACTACAGTTAAATGCCTCTTTTACTATTCTCGATTCAAATTCAGATATCAGACATGTGTTTTGTCTTAGTTTGTTCCTTGTCATCACTGGATCATCCTTATCTCCTATAATCTGACTTGATGCATGATGTCTTCTGACATATTTGGCTAATATAGGCTTGGTAGGCTCTGTATGATCTTCTTCATCACTCGGTAACTAGACATTATCTTCATTTTCTTCAACATATTTCTCGGTAGGACTTCTCGGTTGAACATAAATGAATTATTCATAATCTTCTGGTTCTTTGGAATTTCCTTCATCATTTCTTTCTACAAATTCATCAATTTTCACATTTGCACTTTCCACTATTTTGTTAGATGATTTGATCAGACATTTAAATGCTTTACTTCTAGAAGAATAACCAAGAAATGCTCCTTCCTCACTTTTCTGAACAAACTTTTTATTTCTGTCATCTTTGTGAACATAGCATCTACTTCCAAAGATTTTAAAATAACTTACATTAGGTTTTTTGTCATACTAGATTTCATATGGTGTCTTCATAGTTCCTTGCTTCCGTTGAACTCGGTTCAGGGTGTAAACTGCAGTGCTAATTGCTTCTCTCCAAAATGTTTGAGGTACCCTTTTTCTATCATCAAGGTTTTGGCACAATCTACAATTGATCTGTTTCTTCTCTCGGCTATCCCATTTTGCTGAGGTGTTCTCGGTGCAGAAACTTGCCTTTTTATACCATGATCATTGCAGAATAAGTTAAATTCATTAGAAGTGAACTCTCCTCCTCTATCAAATCTAAGACATTTTAGTTGTCTTCCTGTTTCATTTTCAACTCTTGCCTTGTACCATTTAAACATTTGAAAAGCTTCTGATTTTTCTTTTAAAAACATAACTGACATTATCCTTGAGTAATCATCCAGAAATCATATGAAATACTTATCACCATAATAACTTTGAACTTTCATGGGACCACAAAGATCAGTGTGTACTAGATCTAAAATTCCTTTAGAAGTGTAGGACTTACTTGTAAAACTTGATCTTTTCATCTTACCCATCTGGCATCCTCGACACATAGCATTCTTAGGTTTTTCCAGACTCGGTAGACCTCTTACTCAGTGCTTCTTGCTTATTTTGATCAGATTATCAAAATTTACATGACAAAACCTTTTATGCCATAACCAAGTATCATCTATCTTAGCATAAAGACACTTGTTTCAAGTTGAGTCAAGATGAAATGTATTACCTTTTGTTTGTGTCCCAGTAGCAGCTAAGTTTCCATGCTTGTCATGAACTTTGACAATTCCTTTCTGAAATTCTATTTGGTATCCTGTATTGTTTAGCTATGCTACACTCAACAAATTGAATTTCAAACCTTCAACCCAATATACATCATCACATTTAACATTGTCAAGAGGTGTTATAGATCCTTTACCTTTCACTGGACATGGTGCATCATTACCAAATCTTACATAGCCTCCATCATAGTCTTCTAATTTAACAAACTTGTGTTTATCACTTGTCATGTGATGTGAGCATCCACTGTCTATGATCCAAGAATCATTATTATTTATGTGAGATATTAGGGCTTTTTTTTCATACCTTTCTTCATCAGATCCATCTTTAATAGCCACATAAACAACTTCCTCAGTATCAGTTTCATCAGATTTGTCATCGTTGGATTCCTCATCAGCTACTAGGCATGTCTTTCTATGTCTCCTCTGAAGTCTCGGTGTCCTTTGTATTGGTTGTCTTTCTGCTTGTTATCTCGGTATTCTCTCTTTTCACTAGATTCTTTGTTAGGGCAGTTAGAAGCCATATGTCCTATTTTATCACAATTGAAACATTTTGAAGGTAGCTTCCCTTTATACTTACATTTTCCTCTCGGTAACCTTCTGGCTAATAATGCTTCAAACTCTTCTTGCTTCTTGATTTCCTCATATAGTTTGCGCACTTCTTCCATGTTCTTATGAAATCTTTCACTTGCTCCACTATGATTCCCTTTAGAGTACTTACTCATTCTATCATTGTAATCATTAGATTCACCAATATGAAAAGAACTGAATGCAGATTCTACTTTATTTACCAAAGACCCACAGTTATCAAAATTACTTAACTCAAATGCATGTAGCTTACCAATAGTAGCATCCAAAGAAACTAGCATGTTTGGTACAGACCTCAATTCATTAATTGTAGAGACTCGAATGGCATAAGCAGGTAGAAGAGTTCTCAACAACTTACTTATTACATCCTTTTCTTCAATAGTCCCTCCTACTCCTTTAATTTGATTGATAGTCTCCTTTAACCTTGTACTGTACTGGGTTATGTTCTCACCTTCATTCATTCTCATGGATTCAAGTTGTCCTCTTAGACTATCTACTTTTTCTCTTTGAACATGTTGATCACCACCATTCATAGATATGAGCTTAGTCCGCATTGCTTTTGCATCATTACAGCCTTCTAGATCATTAAACTCTGAGTTGGTCAATGCTGAAGTTATTTCAATCATAGCTTGAATATGTTCTTGCTTTGCCTTTATCTCTTCCAAGGTCATAGGGTTGGTGCTTGGTGGTATGTAATCATTCTCCAAATAATATGTTACATATTCTCCAATTCTTGATAAATGCAGCTTCATCCTTTTCTGCCATGTGGAGAAACTTGACTTGTTCACCTTTGGTGCATCCCTTTTATACATCTTTGGATCTTTACCTCAAGTTCCTTTAAACTTTTTCTTCTGGAGTCCAAAGCTCTGATACCAATTGTAAGTTCTGATACTAAATGTAAAGTAAAAATGCCAATAGCTAACAAGATGAGAGTGGGGGGTGAATCATACAAACTTAATCTTCCATAAAATCAACAGATTCAACCTTGCTAACTTATACTTCAGCAATATAACCAAAAACTACTAAACATGCTAGCTCATAAACACATAATCATCATAACACATATAAAACCAAATTTAATGTGAAAACCCAAATAGGGAAAAACCACTGTGGTATTTCAGACCCACTAAGAAATATACTCTTCTAGAGTATGCTCGGTTAAAAGCAAATCCTGTTAAATATTACAAACACATTGCTAGATGTGACCCGGTTAAGGGATTTCCCTCAGATCTGTTAGGATCTTCACTTTGTTAGAAGTGACTTTGTCAAAGGATTTCAAACACTCATTTAGAATGTTACCTTGCTAGAGGGTTTACAAATAAGATTGTTAAGTCCACTCGGTTAAGAGATTTTCTATCACTTACAAAATAATAGTAATAAAAATATATCTGCAACTTCATATCTAAAATGCTAAAGCAGATTCTTATTTTCTCAAAACAATCTTGTCATAGGACTTATCTTGTCCCTCTACTGGGCTCTCTACTCTGTTATTCAAACAGGTCTTCAAGCTTATGTGCTCGGTAATCACTATGTAGCATCCCTGTGCTTACACTTGCCCGCATGCATTGTTTATCAACAATTCCTTATTTATAAACAATTGCTAACCGCTTAATCTCCTTGATCACATTCCCCATGATCAATCTTACCATTAGATCTTCAAACTTGACCACGTTCAGTGTATCCTTTGATCTGAAAATGTTTTACCTTGCCTAGGGACATGCATTCCTTTCTTGGAACTTGCACAAGGTTATTACGGTTCAATTTGCGCTGTAGATCTTCCTGTCGATTTTCCTTTGCCATAGATCTTTAACAAACTTCATGCATGACATACCAATCATTTATACATCTCCAGCTAATCATTGTCCTTCATTAAATAATGCTTTTATCCATCCAATGTGATTTGTCATAACTCGGTTGCAACTCGGTAAATACTAAACTTTACTCGGTAGACATTCTGCCTTCATTAACCGATATCGATAACCTTAGGGTTTACCGACTAGGTTCCTTAGGGTTTACCGACTAGGTTCTTTAGGGTTTACTGACTAGGTTCTTTGCTCGATGACATAGTATAGTATTAACCTTACAATCAACAACATATGTAGGATATCAAAACAATCTAAACATCATGATCTCATCATTGTCTAACTCAGTAATAGTTTCCCTTTGAATATCTTATTTCTCCCCTTATTCATCACATTCTTTTTGTGTCTTTTACCGACATCTTAATTTTCTTCAAATCAATCTTCTCAAGATATGGCAACATCATACTAAATCAGGAAATCAATTTCTTGACATCAATGACAAAATAATGTTATAAAGATAATTATCATCCTTTTTCAGTTATATCAATAATCTCCAACAACCTTTTCAATATCCTTAATGAATATTAACAATCTCCTTCTACTGAAATGCCAACAATCTTTCTTTCTACTGAAATGCCAACAAATTGGGCAGGAGATGTGGATGATAGAAAAAGCACCACCGGCAGAGCATTTTTTCTTGGAAATAGACTAGTTTCTTGGTTGAGTAAGAAACAAAGTTGTACATCCTTATCAACAGCAGAATTAAAATATGTTGCAGCAGCAACTAATTGTACACAGGTACTATGGCTTAAACAAATGTTGAAAGACATAAAGGTAAAATAAAAGGAACCTATAACTATATATTGTGATAACATTGCAGCAATTGATATATCTAAGAATCCGGTACTACATTCTAAAACCAAACATGTTTCTATCAAGCTGAATTTTCTAAGGGAGAATGTTGAAGCAAAAGAAATAAAACTAGTTTATGTGAATACTAAAGAGTAGATTACGGATATTTTCACTAAACCTTTGCCTAAGGAGACTTATGAATATCTTAGAGATCAGCTTGGGGTCATACCCCCATCGGTAGATACTTAGGAAGTTGATGTTTTTCATCAACCGATAGAATTAACATAGAAATCTTTTACTCCAGCTTTGATGAGGAAGCTACTTCTCAAGGGGAGTAGTTGGTATACTGAATTGGTTGGTATTTTGTATCTGAAAAAATATTTTTACTTTGGCAATTGATGTGAAAGGGGGAGAGATTGGTATGGAAAAACACAAGGAAACACATGTCACTCTAAGGGGGAGAGATTATTTATATCTAAATTTTTTATTTCTGGTTATGATCTCTTTTGGGAGATTGTTGGCTTTTGTTGGCTTTTGGTATTTGGCATTTCTGTTTTGGCACTTTGATGATTTTTCCATCTTGTGTTGCCATCAATGCCAAAGGGGGAGATTGTTGGTATTTTGGTATGGTTTTTTCATTGATGTCAACACCTACTAAACCTTATCAACTCTGGCACTTTGGAGAATCAACAACATTCACCGGCAAGTAAATGACTCATGCATAGTCACCGGTATCTGGTACACCAGCAAGATATAATGTTCATCGACACTTGGAATGGCATGGAAAACACTTGGTTATGTCGAAGACATCATTTGGACACTTTGTCTTGGAGATTTGTTTATTGTCATATTTGTATTAGCATATTTGTTGTTACCGATAAATTGGTCCAGGTTATACACCGGCAGGATTATCTTTTCTAGATCAGCATGGCACGCTATGGAGATGATTTATTATTGTTGTAAATGCATCAAGCTGAGATGTTGTATCGGTAATTACATCAGATATTGTTTTAATTGTAAATTAATTTTATTGTAATATCCTTTAGAGCCGACCTACTTAAATTGGTCCTACATTATGATATAAATGTAAGATCTTATTTATAAGATCGGAAGTGGAATGCAAAGAAGAATTGTGTGAAGGTATATGCAAGAATAAGCAGAGCTATACACGTAGACATCATTTGAAGGTGAAGCAAGGTTTTTGTGAAAGCATATCAGTACTACACTGGTAGTGAATCCAACATATGAAGATTCTATTTTGAGAAGTACATCCTTATTGGATTTAACCATCCAATTATAGTCAGTGTGACTCCTATTTTGTGTTTGAGCAGTGAGCTCTAGGCACTTGGCCTTTCTGCATGTGCAGACCCCATTTGTATACACTTACTATCTATAGTAGTATCATCTAATTGTGGGTAAGGTTTCCCACTCCTGATTGTATTGGTTTCAATAAGAAAAGAAGAGAAAAAAAATAGACAAAATGTCTGCATTTTTTCAAAACATATTCACAAGATAGATACAAAACTAGGTTCTGAATCTAAACTGGTAGATCAACCAGTAGTAGCAAGTGCTCCTAAGGTGAAGAAGCCTGAGACTTTCATTTCTTCTATCACTTCTAACTCTGATCTAGAGGATAATCAACCTCTTTCATTCCAAAGGGTACAGAGGAAGAAAGCTAACAAGCCTCTGGTAGAGAAGAATAAGGTGGAACCAAGGAGGAAGCTAATTAGAAAGGTAACAACTGCAACCACACCTCTGGCAGGGAAACCTACTTAGAAGAGGTAGCTTGCTCCATCCGCTCCTACAACCCCTAGCAAGAAGAAAAAGAGTGATGAAGCAACTTAATTTGGTAAAATGACTTATGCAGAGTTAATTGATGAGGTAACTAAAGATGGAATTTTGACGAATGTGTCAAATTTTTATGAAGATTTAGATGATAATGAGAAAAATGAAATAGAAGAAGTAATCTTGTTAAATTTAGACATATAAAAGAAGGCTTTGGTAGAGATTTTGAAGGAAATTCCCTTATCATTATATAATAAGTTAGATGCAAGGAGATTAGATGCAATCAGGAGGGATAGAGAAATTAAAGAAGTTGAACTTTTGAGTATGTATGGCTCTATAAATAATGAGGAAATGAAAAGGTGTATAGATGTTGCTAATAGAAAAGTCTTTAGCAGCAAAACCTGACAAATAGGCCTAATGATGGGTAGAGTCATTGAGATAGTAAATGAGACCAGAGATGGTTGAACCAAATTCTTCCAAAAGAATCTTGATTTTCTCACTTCTCAAGAAGAATTTGCTAAGGCAACTGCTCCCACCATTCTGGATAAATCTAAAGGGAAAGGAATTTTGGGAAGTTCAAATCAAATTTTGAATGAACCAGTAGATAAACCTAAAATTGATGAGAGTGTACAGACTAAACTGGTAGAGACTACATTTGTATAGTCTAGGCATGACAATATAGGTAATGTATAGGTTACAAATAATATTGTGGATAATACTCCACCGACAGTAACTGATATTGCACCCAGTGGTGAAGCCACCGGTGCATTAGAGGTTGAGAAAAGAGATACATCGGGAGAGGGTAAGGAAGAAAAGGAAAAGGAGACTAAACCAACAGTTGATTCTCCTACAAAACTTTTGGCAATTGATACTTCTCAAGTTAAGAAGAAATCAATCACAGAGATGAGTCCCACAGAGCTAATGATGATGGCTACTCAAAAGCTATTGAAGGAAGGATCTGCAGGCAAAGGAATAATAGATCAATCAATAACAATTTTGCATAGATTGGCTCCTGATTGTATGATTGAAAATGAAGCAAGCCCTTCTAGAAAGCTTAAGGCATTGGCATATCATATATCTAAAAACTTTCAATCATTGCAGCAAATTTCTGACATGAAGGCACTTGAAGATTTACTCTAGCCAAGAAAGAAGCTTTTGACCAGATTATTGAGATAGATAAGAGGAAGGTTGAAGAGAAACTTGTACTCATTGAAAATTCTTTGAAATAGTGTACTAACATCTACAGGGTCTATTTTAATATAGAGATTCTTACAGTAAATGTAGATCAGAGGTTAAAGGAATTACATGAAAAGATTGCTAACATTGCCAATTCTTTTGATGGACTAATTTCACTTACAACTTCCATTGATGGACAAATTTTGACCTTGGAGAACCAAGTTTTTTCTTTTGAAAAGGAAAGAGACAAGATCATTCAGAGAGCAAGGAGTCTTAGAGGTTTGGTGAGTCCATGATTGGATTCACTTGGTGTACATAAGAGGGAATGTATGGATATGCTTGTGAAGCCCACACCAAAAGAAGTCACTGAGAAAGAAACACTAGCACATTTACTGAGTGGACTTGTATCCATATCTAGAACACTCAAAACCAGCTATGATACCTATGTACAGTTGCTAGAGAAAGCTTACCCAAAATTTTTTAGATTGGTCAAGCTTCGGTAAAGTAATCTGTAATTATTCTTTTAATTATTTCACTGGTCTTTGGCATTGATGCCAAAGGGGGAGTGTATATTATGTGAAAAATATGTAATCCTAGGACCTAGGAGGAGGATATCAACAGAGTCAATCAGCTCAGGGGGAGCATGTTCATGTTTCAGTTGAACAGGCGGTAGGGAATCCATTTTTCACATGAGTGTTCCCATCAATGCCAAAGGGGGAGATTGTTGGCAATTGACACTCATTGGGATCATATGTTGTCATTGATGACAAAAAGATTCTATTGAAGGCATATACCATCATTTGGAGGCATACACCGGCAGATACCGGTATAGAGTATTCAGGGTCATCACCGACACCAGCACCGACGTCCAACACTTCAGTGAAGCTGACATAAGTTTGAGATCTAATAGATTTTATTTGTAAAATATTTTGTATAGGACCGACTTTGAATATATTTTGTATTGTAAGCTGACATAAGGCATATTGTTTGTAAAGGGTATATAAATCAGTCTGTTAGGTCATTTTGATATAGGACAAATATATGACAAGGTAGTAGAACTGTGTGATGCGAAGGATATGTATGAAGGTCATTTGTATGTGAATGTAATATCATACTATGATCAGTAGATGGTTTGTAAATCATTCTTGGAGGAAAGGAGATACCAGTAGAAGGATTTAGGGTTTATGAACCGGTATAGAACAAAGCTTTAACTAGAACTCTTTTTGGCATTACAAATGTATTTTGTGAGTTCACTAGTACTATTTTATATTAGCAGAAGCTTGTAGTCAGTGAGACTCTTTTGTGTTGAGCAGTGTGCTCTAGGCAGTATGCCTTCTTGCATGTGGAGGCCCCCATGTTATGTAATGTCTTTTGTATGGCCAGTGAATTGATATTGTGGGTCACAAATCCCACTATGGTTTTTCCTCTTTGAGGTTTTCTATGTATAAAATTTGTGTGTTATGGTGTTCATTCATGTGGCTGGTTTATTTACTTTGTGTTATATGTTTCTTCATTTACTGGTTTATATGTGTATGTTATAATAAGGCAAAATATTACTTTACCGGCAGAACACTAATTCACCCCCCCTCTCAGTGTTCTTGGATTCCAACGATTCCTACATATATCAGTTGTCTACATATATCGGTTGGACTTCTCTATACAAATGATACTGGTTTGGAATACAAAGACTTAGGAGTAGTACTGGTTTGACTTAACTAATATGTGTGTGTATATGTGTTCCATCAATGATGACACATAAAGTCATCCATTACAAAAATCATCATCAAGCCAACACAACACTGTGTGCATTAATAGGTAAAGAGATATAACTTTCAGGATCAACATAATTCATAGAGATGAACTAGTTCCCCTTTGGATGAGGAAAAGTGTAGAGGACCAGAGTGAACGACATTCTAGTCTCGACAATTCAAGTCAACCAATTGGGAACAAGTTCGAACATTCACATATTTCTCAGATCTAGGTTTGTGGCTCCATTTGATGACTATAGCTCACTATTTATGCTCGACCTCTTTAATATCCACATATTTACCATAATTTCAACATTTTCACAATTCAACTTAAAAAGAGGGAATCAAATTCTTAACCAGTGGATATAATCAGAAATCTTAGCCCTATCTTTGTTGGATTGAGGCTAGATAAATTATATTCACCCCTCTTTAATGTAATTGGTTCCTAGAAAAAAATAGTGGTTTTATTAACCTAGTGGTAGAAACTCAGATCTATTGTGCAATCGCACAATTAACCAAAGTAGCTCAATAAAGCTAAGTCCACAAGGCCACAACAAGGAGGCAGTGGGTCCTTAAAGGACATATATTATATAGGTGAATTGACAGTTGTGATCCTTGTGTTGTTGCACTATTAACCAAAGAGGCTTGATAAGGTTAAGCTCCCTAGATCGCGATGGTGGACCCACTGCTACCGTATTTTATTCTCATTTGTTGGTGATTAAAACAACCAAGCAACTCTTAAAGAGCTCAATGTTCAAATTTAAAAGACAATGACTAAGTTTTACCACCTAATTGGATACATGTTGCCATTAATCATCTTCATGCACTGTTAAAAGTATAATTCTTGTTCTAATTATCTCACTTTGCTTTCTATGTGCTTATTGTTTTATCTAATACATGATTTGAGAATTCCTTGCTTCAAATTTCTCAAAAAATAGGGTTGTTTTATTCAACAAGTTGAATAAATGAACTTGATATAGTTAGAGGACTTGACTTCAAGCTCTGCATGCTAGAGTTTTAAACTGTTAATTGCTTCTTTTTGAATCCTAATTAATCTTGCTAGGTTGTTTATATGGTAGAATTAGTGCAAAATTGCTAAAACCTATTATAGTAGGTTTTTCACCAAAACCCTAGCTTGAATATTTCAGCATGGTCGAATCCTTTACTTCCCAATCAAAGAGGAAATTCCATGATGAGGTGATTGCCATGCTTCCTGGGCTTGCAGATACTCAGAAAATAGAAAAGGTTGGTGCTACACTAGAGTATTTTTTTATTGACTACAATGCAAGTTGTCGAGACCCCATTACTGAGCCATGGGGGTTTAATTTGTGGAGTTGGTGCTACAACAAGAAAAAGGAAATAATCCAAATTAGAAAAATTTGGGATTTGAACCTAGGAAGATTGGTTGTCCCCAATGTTTTTTTTTAATATTGAGTTCATGAAGGCTATTGCTAGGTGGTATAAAGAGGATACAAGGAAAATTCTAGCTCATGGCAGTTGAAGATTGGCTTCTATAAATAAGAAGACAATTTAGGATTCTTTTATGCTAGATGAAAGAAATAATATGTCATTGGATATAGATGAGTTCTCTAGGGAGTTTAAGTCTCATGATAGACTCTATAGGAGCAAAATTCCTATTTTTAGACTAGGGATGAGAAGGCTCTCACCCCAAGGGACCTCCCTCCCTATTCTCTAGATTTTTTTGTTGTTTACTTCAAGGATACCTATTATGCCCTATGTCAAGTTTTTAGTTTAGATGCAGAGCCCTTGATCCCTAACTAGATGTTGGTTTTGTATATGGATATTCAAAGCAGGGGTCATAATAGACCTTTTGATTATGCTAGTATCTTAGTTGAGAAATTGCACATAAAGCTTTTTCATTTTAAGGCTAGTCCTCTAGTTCATTTTATGTACTACTCAATCTTTCTTACGCAAGATATTGTTTAATGGCCTCAAGTTTTGGTATGAGGACCTTAGGGTTAAGCCTTTGATAGAAGGGGAGTTCCTTCCTATCCAATAATGGACATATTTTTGGGACATTCATTATAGGAAGTCCAATTATATTGTATTTAAAAACCACTTTGTTAGAAAGATGGTGACTATTATACAAGGAACTATGCCATGGGGATTGACTAAAAAGGTCAGGAAGTTCCTTAGGCTCAAAGATCTTGATCTAGAAAATGGGATAGACCATAATTGGGGGTCTTGGTTCTACTTTAAGGAACATAAAATAATTAGGGTTTTTGAGATCCCCATAACAACAAGGCACCTTCCAATTACCATGCATGATAGGCTAGCATTTATGGAGATTATGCATCAATTCTATGAAGAAAAGAAAGCTATCATTGGAGGACCTCATAAAAAGGGATCATTCCTCCCATCACAAGTGCAAGCGGGAGGATTTCACTTTACAAATAAGAGGGCATATGAGATCCAAGATCCTATGCTTGGCTAGTATGCTCTTCCTCATGAAAAGAATAGGTATCATGATTCAGAATGGTTTGTAAGATTTATCACAAAGGGCAAGTACCCCAATCATGAGTGGGATGAGGGGGAATTAATCAGGAATGATTTGGACTACAAAGAAGTCTTAAAGTAGAAGGAGAGATGGTATAAAATAATGTATAATGGGAATCAAAAAAGGAGAATTCATAACTCCTATGTCCCTCACTAGGAACAAATTTTGATACGTAAAGTCATAATGAGGACTATTTTTAGTGCTTACAAAGATGTGGATTTTATGCCCTTACCTCACGAATGACCAAAATCCCAAGAGAATCTTGCAAGGTCTAGCTCCCTAATTATCAAGGTAGGGTCTAAGTCACCTTCTTCAATGGTCTCTCCTATTGGTCCAACTTCCCCACCAGATAGCCCTAAATATACACCACTCTGACTAGGTTTTGAGGCCTCTCCTTCCACTACTCCCCCTATTTCTATAGCATCACCATCTCCTTTTGTGGTATCTCTCCCACCACCTAGATATTTCGTTACCTCATCTTTAAAGAGGATAATTATTTCTTCTTCCTCTGATGATATGATGAATCAATAATTATCCAGTCAACTACTAAGGGGGGGGTGAATCAGTAGATAGAAAACAAACTAAACTTTCACCAAACTCAAACCCAAATAATAAATCAATCACTAAACTAACCGGTTCAAATACTGTACCATAAATTGCAACTGCATTGACAAGTTTATCGATTGATTAAAATATCAATATAATAGTGTAACAGATCTAAAACTCATATATCATTTAACCAAAACATCAAACCACTTTATTAACATTAGTAATAGCACATTTCAGATCACTTCCAATCATCTTAACACATCTAAGTGGCTTTACCAGTTAAACAGATTAACCATATCAAAACATAATCACAAAAACCATTCACCACTTGACACAATGATTTTTGACGTGGAAACCCAAATGGGAAAAAAAAATAGTGGGGATGAATACCCAAAAGTATTATGCTCTTCTGAAGTTCACCCTGTTAGGAGCCAAGCCTTGTTAGAAGCTTTACAAAAATGTCCTGTTAGGAACAGATTTGGTTAAGGACCACCTAGTTAAGGGATTGACTACAATACCCTGTTAAAGGCAATACCCTATTAGGAGTAACCTCGATAGAGTATTTTAAATTCAAGCTAATGGATCACCTGGTTAGAGGATGTAGATAATAGCAATCTTGTTAAATCTTAACCGGTTAAGGGATTTAACTATTGTAATTGTTAGAGAACAACAAGATTTTTGTTGATTTGGTAATAGCACTACTTTGCTTGATCAGATCCTTTTTATGCTCTTATCCACCTTCACACATTCTATAGATACTCCTTTTGGTTTGGCAATCAATCACACTAACACACTTAACCAAAATTGCCAACACTACTACAAAATAACTCATCGACCTTATAAGAAAAATAATAGGTCGATAACACATCACAAAACCTAAGTTCTCATAGAGATTAAAAACAAATCAATTCAAACATGACTATTGGATTACATAGAAATCATTTGCACATTGTTCAAGAAAACCTTGACTGCTCTTGGTTCACTGCACATTGGATCCTGTAACTCATCACATAGTTTCCACTTCATGCAATTCACTCCCTCATTTCCAAGATAAAATAGTTATCTTATATGCACCAAAACCACTTTGAAACTCATCATGTGCATCATGCATACGTGGCATAATCATCTTCGATAAACATTCGATCATAGATCATCACAACCGATTCACCAAGCTCCATGTATTATTTCAATTTGTTCCAATTCATCTTCCATAGCTTTAATCCAATGTTTATCCTCACATGCCTCAATGATAGATGCTGGTTCAATTTAAGAAATTAAACATACCTCTTCATTTTCCAGTCTTCCTCTTGTCATAACTCCTTGATACTTATTCCCAGTTATCTAACTTTCAGAGTGATTCAATCTTACATACCTGGGTGTGTTCACTTGCTTCTATTCTTCAAACACTATGGAATTCTCTGATGATGTCAGTGTGACTGGATCTACATTCTATATCGATGGACTTAGTGTAGGTTCATTTATGATCATCTTAATTTTCAGTTCAGATTTTACAAATCTTGAATTACCTCTGAACTGTTCATCTATCTTCACATTTGCACTCTCAATGATTTTATGCAATCTTTTATTAAAACATGTATATGCCTTTCTCTTAGATGAATAACCAAGAAATATTCCTTCATCACTTCTAGGATCAAATTTACCAACATACTCATCTCTCCTAATATAACATTTGCTTCCAAATATTCTCAAATATATAAGAGTAGGAGTATTACCAAACCATAGTTCATGAGGATTCTTAACGGTTTCACCTTTGATGTGAACTCTAATGAATGTGTAAACCTTTGTATTCACTTCTTCTCTCCAATACACATGAGGTAGGTTTCCTTCTGATATCATGCTTCTCACTGCATCCAGAATAGTTTTGTTCTTCCTTTCCACAACTCGATTCTGCTGGGGTGTTTGAGGTGCTAATAGTTGTCTTTTGATTCCATTCACTTCACAGAATGTATTAAATTACTTACATGTGAATTCACCTCCTTGATCCGATCTTAAACATTTGATTTTCTTCCTGGTTTCATTCTCTACAAGTGCCTTGAATAGTTTGAATTACCCAAAAGCTTTCGATTTCTCCCTGAGAAAAGTAACCCAACACATTCTAGAATAATCATCAATGAGTAGCATAAAGTATCTATCTCCCTGTAGACTTCTAGATCTTGTCGGACCACATAAATCAGTATGAATTAAATCAAGAACATTTTTGGATTTCTCTGGAATACTCTTAAAAGTTGTTCTAACTTGCTTTCCAAATTGACATTCCTTACATACCGGATTGTGAGGTTTTACAATCTTAGGTAAATCCCTTACTGCCTTAGTTGTACTGATCTTTACAATGCAATCAAAATTTACATGACAAAGTCTCTTATTCCATAACCAACTTTCATCAATGTGTGCAATCAAGCATGTCTTCTCATTGTTATTCAAATGAAAGATATTACCTCTAGTTTGATTACCGGTTGCAATTTCTAGACCAGTTCTATTCATAATTGTGCATTTACCATTCTTGAATTGTAATTGAAATCCTTTTTCAACTAATTGACCAACACTTAAAAGATTTTGCTTCAAACCTTCAACATAATAAACATTGTCACTATTGTTCTTACCATCAAAAAATATAGTGCCTTTTCCTTTGATCAAACAAACTTTATCATCCCCAAATATTACTAGACCTCCATTGTATTCCTGAAAAGTTAAGAATTTACTTTTATCACCAGTCATATGATGTGAACATCTGGAATCAATGATCCATTCATCCTTTTCTTCAATTTTAGCTGTCAGGGCTTGCTCTACCGGTTGTATAGTAGGTGTCAGTTGATCTTCTGTTATTGCAACAAAAGCCCATCCATTGTCTGTCAGTTCCTCATCAGAATCATCAGCATAGTAACATGATTTGTCTCTATTCTTCTTAAATCTATATCTCTGATATTCAAGGTTAGGCTTATATGTTCTTTTATCTTATTCTCTAAATCTTGCATTTCTATCAAGACACTTGGAAGCCATATGACCAATCTTATTACAGTTAAAACATATAAAGGGTGCTTTACCTTCATACTTACTTCCAACTGGACCTTTAGGCATTTTTCTTGTGAATAGTGCTTCAAGTTCTTCAAGTTCTTCATTTTCTCTCCTTCTTTCTTCAAGTTCTCTTGCATAAAAGGCTTTCCAATCAGACTTGTCAAATGATGATGTAGATGATGTTGATGCCTTAAAAGTTAAATCTATCTTTATAGTAGCAACAGGACCAAATTCCTCAATTTCGAAAGCTGAAAGCTTTCCAATCAATGTGTCTCTAGTTACTGATGTATTAGGCATTGTTCTTAACTCATTTATAGTAGTAACTTTCATTTTGTATGCCAGTGGCAATCCTCTTAAAACTTTTGAAACAATTTCATCTTTACTTAAGGTTCCTCCACAATATTTAATACCCAAAACAATTTCATTTACTCTTTCCATTAAAGCATAAATCCTTTCATCTTCTTCCATTTTTCAAATTTTCATACCTGGCCTGAAAGCTTTCAAGTTTTACAATTTTGACTATGGAATCTCTTTCATTCAATGTTCCCAAATGGTCCCAGATATCTTTAGCAATAGATCTATCTAATAATCCCATGTTTTGCTGATCTGATAATGCGCTCAAAAGTGCTTCTCTTGCTTTGCAATCATTTTCTTCATATTTTCCTAAGTTTGGTGGATTAGGCTAACCGGGAGTAGGAGCAGTATAGCCATTCTTTGTAACTTCCTAGATGTCCTTTCCAATGCAATTCAGATGTCTCTCCATCCGGATCTTCCATATGCCATAGTTGGTTCCATCAAGTTTAGGACTATCCTTCCTGAAATAGTTAGAAGACATTAGATCTCCTCAAGCTATTAAACTTCTGAAAAAAGAGGACTAGGCTTTGATACCAATTGTTAGGTCTCGAAGACAACTGAGGGGGGGTGAATCAGTTGTCAAATAAATTTACACCAAAAACAACTTAAGCAATACTCAATGATTAATACTGGTAAACCAAAGTTAATGTCGGTAGACAGTTTATCAGTTAATTGCAGTACTGGTAAAGATTAATGCATGAAACAGAAAGACAATATCATCCACAACACATAACACCAATATTTGTACGTGGAAACCCTATAAGGGGAAAAACCACGGTGGGAAACCTTACCCACAATCAAATGGTACTACTGCAGATAGTATGTGTATACAATAGGGGGTCTACACATGCAGAAAGGCCAAGCGCATAGAGCTCACTGCTCAAACACAAATAGGAGTCACACTGACTACAATTGGATGGTCAAATCCAATAATGATGTACTGCTCAAAATAGTATCTTCAAATGCTGAATTCAGTACCGGTGTAGTTCTAATATGTCTTCACAAAAAACCTTCCTTCTACCTTCAAATGATGTTTGCATGTATAGCTCTACTTATTCTCACATATACCTTATTACAATCCTTTTCCCAATCGCATATCGATCTTACAAATAAGATCTTACATATATACCGAAGCCTAGGACCAAAATGTATAGGTTGGCTTTACAAAAGATATTACAATAAAACAATTTACAAGTAAAACAATAACCGATGCAATATTTGATTCAACGTGTTGGCTTAATGTATTTACAACACTAATAAATCATCTCCATAGCATGTCGTGCTGATCTGGAAAAGATAAGCCTGTCGATGCTTATCTTGGACCTATTTGACAGTAATAGCAAATATGCAAACACGAATATACCAATGAACAAATCTTCAAGACAAAGTATCTAAATGATGTCTTCGACATAACCAAGTGTTTTCCATGTCATTTCAAGTGCCGGTGAACAATATATCCTGTCGGTGAATAATATACCAGTGACTGTGCATAAGTCACTTGCTTGCCAGTGAACATTGCCAATTATCCAAGTGCCAAATTTGATAAGTGTTGAAATCAATGATAAAACCATATCAACATATCCAAAATACCAACATCTATCATTGCATTGTTGTTGACCATCTCATAAGCACTATGTATACAAAGACTAGAAACTGAATTTAGCCTATTAGCATGTGAAGTCTTGTATCCTAGCACCGTACTCACAAATCTCACATTGATGTCCTCAATATCATTCTCTTATTGATCTACTGTCAGATATTGCTCCGGTTAGGCTTATCACTATGTTGTTGGGAATCTTCTTAGTTTTATTAGGTCTTTTGTGAGTTGAGGGTAAACCAATTATTGCCCTAATTGTTTATCTGGTTATTTTGTAGACATAATCCAACCATAAGAATTCTCCATGTTCTCTACTTAAAACAATCCTGACTACTTCCTCCAGAAATTCAAGGATATTCAATATCTCAATAAAACCTAGAGTTTCTACAATCTTGTGTTCAGGTTTAACAACACCATTTTCATCACAAATTGTTGTTTTAAACATTTTCATCAATTCCTCAGAACATAATTCTTCAATGTTGCAATGTATATAAATCCTAGGGTCTTCTGCGAATGCTACACCTTTAGGAATTTTAGATAATGCCCCTATAGAGTCATCTTGCTTCACAATTTTGGGAATTATTTTAAACACGGGCCTAGGGCATTTCACATTTTCTACAATAGTAGGGTTCTAAACAAATTTGGGAGCAGAAGAAGAAGCCATTGAAAAATACCTTTAGCTGCCTGAAAATATTTTGAATTCTTGGAGAAATCACTTCACACCTTTCCTTGAATGCCTTCACTTAGTTTTCGCGCTCTCTACTAATTCGAATGTTAGGTGTGTCAAAAAAGAGGGAAATAAGCTGATTTACAATAAAATTTCTCTCAACAATCACATTAAATGCTCGTCAATTAAGTGAAACCTTAACACATCTGTCGGTAAGGAAGAAATCTATCTTCTCACCATCAACTGAGGGTACTTTGCATGATTTTCAACTTTCTACAATACCCCCAAAATAGGTTACTTCTCAGTTGGATGAAGAATCTCTTGTTAGTGGAGTATTAGTTTGTTCTACTAGTGCAGAGACAGTTTCATCAACTTTCAAATCTCTCTTTCTAATCCATTGTTTTGAAAATTCTTGATTTACCTCATCTACCTTTTCTTTGCCTTTCAAACTGGATCCTTTATTGTTTACCGGTGAAGTCTTACTTCTACATAATTTTGCAATATGTCCAATCTTGTTACAAGCATAACAAGTTACATTATTCTTCTGAATAGCCTTTCCATATCCTACGTCGGTTTGTGTTCTGCATTGATTAGATAAGTGCCCAAATCTTCCACAAACACAGCACCTCACATTCATTCTGCAGTTTTCTAAATTATGACCAACTTTGTTGCATTTAGAACATTGACCGGTGGGTGCATTAATATTCAAATTGTTTCTAAATCTACACCGATTTTCTCTATGACCATACTTGTTACAGTTAAAGAATTTCCCATTAAATTTATAAGTACTAGGTTGTCTTACTGCTTTACTATGATCATGATTGTTTGCAGTACTAGAACTTTCTCCAACTTCAAATCCAAGTCCATTAGTATCTCCATTAGGTTTATGATTTTTCAACATATCATTAAGTTCCTCTGAACTTTTCTTGAATTTATTTGTTGTATCCAGCTTATTTTCTAGAATTCCCTTTTGTCTCGTAAGCTCAGTTATATCATGTTGCATGTGAATTAGATCTGTCTTTAGCATATCATTTTCATGACTGAGTCTTAGATTTTTATTTCCAACATCATTAAGTCTCCTAGTCAAGTCTTCTTCATTTTTCTTCCTATCTTCAATATCTTTACATAACCTCATAGTCATATCTTGCATTTCATTTTTCATATTATTGTTCTCTATTCTCAACTTGTTCATAAGTTCATTAAGAGTTTCCTTTTCATCATCATCTTCTTGCATCTTCTCATGAAGTTCTTTTCTTTTATTTCGAGCTATAGTAAGATTCTCCTGAAGTCCTTGAATGAATTCTTGTGCAATCCTCAGATCATCTTCAAGTTTGATATTCTTCAATTTCTCTGCATCATAATCTACAAGAGCTCCTTCCAATTGTTTTCTTAAGTTCTCCATTCGTATCGGTGTCAGAATCTTCCTCAAGTTGTTAGGCTTTTGAAAATAGAGGACTAGGTTCTAATACCAATTGTTAGGATTAATGACAGTCCCAAAGACACTGAGAGGGGAGGTGAATCAATGTCTAACCGATTAGTAGAATATTTGAACTTATTAAGAACTTTGCATCACAAAATAGTGTACCGATAAATAAGAATTAATGCAGCAAATAAGAATAACAGAGACAGGATAGAGAACACACCATAACACAACATATTTAATGAGGAAACCCAGTGTGGGAGAAACCTCAGTGGGATTTGTGACCCACAATATTCACTCACTAACCAATGAACAAATATTACTTACAATGAGGGGCCTGCACATGCAGGAAGGCCAACTGCCTAGAGCTCACTACTCAATAAGATTCACACTGAATACAAAAGTAAATTATGAAATCCAATACAATGTACTACTTCAAATTAGCATCAACTATGCCAGGTTTAGTACTGGTTTAAGCTCAGTCTATAACCAAAACCTTATACAAAATTTTCCTTATGCATTCTCATATAACATCCTTCCTTTTTCTTATTTTTTACATTCTCTCATCTATACCTTACATTCATTCTCTCATACATTTGACTTACAAGATCTCATACATATACGAGTCTTTTACAATGTATCATGTCGGCTTTTACAAAATATAATTACATTAAAATACAATAAACAAAAGTTTATTCCCTGTCAGTTGGAGTGTCGGTATGCATTGTTGCCACTGTCGGTGAAGTGCCTGCCAGTGTATGTAGAAGTCTTTTGCCAATGTTGGTAATTGCCAGTGGCTTACTAGATGAATGCCAATTGGTTGCCAGATGGTTTCCATAAATGACAACATCAACTATTCTCATAAGAATGCAGAATACCAACAGAAAGTTATGAGGTGATAGATGAGCTGTAAAAGGGAGGAAAACGTGTTGATGTGTGTTTTGACATTTTATAGGGAATCTAGAATGGAGATAAGGTTGGCTATACTTTATTAGGTGGTTTTAGCCTATGGTTTTGTAATATTGTTTGATGGTTTCTTGTATTTTATCTCCTATATATGAGGTGTATGAGATAGAGGTTGTGTGTAAGATTCTTATGGCTATTGAGTTACCTTTGAATCTCTAACTAGTGGTACTCCTATCAAGATATTTCTCTACAAGTATATTGTAATTTGATATCGATTGTTAAATAATATATTGAGTTGCTTTTAGAGTGTGGGGTTTTTCTCCTTAAGGGTTTTCCCCATGTAAATCATTGTGTTGTGATATGCATATTATTAAAACTATTTATGTTAAGTTTTTGTAACTATTGTAATGATCTATAAAAGTTTTTGCATTATCCTCCTCTCAAGGTTAGTGTAGGAAGTTATTCAGCTACTTAACTTTCTTACAAGTAGTATTAGAACATGATCACCTTTGGTTTTTGTTATGGGTTGTTCGATTTTTTGAACTAATCCAGATTTGAGTGGGATCTTGTGCAGAAGATACTTTTGATCTCATTACAAGAAATTTTAGATGGAAAGTTCAACAAGGATAATAGAGGTGGAGAAATATAATGGAAATAATTTTGAGATGTGGAAGCTAAAGATGGAAGATCTGATAATAGATCGAGATCCATGGGATGTTGTTGATGTGAATGTCTCAAGACATTTACATCCTACTACGGCTACTCAGTATGATGTTATGGACAAAAAAGACAAGGGTCTAACCAGATTATGCTTGGCAAGCTCTATTTTGATCAATGTCTATAAAGAGAACTGCGTAAAGAAGCTATGGACTAAGCTTGGTGAAATGTATCAAGCGAAATCTTTATTGATCAGATTTTCTTGAGGAAAAAATTATATTTCTTGAGAATGGAAAAAGGTAGATGAACTATAGACCACCTAGAAGCATTTAATATGCTAGTGGATAAATTGGTATTTATTGGTGTTAAGATGGATGAAGAGGAGAAATGCCAAATCTTTCTTTTTCCTTTTCCTGATTCATGAGATTTCCTTGTTATGGCTATCAGTAGTACTTCTGTTGTTTTGAAGTATGTGGTGAAATCCTTACTTAGTGAAGATATGTGGAAGAAGGTATCCATAAGTTCAAAAGAATCCCTAACTATTCATGGAAGACCTAAGGAAAAAGTCAAGAAGAATGAGAAGTGCAATAAGTCCAAATCTAGAGGGAGATCAAAATCTCTAGGAAAATCCAAAGTCATTTGTTGGAATTGTAGTAATTCAAGTCACATTTGTAAGGATTGTAAAGAAGAAAATAAGGAGAAAAATAAGAAGTTTAATTTTGATTCTGAGTCCAAGAAGGAAGATGCATTCATTGCAGCTTTGGCTACTCATGCAGGTAATGATGCATGGTTAATTGACTCAGGTGCATCTTTTCATATGTCTTCCAATAGAGATTGGTTTTCTAAATATGAAGATTATCTATGCCACAAATTGTTGGTATGCCTCAAAGTCAACATCAAGTGACTACACCACCTATTGTCTCACAACTACAATTCACTGACTTGCAAGTACCATCTTCATATTATATTATTCCAAATGTGCAACAATTACTAGGTTGTATTCATCAAAATCCTCCATTGTATAGTACACCACAACCTAATGTATCTCATCTAAGTAATAGTGGAGATAGTTATCTACAAGGTGGTAAATTCAACAACCTCAAAATGTGTAGTATCAAAAACAATATATTCCTTCATAATAGAATGTGGCAACTTACTCGTGACCACCCCAAAATCAACAACAACAACCATCTTTTGTTCAACAAAATGTTCCTATTTATCAGAACATGATAGTATATTAATATCAACAACAACAATAAAGTTATGTTCAGCCATCTCAAATGGCATATTAAACACCACTTTATCAACTAGCTACGCCATCTCTTGACCTGTTTCTAGTCAACACTGAATGGGAAGAAATGAAGGTAGCTCTTAAAACTTTACAATACAATAATTCTAAGAAGGTTTTCAAATTTAATGAGATTTTCCCATGTCCATTCAATAATGCCATTCCCCAAACATTTTGAAATGCCAAAATTTGATAAGTACAAGGGGAAAGGCGATTTGCATCATCACATCAAGGAATTCTATATGGCTTGTCAAGAAGTTGCATATTGTAATAATTATCTCCTACGATCTTTCCTAAGAGTCTTAGTGGTCCTTCTTTAGAATAGTTTTCTAAGTTACCATTTGGAATTATCACTATATTTGTAGACTTATCAGAGAGATTTGTGGCCCATTATCATTACAATGTGGGAAATGATATTTTCATGCTTTATTTTTTTTGAGCCAAACAGAAAGAGAGAGAGTGAAAGCCTTTTGGACTATATTCAAATATGGAGATCCCTCACTGGTCATCTCCCTTGTGTAGTACCTGATATTTGGTTTCAAAATTCATCAGTAATCTACATTTGAAGCTCGCATATCACATTTGATTAAACTATGCAGCTACATTCAAGGATATCATGTCCAAGGGACCATCAGTTTATTAAACTCTATAAATTTTCTTCTAATAAATGAAGTGGGGACAAATAAAGGTATTGAAACAAAAACAAAAATATTGTAGGAGATGGAGTCACAGATTCTAAGACAATTCAAATGGTTGTGGTTGCAAAACCACCACCTACATAAGAATATTCTAATCAACAATCATATACCAATCCATCACCACCGATACATGTCAATCCCCAACCTTAGGCCTATCATAATCCTCAAATATTGACATCAATGTACAAACTAATCATACAAATGAAATCAATATTTCTCAAGCTCCTCCATGACAGACAAATTATAACAATCCAAGACATCAGTTTAGACACATGGGGGAACCCTTAGATGCGATCTTCAAATGTATGGAGCAACATAATATGGTCATGTATCTACAAATGATATCGTTTGATGAGTCTAACCCTAAGCCTGATAGATATAAAGAGAATGAGTATTGTGTTTATCATCATGTCAAGGGTCATGCGATGAACAAATGCATGAAGTTTAAGCAACTAGTCCAAGATCTTAATGACCAAGGGAAAATTGATGTTGACCCTACTATAGGAAAGTCACCCAATGTGAACCTAGGTATGTATAAAGATGCCCTTCCCAAACATCAAGGAGAGGCTACTATGTCCTGTATACACTCAAAAATGGCTATGATATATTAGATAAATATTTATTGATTTAATAATTATTCTCCTATTAAATAAATTGACTAAAAAGTTTATTTATTTAATTCATTATCCTTTTTTTCTATTTTTCTATTAACTAATTAAATATTCATTATTGAGTTAATTAAACTTTCGTTATTCTTCTAAAAGTCTTCTTGATTAAATAATTCATAATTATTTAATAACCACCTTTTTTCACTTCATGCTCTTCCTCGCCAACTTATCCTACCAGCTCACTCTTCATGTGGCTAAATAAATATTTTTTCCTAATTTTTAAATTAGCTACATTATCTTCAACTCCCACTCCCTATATTCCCTCCACTAATCCTACATATTTGGAGGAGGCTGTGTCCACCTCATCCTAGTCAAATTCCACTTGTCCTGCATTTCCTAAATCTTCTCCAACTATCCTATATTCTTGGAGTTCATAACTATGGTCAACTCTAGCAAGCTTCCACTTGGATTTCTCTCCCACCTTTTCCTCCATCCTGTATGTGTAGGAGGAACATTTTTCACCTTTTTATCTCACATTCCAACCAATTATTCATAGCCATTGATTTATGAAGATTTACTCACAACTGATGATCTTTACCACATAGGATTTCACTCATGAAAATCTATAAAAGAGCATTTCTCCAGAAATTTGGAGCTAGTCATTGTCTTGCACTCTAGTTATCTTTAGAGCATTTGTAGCATTTTTATAGTGTGCCTTTGGTTTAAGTTTGAGCTATTTTCATATAGTTTGCATAATCATTTTAGCTTGTATCTAAGACTTAGATACAACAAGTCCATTCATCTATTATCATATTGAAAGAAAAAATCAGTGCAGTCTAAGAGCAATATCAACAAACAAGACCAATAACCTTTTAATATCATGGTAGCTTTAACAGTCTTGTAGGTTTTCCTTTGATTTTTCTAGGTTACACATTTTGGCGTCCACCATGGGGTCGAGCCTTACTTTCTGTTGTGCATTTATAGTTTTGTACATTCATATCATTTTAGTGCCTTTCTTACCCAGTTTCACGCATTTGTGCCTCAGTTTAGTGCTTCTATCAATTATTTTAGCATTTCTATCAGTTAATTTAGCACATTTGTTAATTAGTTTAGCACATTTGTGCTAAACTATAAATAAACAAGTTTGTGAGAAAACTCATAAGCGACAGGTGTTGATGTGTCATATCGATGTAAGTCTCTCCCAATATCCATATGGCATGTAAAAATATGTAGAGCGTAACCTCTACAAGCTGGGAGGCCTCATTAATGGAGCAAAATGTTGCATGTATGCCCACCTAAATGGATGCCTTGACTAAAAAATTTTGTGCTTAGAGACCAAAAAACATTCTAGTTGTTGGTACAAGAGATTGGACCTCTGATGTCATGTCACGTTCTTACGGTTCTTAGTAGAGAAACAAAGTTTGTCATGGGGAGTTTTCATGGGAACTTATGCTTGGCTTCCCCGGAGAAGTGAGTGTCATGGAGTGGAGCAAATGGGATCAAGTATCTAAGTATCCACTCTGAATAATCATAGTTGGGAAACCAAGTGAGATCCAACAACTATTGTCCTTGCGAGCCACTAAGATTGTTCTTGTCTTTTATTTTATTATTTTTCAAACATTGTGTATGTTGTGCATGTTGTATATTTTCATCATAATAGAGAAAAATCATCCCATTTTAGACATCAAACCAAAACAACAGAAAACTAAAAATTTCACTAGAAAAATGCATAATTTTGTATTTGGGACTCAAAATAGCACATTTGTTACCCAAATTAGCACTTGTCTTTCATAGGTTAGCACATTTGAAAAATAGTGTAGCGCTTTTGTCAGAAAATTTAGTGCTTTTGTTAAAAAATTTAGGATATTTACCAAAATTTAGCACATTCATGATATAAAATAGTGCTTTTGAATAACAGTGCAGCACATTTATTGAACAAGATAGTGCATTTACACATTTAAATGGAGCTTTCATGATAGAGGACACTTATGCCACTTTGCAGAAAATTTTGAAAACAAATTCAGATACCCATTTCGGAGAAGAATTCATTCTAATTGTCAGAGAGAACACATCTAGTTAAACCAGCATAGTTCTTGAGCACTTTATGCATAAGACCATAATGGCAATACATTCAAGATCAAGATAAACATTGGTAACCTTGAGATTTGTCTAATCTTTTTATTGATTTAGTTCCAGTATCAGGATTTATCATCCTTCCAACATAGGGGTTATAATAAAAAATCTTGGCAAAGTAAGTTATTACCATTTAGAGATTTATCATCTCCTAAAATTGGCTTGCTTGGATATCACTATTTCTTAATAGTTCAAGATTGTCAAATTTCATAAAACAAATCAAAACTTGTACACCAAGAATCTTGATACCAAAAACTTACATTGGTTATAACAATCAAATAGATGCTATCTTTGTCTTAATAATGAGGAATCTATGAACCATATTTTAATACATTGTCCTTTTGGTCTTCCTATATGGGTGTGTTTTTTCAAATTTGGGGGTTGAATTGGGTCTTCCATGAGGAGATTCAAGACTATTTCAGAAGCTGGCACTATTCTAGCAATAACCTCACCATAAGAAATCTTTAGAAGTTTTCCTTTGCCCATATCCTTTGGGGTATATAGAAAGAGAGGAATAATAGAATTTTCAAGAATGATATTAATACCTCTGAAGTGGTGTGGGCCAAGATAAAAAATAATTATGTAGAGAATGTGATGGTCAGGCATGTGCATTGTTGTAATAATAAGGAGGAATCTGATGTTCTCAAGTGTTGGAATATCCTAGCCTATATGGGCAACAATATCAACCAAAATAAAAGAAGTATGTGTAGCTGGTCTTTTCCCCCTAATGATTGGTTTAAGGCCAACTTTGATGGTGTTGTGAAAGGGAACCTTGGACCTGCTGGTTGCAGTGGAGTTATCCAGAATGGTGCTAGCTTTTGTACTGGGGTGGTTGCCTATCCCTTGGGGATTCAGACTAATCATCTAGCAGAAGATATGGGCTCCCTCCAAACCATTAAATTGGCCTATAATTTGGGTGTCAACATGTTATGGTTGGAAGGTGACTCTAAAATCATTATTAATTGCCTCCTTGGTAAATACCAACCCTCGTGGATGATTAAAAACATCATTGATTCTGCCAGGGAGTTGCTTCAGGGGTTTAAAAAATGCCACATTTCCCATGTTTATAGAGAGGCCAACAAGTGTGTTGACTAGGCTGCCAATGAGGCAATACGGAGCGAGAAAATTATGACTTGGAATTGAGAGGGGGAGCTCCCTTGTGTGGCACATGATATCTTCACTTATGAAAGATTGCATGGTAAGCAAGGCTAGATTTGAAATCATTTCTCGAGGTGTTAGGGGTGGTCATGGTAGCATGAGTTGGTTTTGTATGTAGCCGAGAAGGAGGTATAGTAATTATTATAGGATCACTTTGCATGCTTTATGGGTGTTTTTTCCCTATCGAACAGAAGTATTAGAAATTCCCATAGAATTCTTGTGGTATGTCACAGTAAGTTTATTGTGAAGAAAAATATTTGTAGGAATTTACAATCGATAGATATCAATAACATTATGGCAGGAAATCGCAAGAGAATGGAAGCTACCACTATTAAGAAATGGAGGAACGGTCCATAAGTCTGGGCGTTACTTCAAGTTGCCAAGATGATTGATTTCATGGAGCGAATGCAGGAGAAACAACCCAAAATTATGATAATTTTCAAGAAGCACTGGAATAAAGGCACATTAACCATAGGCAACAGGAAGGTCAAGGTGACTGAAAATATGATTACTGAGGCAACGGGTCTTCCGATGGACAACACCAAGTTCTATAGGGATAAGAAGATTTTAGACACCACCGTGAAAAAATTTCTGAGGGATGAGGAGGAGAAATCCAGATTGGTGAAGGGAAGCCATACCTACTACTCGCCAAAGGTAATTAAGTTAATTTGGCAAAGGATTTTTCTTGCTATTATGGAATTTATCACTCTTGATGGTCGATATACTAGGGTTTACAACTATCATTTTGTCATTCTAAACCACTTTTCATATAGAGAAATTTTTTATCACATACTATCTTTTCTGCACTCTAAATACTGGGATCAAGGATGCAATATCCAACCCCAATACCAACCCAACAATGCATGAAGGTTTGATGGTGATTCTGTATAATCACATCAAGAACACTACCATCCATTTGAATATTGTTGATGTTTCTGATTCGAAAGAGGATCTCGATGACTCTAATGATGAGGAAGGTGAAGGCTATGACACGGAAGCTGAGGCAGAGGATGACCCCCAAATTGTTGGGTCGAGTAGGAAAACAAGAAAAATAGAGCATGGGAAATAGAATAAAAGGTCAGCCAAAAGGAAGTAGAGAGGGGAGGATGAGGATAGTTGGTATGATGAGGATAATGAGACAGATAATGACATGGATACTAAAAGTGAGGAGGTCCAAATCCTCTTGAGCCAGAAGAAAAAAAGGAAGACTCCTAAAGTTAAGGATGTGGGAACCAAGAATCAGTTGCCTCTCACGACTGAATCTAAGGATAAGGGCCTAATGGGGGAGGACACGGCCATGAAAGAAGCTCAGAGCTTTGATGTCAGGGAGGTGGGACTTGAGGTGAATCTTAAGTCTATTGGTGACAAGACCCAAGAAGATCATCACCTGGATATTGACCTTTGCATCAATAATGACATGGATAGCTTCAAAAAGGTGCTCATCTGCACGTAAAAGGAAATTACTGGTGTTAAAACCAAACAAGCCCAGGAAGTAGGAAAAATTCAAACTTTAGAAGCTTTAGGCTTAGGTAAATTCAACTCCCTCCCAGATTGTCTCAGTGAGCTCACCAAAGTTGTTAGTAATGTAGAGGAGATCATAAATTCTAATCAGAATAGCTTTCTTATCTTGGAGAACAGAGTAGGGGCCACTGAAAAAAGACTTGAAGGAGTTGAGAACACACTCAAAAAGATTAGTGAGAAAAGTCATAAGATTCTTAAGGCCCCCTTAGCTAGTATGAAAGCTCTTATTAGTAAACTTGAGAATGACCATGGGGATAAGGATTTGATGGGAATCATTGAAGTGAAGGAAGATACCCCAAAGGATAAGGAAACTGGGCTTGGGAGAAGAACGCATGCGAGTACCAGAAAGATGCAAAGCCAAAGCAAGAAAATTGAGGAAATCAAGCGGGTAGCTGATAATATGGAACAACTGGAGCTAGAAGAAGCTGAGATGATTCAGAACTTAACCTAAATTTGGGCTCTCTCTGTCGGTCCTTTTTGTTTTTTGTCAGTTGTCTCTAGTTTTCTGGCATTTTTGCTCATCAGCTGTCCTTTTCTTAGGTGTTGTCTTTTGCATGTTGTTGTGCTTTAATGTATATCTTTTGATCTTTTGGTTGTAATGGGTTTCAGGGGCCCATCAAAACCTATTTTCCCTTATTCAAAAATAATAAAACAAGCATAGATTTCCCAAAATACAATATAGTTTGGAAAGAACCCCATATGGTTGAAATAAGAAGTCATAGAGCCAGTAACATCACAATGTCGTATCAGGATAGAAACAAGAGTACTTTTTATCCTATTGATATTTTTGATGGACAACACTCAAATCCGTTGTTTGATGATGATAGTGATGTGGATGAACAAAAAGTCCTTGGTGCATCACAACATTCTAAATTTCTAAAACTCATGGAAAAGGTTATGGAGAAAGAAAAAGAGAAATAATTTCTTCACCTCGCACATCAAGGTTTAAAATTTCCAGCTGATTTTGATGTATCCAAGCTTAAGGAAAATAGAGAGAAAAATAATGATACCTGTTGTTCTCAAATTTTGATTCTCCTCTTATCCCTTATAAGAAATATAATAACTCTGTCTACAAATAAAGAGATCAAAGAAAAAGAACCTCAGAGCAACATATGACAAGGTTTCAAGAACCTTCTACACTTTGAACTTATCCAAAGTTCAGGCGGGTATACCTTCTGTTAATAGTTTCACACTTTTAAAATAGATCCATAGTAATCTAGTCCAAAACCAATGAATCTTATCACCTCAAACACAAACTGAAATAATGAAATAAAGCTTATGCTCATGTTTAGTATTGATCTTCAGGAAATGTAGAAAGAGAGCTATAACTGATACCAGTGCCTTATCCAGGCTACAAAGTCATCTAAGTTAAACAAGGATTTCACAATCAAATATCTCCATACATATCATCACTTTGGCTTCTATCAACCCCATACATGCTTGACATATATGAGATTCTTTCCTATTTAGACTAGACAATGTTCATCAGATTCAAAGTCTCCAACAAAATAACATACTGATAGAGATACTTCTTGCGTATTTAATTCCCCTCCTAAAGAAGAAAGCTAAGAAACATATCTATAAAGACTGCATTACAGTCCATGTTCAATTGAATAATCCTAGATTACCCAAATGAAACCAGTAAATTATTGAAAGCACACTAGAAGACAACACATATTCTAGGCTCAAAAGTTTATGGTCTGTATATTGATATTCATTTTGAAAAATCTTACAAAACTTAGAATATTCTGTGTGAACTTAGAAAAAACCTAGATAAATTTCTGCAGAGTTTCTTTACAAATTCTTGTGATCCTTTTCTTACTAGTCCTGGTATCCATTTATAATGGTATGGATGCATACAAGCTTCAGACCTTTTCAAAAGGTTTGTTACAACAAACTTCTTGTTTGAACAAGAAGTAGCAAATCTTTTCCACTTTCTAACGGCCCCTTTCCCGCGGTTGTCATTCTGCGACTTCTTCTTGAACCTCTGCATCCAGCACATCATAATTTCTTGTCCACTCTTGGTACATGTCATTAGTAGGCCATGAGAAGTTAAAAACTTTCCCTCTTGTCTTGGCTAATTTCTTCCAAGAGTTCCTCATTTTATTGACCTCTGAATTTAGGAAACCATAGTGTGATTTAATTTTCTCTATCTCTTCAACCATTCTGACAAATAGGGAAGTATCATCTATATTAATAATTCCCTTTATCCTTAATGATAGGTTGGCTCCTAATTCATTAAGCCATATTTGTTTGTCCTTCAATTGAGTTGGACTAGCAAAACCCCCTGGGAATAATTCAAATACTTGCTTAGTGTACTCTTTCTTATACAAGTTGATCTTCCTCTCTGCATTATCGAATCCTTCTGCTAACTTTGCCAGATCCTTTGTCATGTCACAAGTGGATTTGATAATGGGGTTAGCCCATACCTCATCATAAGATACACATATAAGTTCTAAGTCCTCCTCCCTAGGCTTACACTTGTCCAAAATAGGCATTAGAATAGCCTTTTCTCCATTGAGCTCATTCCACATATCCAAAAATTTACTCATATTGTTATACACCAATGATGATCCTATAGTGTCAGCAAAACTCAAAATTGTGGCCCTCACTCTCTCTTCATATTTATTTGCAAGCAGGGTTTGAGCCTGTTTTAGCTTCTCCAACTCCTGAGGAGTGATCTCAACTGATCGGGAACTAGAAGGTACAAGAGAAGGTGGGAATTCAATGATAGGGTTGTTAGGATTCCCACAGATACTGAGAGGGGGGGGTGAATAAGTATCTAATCGGATGTAATATTTCTTGACTTAAAACATGTAAAGCAAATTTATATTGTATACTGGTAAACAAGAAATAATGTAGTAAGCAAAGTTAATAGCAACCACATGAGAAACACACCATAAAATAGTAGTTTAACAAGGAAAACCGGTGTGGGAAAAACCTCGGTGGGATTTGTGACCCACAATATTCACTTACTGGCCAATAAGAGAATATTACTACTACAAGAGGGGCCTGCACATGTAGGAAGGCCAAGTACCTAGAGCTCACTGCTCAATTACAAAATGGGAAGTCTCACTGACTTACAAAATGGATTATATAAATCCAATGTCTTGTACTACTTCAAAATAGCATCTACTATGCTAGATCCAGTACCGGTTTATAGCTCTACTTCATACATGAACCCTTAACCTATAATTCACATAATAGGTATGTCTTATTTCACCTAATTACATTCCTTCATACTTACATATTTGTTCTACAATGATCTCTTATATATATGAGTCATTTTACAATTTACCAAGTCGGCTACAATGATTTTACAATAATAAACAAAATAAATTATAAACAAAATTCCTGTCGGCTTCTGTGTCGGTATGCTTCCTTTCACTACCGGTGTCGGTGGTTTGTGTGCCAAAGTAGAATCTGACTTTGCTGGTGTCAGTGGATTGCCTTGCCGATGTCATAGGATTGTAAGGTTGCCATCAATGACAAAACCTTCAATCAACTACAATGTCTCATTGGAGTGTGCATTTTCCAACAATCTCCCCCTTTGGCATGATGGCAACACTCATGAGAAAAATTCAGAAGTGTATCCAAAAATTGAAGTCCAAAAATTGTTACCAAAAATGTGTGCTCCCCCTGAGCAGATGATCCCTAAGTTATTGGATTTTTCTCATACCACTACTCCCCCTTTGGCATCAATGACAAAGGTTGTCAAAGTGTCAATTGAGTGTGGTTTCCAGCTTCATCCTTGTAACTAGTTTTTTACAATCTAAAAAATATCTGCCAAAACTAGATTCAAGCTCCCAATGAACTTTTTGCTGTCTTTTATTGCGGCCTCTGTCCTCTGAGCTATACCGGTGAGGTGTTGCATTTGCTCTGCCAGTGTTTTCTATCATTGAACCAGGGCATTAGATATTTCTTTCCTTAAGGTGGCTAGGTAGTCCAGTTGTGGACTTAGTCTCCATTTAAGATCCTTAGCCTTACCTTTTATTCTTTCCTTTTCTCTTTCTATCTTGACTAGTTCTTCCTCAAAACTTGTTATCTTCTGCTCAAAAATTGATAGTGAATCAGATGAGTTAATGAAATTGTTAGCTAGTTGATTTATTTCCTCCTATATCTTGTTGATCTTCTTGTCTATATCAACTGTCAAAAAGTTAGTCTTACAAGTATCCATGTACAAAGTTTTGAATTCCTTTAATGTGCTACATAATTCTGGTAGAAGTGTGTCAAACTACCTTGTACACTTCTTTATTTCTTCCTCAAGGAATTTGTGTTTTTCCTTCTCTAATCTCTCCTTGAATGCTTCCTCTTTTATTTGTTCATCTATCACAGTGTTTTCAGTAATATACTTAGACAAAGTGTCAAGTTGACTCAAAGAATCTTTATTATCTACATTACATTTTGGAGCTATCATCTTCAGAATTGGAAATGTATCATCTATAGCCTTGTATGCTTGTGAGCTACAATCTGTCATTTTCTTTAAGGAGTCCAAAAGAACTTCTATTACATTAGTTGATTTGAATCCTGTAGTTGAAGTGCCAACACTCTGTATCTCGCCGGTGGGAGCAATATCCTTGCTTGTGGTGACCTCTGGTAGGTCAGTTTGTGTTTCCATTTCATTAAGCAAAGGTTTGTCTTTCTCAGTTGATGCCGATGGTACTAAATATGTGTGAACCTATTGTGGTGATGGAGCCTTTTGCTCTGCTTATTGTTCTGTGTTACCATCTGCCAGTTTACCTTCTTTGTTATCTTTTACCGATGCCTCACTAGCCATATCTATCTTTCCAGTTGTGTCCTTATCTATCACAATGTTAACTTTCTGAGTATCAATGTCAAATGTGTATAACACCTCAGAGTTTGGATTAGTGTCCTCTTGTGGTATCTCCATACTCTCATTAGCCGGTTGACTTTCAGTTGTAACTATCGGTGGAGTATTCAGAGGCGATGGGGATAAGTTATCTTTTATTTTTATGCTCGGAGGTCCACCAAGCTTGCCTTTACCCTTATCTTTATCTTTCTAATATACTTTGATAGGTTTAGGATTTCTATACTCTTCCTGCTTTTCTTTCTCAACAAGAAATATGTCCCATGCATTAGTAGTTTCCTTTGCAACCTCATTTACTCTACCAACCATAAGTGCTACATGTCGGTGTGCAGTTGAGAATACTATTCAGTTAGCCTTTGAGATCATATCATCTATCTCCTTTGGGAATTTGAGAAAATGCACCAACATTATCATCCTTCTTATCTATTTTAGGAACTAACTAAAATACGGGCCTAGGGCATTTGATTACTTCAACTACAGTAGGGTTTGCTATGAATTTAGGTACAGAAGAAGATGACATGATTATAAATACCTTTCTCTTCCTTAGGAATGATTGATTGCTGAATTACTTTGCTACTTTGCTCGAAATGTCTTTGCTTAGAATTTTTGTGCTCTTCGAATGTTTGAATGCTCAGTGAAGTAGAATGGAGCCAAAAACACTGATTTATAATGTTAATTTTGCCAAACACCACATTTAATGCTTGTCAGTTAAGTAATCACTTAACTTATCTACTGGTATAGAAATAATTTCAACTTCTCACCATCAACCAAGGGAATAATAGCATGTTTCACATTTGATTGCCAAACCCTCAAAGAAATTTTCTTCAGTTAGATGAAGACTCTCCTACCAGTGGAGTGTTACTTTCTTCTGCCAGTGGAGTGTTACTTTCTTCTGCCAGTGGAGGAGTATTCCTATCAACATTTAGTTCTGATTTCCTAATCCATTGTTTTGAGAATTCCTACTTTACTTCTTCAACCTTTTCTTTACCTTTCAAACTAGCACCATTGTTGTTTACCGGTGAGGACTTGATTCTACAAAATTTAGCAATATGTCCAATTTTGTTACAGGCATAACAAGTTATATTATTTTTCTGAATAGCTTTCCCATAACCTATGTTGGTTTGTGTTCTACATTGATTAGATAAGTGTCCAAATCTTCCACAAACATAACATTTCACATTCATTCTACAATTTTCAGAATTATGACCAATTTTGTTGCATTTTGAACATTGACCGGTGGGTGTATTGGTATTCTAATAATTTCTAGATCTACATTGATTTTCTCTATGACCATACTTGTTACAGTTAAAGCATTTGCCATTGAATTTATAAGCAGTAGGTTGTCTTACCAGTTTGGTATGATCCTGTGTGTTTGCAGTACCGGAGCTTTCACCAGTTTCAAAGCCAAGACCATTAGTGTCACCATTAGGTTTCTGATTCTTCAACAAGTCACCAAGATCTTCTGAGATTTTCTTGAATTTTTCTTTATGTTGATTTGCAGTAGCCAGTTCTCCTTCCAAGATACATTTTTGTCTCATGAGTTCATTTGAGTCATTTTGTGCATGCATCAGATATGTCTTCAACATATCATTTTCATAACTAAGTCTTGTATTTTCATTTGCAGCATCATTCAGTCTTCTAGTCAAGTCTTCTTCATTCTTCTTTCTATCTTCAATTTCTTTACAAAATCTCATAGTCATATCCTGCATCTCATTCGTTGTTGTCATGTTTTCTTGTTTCAGCTTATTCATCAGATCACTAAGAGTTTCCTTTTCATCATTCTCATTTTGCATCTTTTCACAAAGTTCTCTTCTCTTGTTTCTTTGAATGGTAATATTTTCTTGAAGTGCTTGAATAATATCCTGTGCAACTTTTAGATCATCTTCAAGTTTGATATTTTTTAATTTTTCTGCATCATAGTCTGAGAGAGCTCCTTCTAATTGCTTCATCAAGTTTTTCATCTCTACTAGTGTCAAGATCTTCCTCAAGCTATTAGGCTTCTGAAAATAAAGGACCAAGCTCTCATACCAATTGTTAGGATTCCCACAGATACTGAGACGGGGGTGAATCAGTATCTAACCGGTTGTAATATTTTCTTGACTTAAAACATGTAAAGCATATTAATATTGTATATCGATAAACAAGAAATAATTCAGTAAGCAAAGATAACAACAACCACATGAGAAACACACCATAACAGAGTAGTTTAACGAGGAAACCCAGTGTGGGAAAAACCTCGGTGGGATTTGTGACCCACAATATTCACTTACTGGCCAATAAGAGAATATTACTGCTACAAGAGGGGCTTGCACATGTAGGAAGGCCAAGTGCCTAGAGCTCACAACTCAATTACAAAATGGGAAGTCTCACTGACTTACAAAATGGATTATATAAATCCAATGTCTTGTATTGCTTCAAAATAGCATCTACTATGCCAGATCCAGTACCGGTTTATATCTCTGCTTCATACATAAACCCTTAACCTATATTTTGCATAATAGGTCTGTCTTATTTCACCTAATTACATTCCTTCATACTTACATATTTGTTCTACAATGATCTCTTATATATATGAGTCATTTTACAATTTGCCAAGTCAGCTTACAATGATTTTACAATAATAAACAAAATAAATTACAAACAAAATTCTTGTCAGCTTCTGTGCCTGTATGCTTCCGTTCACTACCGGTGCTGGTGGTCTGTGTGCCGGTGTAGAATCTGACTTTGCTGGTACCGGTGAATTGCCTTGCTGGTGTCATAGGATTATAAGGTTGCCATCAATGACAAAACCTTTAATCACCTACTATGTCTCATTGGAGTTTGCATTTGCCAACAAGGGCTAGTAGATGGAGGTTGTGCAAGAGAAGAAGCAATCATCAATGTTGAGGACTCACCTTGATGGTATTGACTTGCCAATTGGCTTTTCAAATTAGCAATAATAGTGTCTCAGCTCATTACCTCTCCTTTGGTATCATTGTAAGCTTTTAACACTATCTCCAACTTAGCTTGGAGATCTGCCCTTTCCTTTGCTTCCTTTTCTACCACTGTAACACTGAATTTTGCAGTCTCCAAGACTGTGCTAGCAGCCTCCACCACTCCAGTATTTTGCACTCTCTTCACTATCATACCTCCAAGGTAGCTTGACTCTAGGGTATCCTTTTTCTTTTTATTTTCATCTCTCTTCAGAGACCACATGACTAGGGAATCATTATCCTTGCTGAAGGTTACTCCTTCCATAGGCTTGGTCTCTTTCCTGACTACCTCTAGAACCAAGGCATCTATTATATCCCATTCAGGGAGGATGAGTACACCAGCCTTTGCTACCATCTCCTTTCCTTGCTCAGGAGTGATGGTCTTAAATTCAGTGACCATTTCTTGCTTTATTTCTTCCTCCACCACAACTACATCCTTGTGGGGCTACTCACTTTTCCTCTTCTCACATCTAGCATTAAACTTATCAATATTCTGCTTCCACACAAATTGTATGAAAGCTCCTAAGGTAACAAAGTTGCTATCAGCTAAGAATTCCTCACTGGCATGTTTAATGGCAGGATCCAGTTCCTGGCCTTTGAACTCATTGATGGTTATGTTCATCTTAGCATCTTCTGGCTCTTGAGGCATTCCATCTTCTATTTCATCATAGGTATAGGCTATCTCCCCGAGGTTCCCTAACTATAAAAATTGCTTAGTTGTTGCCTGCTCATCTCCTATATGAATAGAGGATTGAGATGGGGAATATAAGGGCTCATTAGATTGCACTTCCTTTCCCACCCTTTGCTTCTTTGGGGATTCCTGAATGTCAATGACATCTTGTATTTTCCTCTTCCCTTTTTAAGTAGAAGGTTCCCCTGTTGTTGGCACCAACACACTGTACTTGGATTTTCTATGTAGCACATAGTCACCGGGAGGGATTGCTTTAGCAGATGTAGACCTAGCTAGAACTAGTCTTGCCTTCTCAGGGTTGTTTTCAATCACTGCTTCCCTCTTCTCCTTCAATGTTTGCATTACATCTTCAAAGCAAAGAATTAGGAATTTTTCTTTTTCCTCAAAGGGGTGAAAACTGGACAAAGGGTCATAGTTGGTGTCAAATTGGTGCACAAAATCTAGAGCCTTCTTGTAGGCCACCCATTTTTCTTTCCTTAGCTCCTGCTCATCCAAATAAAACTCATTTCTAATGAGGTCTTCAGGGAATTGGAATTGGTGAGGTCTTCCTTTGCATACTACCCTCTTCCTAAACATACTATTAAAGAAGTCTTCAGGGCCAGAAAACCTTGACAATGCAGTGGATAGATAGTATGGTTGAAAGAACTCCTCAAAACACTTCCACCCACCTTTAGTAATCACAAACTGATATGCTATTGTTACTGTAGGTAAAATGGTCCATTTTCCTCTATTAGATAGCTCTACCTCTTGCACACTCCCAATCTACCTAAGGATCTCCTCTGCAATTCCTATTTTCAGTGGGACCTGATATGGCAACAAAAATGGAGTGCCTCTAAAACCATACACTTTGAAAATTGTGGAAATAGGGTACAAGTACATGTCACCCCAATTGTGGACAATTTTGATTTCTTCAGCAAACTCCTTTGGCCTAAGAAACTCCAAAAGAGCTTTAGGGACCCTTGGATTCTCTGAGCATAAAAGAATTATGATCTTGGATGCAAAGCACTTATCAAACTTTAGGTAGCTAGAATCTACCCTATCCCATGACAACACTATGCTCCATAATTGAACTGGCATTTTCTCCCCATCCTTTTCTTTCACCAGATCCATTTCATTGGCAAAGTATTCACCACCCTTGAATAGAAACAGATGCATGAGAAGGGAGTACCATCCAAAAGGCCTATCCACCTTACCATTCTTTATCTCTATCAAGCCTTCATGGATTGCATTAGTAATATAGGGGGCATAATCAAATGTGACTGCCAGAGAAGGATTTAAAATTTGAGCTATCATTAACATGTAATGAGTTGGCATGTTCACTTCAGCATCCTCTCCAAAAATCTAGTAGAGTGACCAGTATAATCCTTTGGCTCTAAGAGTGAACAAATTTAAAGAGAAAGGCTCCATGGTATTAGGTCCTACAATTGTCAATCCACCTATTTTAACAAAGAATTATTTAAGAAGCCCATTTCTAAGATGATTCCTCTGTGCATTGTAGACCCAAGCCAATGATTTAAAATTAATGGGCTCCAAATAATTGGACACCTCACTGAGCCCAAATACATTTCTGAACTCATCATCATTTATTTCAATGAGGGTTTTTCCATTTATATCCCTAACACTTTTGGTAACAGGGTCATAGTTGTGTGCAATCTGAGTTAGGAGATCTACATCCATGAACACTCCAGGGACCACCAATTTACCCACATCCAACTCCCAAATACTATTCATTAGGGCTGGGGAGTGTCTCATAACAAATCTAACCTTCAATAAACCCAAACTAGACAACCCTATCTATGGGTCTCTCAGCCAATTACCCTCCCTTGTCATACAATCCTTCTCCTATTCTCAAGTGAGGAGCCTTGGGCACTAATTCTTTAACCTTAGTTGCTACGTTTGTGGACATAGACAATTGTTCCAGGAAATCATCACAAATTGCTCTCTCCTGGTAATTAACTTTCCCTGTAAAGTTCCTTCTAGGTGCCATCTCAATGACATGCAAGTAATTCAATTACTAATCACAATAATTCTTTAATAGAACAAAACTACAATTCAATCAAACTTTCAAGTAACTGGTAAGCAAGATACAAGAAAACCTATTTTTGGCCTAAAGAACTTTGCTCTGCACCAGCTTTTCCACAACAACTCTACAAAATGATGCCTACATTCAATTGATGTGAGCGTATATACAGCAATCGGGTTCTTAACTGTGGCATTAACACCACATGCTTTGGCCATCACCTCAGAATTGAATTCACGAATGAATTCAAAAATTTCTCTCCAACAAATCACAAAATGTCTATGTTTCTATCACTTTCTTGTTTCACCATTTCGTGAAGCCTAAAATCTGTGCTTCTTCATCAAGCAAAATCATGCCAACCGTTAGATCCAGTGAAACTTGCATGACTTTTACTTTATTGACTATTCTTCATCTGGCGACGGGCTCAGATCTCTTTCGCCATTTCGCAAAAGCTAAACATTGTGCACATTCACCTAGTGAAACCGCATGGGTCGTCCGATCAAAAGGAACTTGATCGGTCTTTTTCTCATCCTGTGACTGGCGGCTAACCCCACTAACCATGCACCAAGCGTTTAAGGCTAGCATTTTTTGTTGTTTTGCGAACGATAATTACCTTGCATCTTCGGGCTACGAAATAGTGCCCACCATAGGATCCTTCTTGAGATACCCGCCCTTTAACAAACTTAACTGGTAGAAGTGGGCCCTCTGACTTAGCACCATCCGACCTGGCAACCTACTGGCAAAGGAAACCAACGTGTCAATATTTTATTCATCGAACAACTTCCACAAGATCCACTTTAGGTCCACAATGTGTATCTGACAACTTGTCTTCTCATCAGCGGTCTAATCCGTTCGTTCTACCATGACATCAACCAAGTGGTTGCCATGTCACTTCACTATTTCATGAAGGTTAAATCTTAGGCACCTTAGGGCTACAAAATAGCACCAACTGTCTGATCAAAAGGAACTTGATTGGTATTTACCTTTATTTTTTACTGCTTCGCAGATCCATTTTCCTTTTCACCACTTCATGAAGCCTAAAACCCGCGCACCTTCACCCAGTGAAACTGCACGAGCTGTCCAATCAAAAGGAACTTGATCGGTCTTTACCTTAGTCTTTTCCTAGATGCCGGAGCCAATTTCCTTTTTTCCATTTTGTGAAGGTTAAATCTCAGTCACCTTTATCTTGCGAAACCGCACGAGTCGTCTGATCAATAGAACTTGATCGGTCTTTATCTTTAGTGAAAACCTGGATGCCGGACCCACTTCCACCTTTCACCACTTCACAAATGGTAACTCATGGGAATCTTAGGGCTGTGAAATCATGCATGCCTTTAGATTAAAAGGAATCTACTCACTGGTTAGGAAACCTGATTAAAAATTAAGAACTTTAGGAAAAGCTTAGAAAATAAATGTGCTACTAAACCCGCCTAGGAAGAAATAAGAAGGGGGGGGGGACACTTCTCATGACAAATGGACCCTTCTTTAAGTGAATAAATTAACACAAAATTAGAAAGAGAGGGTTTTTCTTAGACAACTGAGCAATTAATACTTAAACCCTAAATCCTCTTTGGACCTAAAGCAATTAGAGGTAACAAGGCCATACCAAACTCAAAATTTTCATAGACAGCCAATTATGGGACAAGAATACCCATTTTTTAAACAGTGATAACAATACCAATACCAGCACAAACGATGGAACCAATCAAGTTGAATTGCATAAAAACAAGAAAGATAAAAGTTTCCTTGTAAATCCTTTGAGTACTCTTGTTCAACAAATACAAGAGTTGCAAACTCAAGTTGCCAAAATACAATCAAGGTCATCTATTAAACAACATTCACTTGAGGATATATCTCCATATAAATTTGACAAAAACTTGGTTATGCTTCCATTTCCCCTAAATTTTGAAATTCCCAAGTTTGATAAGTATAAGGAGAAAGGTGATCCACATGATCATATCAAAGCGTTTTACACAACATGTATGGAAGTTTCTCATAATGATACTTACTTAATGCGATTATTCCCTAAAATTTTGGGTGGACAAGATATTGAATGGTTTTATAATTTACCACCTGGCATAAAATCATTTGGTGAACTTGTTGATAAGTTCCTTACACATTTTTCATATAACATCAAACATGAAGTTTTTATGCTAGATCTTTATAATAGCAAACAATGAAATGGTTAATCCTTCACAAATTTCTTACAAAGATGGAGTCATCTTGTGAGTAAGTGTCCACACAATATACTTGGAGATTAAAAGATGGATATCTTCATTCATAACCTAAATTCTAAGTTGAGCTATCAATTGCAACCTAAATGTCCTCCTAGTTTTACAAAAATGATAGACAATGGTCTTACCATTGAAAAAGAATTGATAGAGAAAGGAGTGATTAAAGTTTACAAAGATAACACTTGTTCAAGTAATAACAATGATAAATCATGATTTTGGACCAAAAACAAAAACATTGTTAATGATGGGGTAGTAGATGCACAAAATCTCAAGACGAAACAACCCATCTTAAACCTATCAGGGCCTCAAAATAATAAAAACAATCAAAACAACAATAATGCATAAAAGCCCAAAACTTCTTACCCTCGAAGGAAATTCACTCCTCTAGGCGAGTCTTTGTAAACTGCTTTGAGAAAGCTTATCTCAAACAATCTCATCACTTTACTTGAAGCAAAATATTATGAACCAAAGGTTAAACCTGCATGGTGGAATGATCAAGGCTATTGTGAGTTTCATAGAAATAAAGGGCATAAGACCAATGATTGTCAAACATGTCATAAAAGATTTGATTGATAAAGGAGACATATCCATAGATGGTCACAAATCCAATGACGAACATGTGGCATTTAAGGATCACATTCCGAATTATGAGAAAGGAAATTCCTCTAAATCAAGGAATGAGAAAGTGAACTATACAAATGAGTATTATGACTATGTTATAAACCATATTTCTAAAAGTAATTCTTATGTGAATGTGATTACTATCAATAATAAATTTGATTGCAATGTGACAACACGACATGGAAAAGTCACTCTTCAAGGAGCACCACCTAAGCCCTTTTATGTGACTAATCAATACAATGTCCTTGATCAGCTTAGGAAAACACCATCTCATATATCTATCCTAGAGCTTTTACATTTGTCACCTACCCATAAAGAGATTTTAGAAATATCTCTACAAGAAGCCAGTGTATCCCGAGACCTTGATTGTGCATAGTTTCAAGCCATGGTAGGACACTTAACCACACCTCATTTCTTGTCTTTCACCAAACATGATGATCTTTCCATAACCCAACCTCATAACGCTCCTCTTCATATAGAATTCCTTGTACATAAGAACGAAATAAAAAGAGTCTTAATAGATGGAGGGGTTGGCTTGAATATATGCACTTTTAAATGTCCTTTCATTGGGGTTTTCAGAGAATGTCACGGATCCAAAGAAAATGATACAATCAAAGCATATTATAAGGAAGAGAGAGCATCAAAAGGATCTTTTGTATTACTCATTAGAGTTGGACCAGTTGAAAAAGATGTGGTTTTCCAAGTACTTGATCTTGATCTAGCATATAACATACACCTTGGATGACCTTGGGTACATTCAATGCAAGCAATTCCTTTTATATATCATCAATGCCTAAAATTTCCTTATAATGGTCAAGAGATTATAATTCAAGGAGATCCCAATCCTTTTCAATATTGCAATACCATAAGGCCAAAGCCTAAAGTAATTGTTCCAAATAATCAGACAGTTTCACCTCCTATATCACAAAATGATCTGATTTCAGCACCTTCAACATCTAAAGAAGATGAATCCAAATCTAAAGTAGTTGAACCAAAGCTTAAGATCAAATATCAAGGTATGGGAGAATATTCTATTGAGAAAACTTTTTGTGTTTCACAACTCCCACTTTCATCTAAATCTTATGTCAAGCCAATGTTGGGGAGACAAACATCTTTTTATTCTAAGAGATAGCTGAATGATACTTTTATTAGATGGGGGACATTGTCATACGAGACTGATGAGAAAGATATTAAAACATGGCTATATAAAGAAGAAGAAGAAGAAGACAAGGCATATACATCAGAACTAGACATTCAATTACCTCTTGAACAATATGGGAAAGGATTCACTATAATGCAAAAGAAAGGATATGATGGTCATGGTCCCATTATATTAAGAAAGGAAGGAATTATGGAACCTATACAACCATCTTCACAAGCTCTTGATGAAACAAAAGGATTGGGATATAATGAAGATATTGAAGAAGCTACACAGAATTTGTATGAGAAAATTCAAGAATTGCAAGAAAATAGTGAAACTGATTCTCATGAATGAGAGGGAGTTTCAAAGATGTCTTTTGAAGAAAAAAAATAGATGTAATTCACTCATACAATACACCTGAGAATGAGGGACTTAGTTAAAGTTTTGGGCCATTAGAGAAAGGACCACAAAATGCTACAACTGACTCTCATGAGGAGGGTTGGATATCAGATGAATCAGAAAACTTTGAGGTGGTTATATATCTCGATCTCAAAGATATATGCAGGAGTCAGTGATATAGATTCAATTGAGAAACGTAATACTACAACCACATCTAGAGAAAATGCCAAGCCTTTTAGTCATAAAAATGCAAAAATTAATAATAGGTCTGATGGTAAAAACCATAATACGACAATATCAGATCTTGAAAAAGTAAAAAGAAAAGACGTATCCAATGGTAAAAAACTCTCTGAGGCACCAAAGGATGAGAGGCTTGACATTCTTCCCTAGCATGAATATTAAGAAAGATCCTCAGTCATCATAGAACCAATAGTACCTATCAACATTGGAACAAAGGATAATCCTAAGAATCTTCATTTGGCAGCATCAATATCACCAGAAGAGAAAGAAAATTTTATCAAGTTTTTCAGAGAAAACCAAATTAATTTTGCTTAGTCATATGTGGATATGTCTGGTTTAGATCCTGATTTAATCATGCATCATTTATTCATAGCTCCTAGGGTTAAGCCTATAAAGCAAAAGTTGAGAAAAATGCACCCATATATAGCTTTATTGGTCAAAGTTTAATTGAAGAAGTTGCTAGATGTAGTATTTATCAAATCTATTGATTATGCTGTGGATTCCAAATATAGAACCTATTTCAAAGCCAAATAAGATCAACAGAGTCTGCACAGATTTTCAAAACATGAACAAAGCATGTCCAAAGGATTATTTTCCTTTGCCTAACATAGTCACCATTGTGCACCTAACTACAGGACACACTATGTTATCTTTGATGGATGGATTTTTTGGTTATAATCAGATAAGAGTTGCTCCAAAAGACCAAGATAAGATAACATTTACCTGCCCTTGGGGAACCTACTTTTGGAATGTCATGCCTTTTGGACTAAAAAATATAGGAGCTAAATACCAGAGGGTAACGACTACAATCTTTCATGACATGATTCACACCTTTATGGAAGATTATGTAGATTACATTTTGGTAAAATCATACACTAGAGAATGGTATCTTAATATCGTACACAAAATCTTTAATCACGTGGACAAGTTTATTGTACGCTTGAATCCTAAGAAGTGTTTTTGGAGTGATATGTGGTAGACTCCTTGGATACATAGAGTCAAAAAATGTAATAGAGGTAGATCCTGAGAAAGTGAAATCTATTATGGAGATGACACCTCCCAAGGATATCAGCCAATTGTGTTCTTTACAAGGAAAATTGCAATCCATCCAAAGATTTATTTCACAGCTAGCTGATAAAAGTCATCCTTTCTCACATCTCTTGCACAAAAATGTACCTTTCAAGTGGGATGAAAATTTTGAAGAAGATTTTTAGATGTTGAAAGAGTATCTAATGAATCGATCTATTCTCATGCCTCCTATTGAAGGGAAACCCCTCTTACTTTACATATTAGCTACTCAAGCATCTCTTGGTGCTCTTCTAGCTCAAGAATATCATGGGGGGAAAGAAAAAAAATTATATGATATGAGTCAGAACCTTGTTGGCTATGAAATAAACTACAGTGCAATTGAGCAAGCATGTTTGGTCATAGTTATTGCATACCAAAAATTGTGTCATTATATGTTAACTCATACTATAAAGTTAGTAGGAAAGATACATCCTTTAAAGTATTTTCTCTGTAAGGCGGACCTGACAGGGAGATTAAAAAAATGGGTACTCATTCTTAGTGAGTTTGACATACAATATGTGGATCAGAAAGCTATTAAAGGACAAGTCATTATAGATCAGTTAGCAGAGGCACCTTTATCGGATTTTCAACCAGTATGTTCATAATTTTTAGATGCTTCAATTTTAACCATCACTGAAAATACATGAAAATTATATTTTGATGGATCATACACTCAACATGGATCAGGAGCTAGGATATTATTTGTTACACCACATGGAGATACCATACCTAAATCATACTAATTAATGTTTCCTTGTACAAACAATATGGTTGAATATGAAGCATTAGTGATTGGAATAAAGATGGTAGTGGAATGGAAGATAACAGATCTTAATTTTTATGGAGACTCTTAGTTAGTTATCAATAAAGTGAATAATGACTATCAGACAAAGGATGAAAAGTTAATTTCATATAAATGCATGGTGGATGACTTTAAAAAGTATTTTGTCTCTATTTACTTTGAATAAGTGCCTCGGTTAGAAAACAAAGTAGTTGATGCTATGGCAACCATGCCACCTAACCTATCCAATAACCAAAAATGGACCTCTATTCGTAAATCCTCCCATTACACCATCATAGCCGACACCCTATATTGACAAGGTCTTGACGGTACTCTTCTTAGGCGTTTGGAGCATGACAAATATCAAACCGCTTTGCGAGAAGTTCATGAAGGCATTTGTGTAACTCACTCTAGTGGTCCGACTTTAGCTAAGAAACTAATTCATGCAGGATACTATTGGTCAACAATGGAGACAAATTCATATTAGTTTGTCAAAAAATGCAAGAAATATCAAATACATGGCAATCTGATACATGTGTCGGCACAAGAATTGTGACCTTTGGAAACTCCATTACCCTTTTTTTAGTGGGGACTTGACCTCATGGGTAAGATCCATCCACCATCCTCTAATGGCCATAAGTTCATTATCATTGCTACAAAATGCTTTACCAAATGGATCAAAGTTGTGCCTCTCACTAATATCAATGGTAAACAAATTGCTTCATTCATTTTGAATTATATTATTTGTCATTATGTTATTCCCCAAACCATTATCAATAATAATGGTAGACCTTTTAAAAACCAAGATGTTGAAGAGATTTGTACCAAATTTCATATTTGACACCGCTTCTCAACACCTTATTACCCACAGGGTAGTGGCCCGGTTGAGGCCTAAAAAAAAACCATTTTGAAAATTTTAAATATAATGGTTATTGAAGTTGGTCGTGACTGGCATGTACAATTAAATCCTCCTTTATGGTCCTATAGAAGTAGTAGTCGCACACCCACTGGAGCAATGCCTTATTCCCTAGTCTATGGATGTGAATCCCTCTTACTTATTGAGGTTGAGTTTCCATCACTACAAGTTTCATTGAAGGGGTTGATACCAGATGATGATTACCGTGTATCCAGACTGCAAGAATTAGAATTGTTAGATGAGAGGAGACAGAAAGAATTTAATCATTTGAAGGCTTACCAATAGTGAATGTTAAGGAGTTATAACCATAAATTTAAGCCTCATGTTTTTCTTGTGGTTGATATTTTGCTTAAAGTGAATCCTCATAATTAAAAGGATAGAGAAAAGAAAGGAAATTTCAAACCTAATTGGTTGGGCCCCTTTGTTGTTGTAGTAGTATACAGATCAGGAGCATATCAGCTTTCCACACCTGAAGGTGACCTGTTGGATGATCCAATCAACAGTATACATCTTTGTAAGTTTTATACTTAAATTTTCAAAAACCCTAATGCAAGGGGAAAAACTACAAAAAAATCACGAAAAATACAAAAAAAAAACAACAACCAAGAAAAATACAATTTAAAAAAAAAAATTACTATAAAAAGTGCAATAAAAGCAAGTAGTGAAAACCTAGCAATAGGCGCTTCTTGTGACAAGCTAGCCTTTCCATCTATTTTGATTCTAGTAGTCACAACCATTGTATATAGCCATAATAAATGCCTTTATCTGCAATTTATCCATCGCATATCACACCTACATCGTATCATGGCTTGTGAGCTTGTGTTTTCATGTCTATATCATAACCACTTCATTCATAATAAGATTTCCATCCTATTTCTATATCTATCCATTTTTCTTCTATCCTTAATAAGGCGTCTCATTCTTATACTGGGGGAAAAACCCTTGACCTAATTATGGAATGGGATCTTTGAGTGCCACATGTTAGAGGATAACAATTTGGACTTTGATGAATGGATAACAAGTTGCAAGACAACATGCATTTTAAACATTATCAAGATATGAATCATTGGATGATGAGTGTCAGAAAATCTTGAAACATCAATGATCAAACATAACGTTGACAATTTAAAAATCACAATAAACTATTGAATGCGATGGTTATATCTATTTTGAAAAGAAAACAAGCTTTTGACATGGTTGATTCAATGTTTCTATCTTGATTTTTATTGATCGTGTTCCCTTTGCTACTCTGGGATGTCTGAGACTAGAGGAGCTATGATGGGGTATGATTATTCTTCTTTGTTTATTTCTTTTGGTTTATTCTTTAGTAATGTATACACTCGTCTAAGGACATGATTGTTAAAATATCATCAAGGATGTTCCGAGTTATGCATGAAAGAGGATATTCTTTGTCTATTTCTTCAAGGAATACTCAGATCATCTTGGTCTCATTATACCTAGATGCTTGTATTAACTTGCTATATCAAAATCCATGTAAGAAATACTTAGGTCATCTTGGTGTAATTATACCTAGGTGCTTGTATTATCTTACAACATTTTAAAATCTCATTGATGAAATAAATCACTACTACAATGTGTTGAAAAGATGACAAAATTCATTTAGGAAGGTTTTGCATTTTGGATTATTCATATAGATGTTTGCATCTAGTCATGCATAAATATCAATGGTTTTTTAGAGGTATGATTGAGTATACTTGGACAAATAAAAAATAAAACATTTGCATTCAATTTAATGTATTTAGGGTTCATTTCAACAATTTAGGATTCATTACATTTATCATTTAGAGTCTTTTAGGTTCATTCATTTATCACATCATTATACGCATTTCATAAATACATCATCATAAAATCATATTCCATCACATATGTATCATCAACATTATAAGCATTTCATCAATAAAGCATGAAAAACAACATATATGCACCATAAGTGTGCATGATAGGCAACATTTCTAAATCACTATATATAACATCATGACAAATACACAATATACCAATCATCATCATATAGAATATCATAATATCATCAATATCATAAATTATAGATCATATGAAGTAAAAAATGTAGCTCATCAAATATTATAATCATAATAAGTATGCAAGTCAAATAGAAACCGCATATAGAGTCCATGAAAGTTTGTCTGCATATCATGACTCATAAAATGTCCAAGTATACAATGATATCTAAATCTAACAAGTGTACAAGTCCCAAATGATATAACATAGTATAAAATCAAGTCTCAAATACATCAAGTGGCACTACAACCTGAGTCAGTATGCCTCTAAGCCCCTGTGCCTACTCCACCAAATGGTCCCGCCCCTCTGTCTGAATCTTTGTGAGGTGGCCCCATGACACCACCACTCTCTATCTGAGCTCATCTATATGACTTCTAAGAAGTCGATACATAACTAATTTCTCCCTAACTAAGAGGAACCACACTCTCATATAAACCACGCCAATGAGCTATCTCCTTCCCAACATGAACCATCTCTCTAATAGTATCCCCATGCAACCCATGTGTCCCAACCTTCTCTACAACCTCTAATATACTCTCAGACTACCCATATCTCTTGATGGAACTATCTCTCTCAAGATTCAAGGCCTCCATCTAAATCTTTAGCTAATCAACCTATGCCTGTAACTGACCAACCTGAGCTCTCGGAGTATCCCTATGATCCTGTGGTTGTTGTGCCCCTGCCTCTTGAACCTATGGCTATTGTATGGGTTGTGATATGACAATCCTCCACCCAATCAGAGGTACATCATCCTCTAACTCATATCCCTTATAACAACCCACACCTCCTATATCCTACACAATATGCAGTGGACCACCTCTATCCTTTGTACCTTGGCCTGTATCACTACCTCTGCCTCAACCTACATCATCACCTCTCCCTCAAACCTCCATAGTACCTATATCTCTAGCCCTACCTCGGTCCCCATCTCTCCCACCTCTACCTTGAGCCATAGGAAGTTCTCTAACTCTAGCTCCAAAAGGACCACCCCGTACTCAAGCTCTGCCTCCCCTAGGACCTACTCTCCTACCTCCTCTGCCATCATCTCCTCCCTCTCCATCTCCACCCCAACAACCCTGATGTCTCCTCCTCCTCATTTTTTTGTCCCCAATATCATCATCATTTGAATCACCTGAACTCGGTGGTGGCTCTACAGGATCAATCAATCTAGGGAAAGGATACTCTATGAAATACCGAGAATACTGCTATGTAATAACAACATCCAATATGTGCAGTCATATATCATATGTAGTATGAACCATGGCAATAAAATCTACATAGGCAACATCAAAAGATAGCGATGGCCCCCACTCTAATATATCCTTGTATGTCCAAGCATACAAGGCAACTCCTTGTGGTATATTCTAAATCCTCCCAAATTGCCTGTAAATACAGCCAACCAACTATCACTCAATGATATAAGGGGCCCTACCGATAAGGTATTGACTATGATAAATAACTAGAAGTACTTTGGCATCATCCATCCATGACTCACAAGTGACATATGGTCACCACACAACGATGTCCATAGTATCCAACATATATCTCAAGTAATCAAGCTTACCTAGCTTGGGCTAGGTAATGGCACCTCGATACAAGTAAATGAAAGGTTGTTCATGTCCTCAAACTTGATCATGGATAGGTTGTGTAATAGCTATGTTCTCCCAACACCATATCTGTAAAAGTCTAACACTTGAAGCCAAGCTTGCAGCACCATCATAGACCACTGATGTAGATCATGGTATAAATGTGCTAACATACAAACTCCCCAAGCATAACATGTCCTTTGTTGCATCATCTATAGTAGAATGTGACCCCAACCAACTAAAAGACCATGGGATATTTGTTAGACAGTTCAAATAATTGGAAGACAATTAAGAGGGGGGGTGAATCAGTTGCCACAGATTACTAGAACATTTAGCAATTAAAAATTTAATACTGGAACCCAAAACATTAATACCAGAATGTTTAAAACAAATACTGGAATAGCAGTTAAACCAATTAAGCATAAACAATAATGAGAGAATAAATACCATCCACATGACACCAAGATTTATACGTGGAAAATCCGACAAAGGGAAAAACCATGGTGGGAAGCCTACCCATAGTCAGATAATACTTCTACAGTAAGTATGTGAATTATGATTGAGGGGCCTTCATTTGTAGGAGGGCCAACAACCTAGAGTGCACTGCTCATCACAAAAGGAGTCTCATTGACTACATATAACTCCAAACTACAATCCAAAGAAGTGATTGAACTGCAAAGATAGCATCTCCTATGCTTGAGTATAGTTATGGTTAAGCTTAATACCGAAGGATTAAATCCTCATACATAAACCCAATTCAATCTCCAATGATCGATAAAATCCTCTGCTTTAATGATATTACATTATTCACACATTACATATTCATATCCCATTCCTATGACCATGATCTACAATGAGATCTTACATCATATATATACAAACCCTTGACCATAAACAATCAGGTTAGCCACCAAACAATAAACCAATTACATAATTACAAAACATGTCATCCTTAGACCAAACAAATAATATCCAACTCATAAGACATCCCGAAAACACATCAAGAGGTCCAATCCAAATGTTACATTAAGTCAGTCCATAACCTAGATCAATCAGGACCCAACATAGGTCCACATGCTAAAGAAATGATCCCAATCTGCCCAGTCTCAAACATGATCACCACCAACATCCTAAATCCATACCAGAAGCTGCACCAACACCACTTATGCATATCATCAAAGATCTTCAACAAAGCTTTGTCAGTGAAACCCTCATCGGACCCACAAACTAAGCTTCCAAGTAAACATGATAGCATCCAATCACTAGACCAAAACCAACTAATTGAATATGAACATGAGCAAGCCAATTCCATAACCAATTCATATCAAAGCATATCGGATCCAAACCAACCAGAAATACTCAGCCTACCAAGACTAGAAGGGTGTCAGTAAAGCATCCAAAATAGATGGTGTTGATGTTAATGACAAAACATCAATGCAACACATAATCAATTCCTCCAAATGGCCAACAATCTCCCCCTTTGGCATTGATGGAAACACTAGATGTGAAAAACATCTAAGTACCAAGAAATGCTAAACATGTCTCCCCCAATGGAAGACAACAAACAATCTCCCACTCAAAGATATAACAATGAAGTTCTGAAACAAGGACCAAACTCCCCCTAATGTATACAACTCCTTAAGTTTTTTTCATATCAATATCTCTCCCCCTTTGACAATAATGCTATAAATTTGACATAAATATCAAAGAAAAAACATAAACCACTGAAAGACAAGGCTAACTACTCCCCCTTAGTAGTAGCATCCCCACATCAATGTCGGAATGAATAATATCTTTGATAATACATACTGGACTAATACCAAAAAGCATCAATCAGTTTTCTGCCAGAGGGGCAGAAACCCCTAACCTGTCTCTCAGGTACTCAAATGGTTCTTTAGGAAAAGCTTTATTGAAAATATCTACAATCTACTCTTTAGTGTTCACATAAACCAGTCTAATTTCATTTTCTACCACCTTCTCCTTCAAAAAGTTATACTTGATAAATATGTGCTTTTTTTTAGAGTGAAATATCGGATTCTTTGATATGTCAATAGCAGTAGAGTTATCACAGTCAATAACTATCAGTCCAGTGCGATGCACTTTGATATCCTTCAACATTTGATTCATCCATAGAACTTGTGTATAGTTAGTATCAACAACAACATACTCAGCTTTAGGAGTAGATAAAGAAGTGCATGACTATTTCTTGTTGATCCATGAAACCAACTTCTTTCCAAGAAAGAAAGATTCACTGAAAGTACTTTTTCAATCAAGAATATCACTAGCCCAATCAACACCTATATATGCACATAAAGTAAAGTCATCATCCTTAGGGTACCACAAACCATTCAGATGTACCTCGCAAGTATCTAAAAATTCTTTTCACCTCACTCTCATGATTTTCTCTAGGATCACTCTAAAATCTAGATGCAATACAAACAACATTCATTATGCTAGGCCTAGTCTAAGTCAAATAAAGCAGATGCCCAATCATATATTTGTATCTTGTAGGATTTACCAGTGCAGAAACATCTTTCCTTGTCAATTTCTCACTTGTAAACATAGGAGTACTTACCGGTTTAGAATCTCCCATACCAAATTTCTTCAACAATTCCCTAGCATACTTAGTTTGACAGATGAAAATACCTTTATCAATCTAAGTAATCTGCAAACCTAAGAAAAATTCCATTTCCCCAATCATAGACATTTCAAATTGTTTCTCCATATTCTTAGAAAATTTCATACATAACTTCTCTTCACCTCCAAAATTGATGTCATCAACAAATACTTCAATAATCAGTATATCATCATCAATGACCTTATAATATAAATTACTATCAGCATTACCCTTAGTAAAACCAAGCCTCAAAAGATATTTATCCACCCTTGCATACCAAGCTTTAGGTGCCTATTTCAATTCATATAAAGATCTCCTTAACCTACAAACCATGTTTGTATCATCTGAAAGTGAAAAACCATCAATTTTCTCAATATAAACTTCCTCATCAAGATCCCCATTCAAAAATGCACACTTAACACCCATCTGATAAACCTTGTAGTTTTTATGAGCATCATAGGTAAGAAATAATCTTACAGCTTCAATCCTAGCTACAAGTGCAAACGTCTCTCCATAATCAATTCCTTCCTTCTAAGAATATCCTTTACAAACCAATCTAGCCTTATTCCTTACAACTTAACCATCCTCATTCAATTTATTCCTAAAAACCCATTTAGTTCCAATAACATTATTATTTTTAGGCCGGGGAACAAAAGTCCATGTGTTATTCTTCTCAATCTGGTCTAGTTCTTCTTCCATAGCTTTCAACCAACATTTATCTTTACATGCTTCAATTACTGATACTGGTTCAACTTGAGAAATTAAACATACCTCATTAGTTGCCAATCTTCTTCTTGTCATCACTCTATTGTTCTTATCCCCAATGATATGATCTTTTGAATGATTCAATCTCACATACCTAGGAGTCTTCTGACTCTCTGTTCCTCTTCCCAGTTCTTCAGTTACTGTTGAATTTTTTGATATTGCTGGAGTAATTGGTTCAACACTCTATTCTGAAAAAGATGCCATTGGTTTAGATATAATCATTTCCAATGCCGGTTCTTTCTCATAAACTCTGATTTGACTTCTATTCAGCTCATCCACCTTGACATTAGCACTCTCCATAATTCTTTGCAATCTCTTGTTATAACATCTATATGCTTTGATTTCATTAGAATAACCAATAAATATGCCTTCATCACATCCAGGATCAAATTTTCCAATGATATCATCTCTCTTGATATAACATTTACTACCAAGTATTTTGAAATACTTAACTATAGGTATATTGCCAAACCATAATTCATAGGATGTCTTACAAGTTTCTCCTTTGATATGTACTCTATTGAATGTGTAAACCATTGTGCTCACTGCTTCTCTCTAGTAGATATGAGGTAGACTAGCTTCCATCATCATTGTTTGAGCAACATCCAAGATAGTTTTGTTCTTCCTTTCCACAACTCCATTTTGCTGAGGTGTCTGGGGATCAGAAAATTGTCTCCTTATAACATGCTTCTCACAAAATTTATTAAACTCACCAGATGTGAATCCTCCACCATTTCTGACCTCAAACATTTAATCTTCAATCCTATCTTTGTCTCAACTTTAGCTTTAAATATTTTAAACTTTTCAAAAGCCTCAAATTTCTCCCTTAGAAAAGTAACCCACATCATTCTAGAATAATCATCAATGATTAGCATGAAATATCTATCACCTTGAAATATTTTAACTCTAGCAGGGCCACACAAATTAGTATGAATAAGATCAAGAACATCATTAGATTTATCTTGTATACTCCTAAAAGAGGTTTTGACATGTTTACCTATTTGACATTCTTTACATACCAGATTATAGGGCTTCACAAGATTAGGTATATCTCTAACTACCTTAGTTGAACTAATCTTCGCAATGCAATCAAAATTTATGTGACACAACCTCTTATGCCATATCCATCTCTCATCAATTTGTGCAATCAAACATGTCTTCTCACCAGAATTCAAATGAAATATATTACCTTTTACCTATGTACTAGTTGCAATCTCCAAACCAGATCTAGTAATGATTTTGCATTTTCTATCCTTGAACTATAATTGATATCCCTTATCCACCAATTGTCCTATACTCAAAAGATTATGCCTCAAAACTTCAACAAAATAAACATTATCAGTATTATGCTTACCATCGAATGATATAGTTCATTTTCCTTTGATCATACATTCTTTGTCAACTCCAAATCTAACTAGACCGCCATCAAATTCTTGCAAAGATAGAAACTTCCCTTTATCTCCAGTTATATGATGTGAACAACCACTGTCAATTACCCATTCATCCTTGTCTTCAATTTTAGCAGCAAGTGCCTTCTCTTCAGGTACATTCTCTTCCAGTGTTAGAACATCTTCCTTGATAGCCAAGAACACCCATTCCTTCCCATTACCAGAACCACTAGAAGAGTCCTCTGTCGGTTCATCATCAGAATCAGTAACACCTTCCTCATCCATTATGTAGCATGATTTGTCTCTATTTTTCCTATACTTATACTTGTTCTGATATCCAGGGTTAAGCTTAAATGATCTTCTCACTCTTTCTTCAAATCTTGAATTCCTTTCAGGACATCTAGATGCAAAATGACCAATCTTATTACATGCAAAACATTTAAAAGGTGCTTTTCTTTCATACTTACTTCCTACCAGTCCTTTAGGTATTCTTCTAGCAAATAGTACTTTAAGTTTCTCAAACTCGTCATCTTCTCTCTTTATATCATCCAATTCCTTTGCATATAAATCTTTCCAATCTTGCTTATCGGTTGCTGATGCAGATGCATGAAAAGAAGGTTTAGACTCCATAGCTCTAGAAGGACCAAATTCTTCAAGCTCAAAAGAAGATAATTTCTTAGCCAAGGTATCTCTATTGACAGATGTATTAGCCATTGTTCTTAATTCATTAATTGTAGTAGCCTTCATCTTGTAAGCCAATGGTAGGGATCTTAGAACTTTAGAAACTATTTCATCCCCACTCAGAGTTTCACCATAATATTGAATTCCCATAACAATCTCATTTACCCTTTCCATGAATGTAATAATCCTTTCATCTTCTTCCATCTTTAGGTTTTCATATCTCACTCAGTAACCATCAAGTTTAGCAATCTTCATAGTAGGGTCACCTTAATTAAGAGTCTCCAACTTATCATATATAGCCTTTCTAGATGATTTGCCAGTTAATCTCATTATTTCTTGTTCAGAAAGTGCACACAAGAGGGCTTCTCTTTCTCTACAATCATTCTCAAGCTCCTTATCCAAGTTTGTCAGAGGAGGATTTCTAGATGTTGTATTGTGAGGTTTAACACCATTTTGTGTGATCTCCCAAATCTCCTTACCTAGACATCTCAGATGAGTCTCCATCTGAATCTTCCACACTGTGTAATTTGTTCCATCAAGCCTAGGAATATCTCTCCGAAAGATAGCTCCAGATGAACTGGATGAACTTGAACTCTTAGTCGCCATAGGATCTTTCTCAAGCAATTAAGATTTTTGCACAGAGGACCAGAGCTCTGATACCAATTATTAGTTCAAATAATCAGAAGACAACTAAGAGGGGGGGTGAATTAGTTGTCACAAATTACAGGAATATTTAGCAATTAAAATTTTAATACCGGAACCCAAAACATTAATACTGGAATTCTTAAATGAAACACTGGAATAGTAGTTAAACCAATTAAGCATAAACAATAACCAGAGAATAAATACCATCCACATGACACCAAGATTTATATGTGGAAACCTCATAAAGGGAAAAACAACGGTGGGAAGCCTACCCATAGTTAGATAATACTTTTGCAGTAAGTATGTGAATTACAATTGAGGGGCCTGCACTTGTAGGAAGGCCAACAACCTAGAGCGCACTACTCATCACAAAAGGAGTCTCACTGACTACATAGAAATCCAAACTACAATCCAAAGAAGTGATTGAACTGCAAAGATAGCATCTCCTATCCTTGAGTACAGTTATGGTTAAGCTCAATACTAGATGAATAAATTCTCTTACATAAACCCAATTTGATCTCCAATGATTGATCAAATCCTTTGCTTGAATGATATTACATTATTCGCACATTAAATATCCATATCCGATTCCTATGACCATGATCTATAATGAGATCTTGCATCATATATATACAAACCCTCGACCATAAAAAATCAAGTTGGCCACCAAACAATAAACCAATTACATAATTACAAAACATGTCTGCCTTAGACCAAACAAATAATATCCAACTCATAAGACATCCCAAAAACACATTGAGAGGTCTAATCCACATGTTACATTAAGAGGGTCCATAACCTAGATCAACCGGGACCCAATTTAGGTCCACATGCTAAATAAAAGATCTCAATCTGCCAAGTCTCAAACATGATCACCATCAGCATCTTGAATCCATACCAGAAGCTGCACCAACACCACTTATGCATGTCATCAAAGATCTTCAACAAATCTCTACCGGTGAAACCCTCATTGAAACCACAAATCAAGATTCCAAGTAAATGAGATAGCATCCGATCACCAGACCAAAACCAACTGACTAAATATGAACATGAGTAAGCCAATTTCATAACCAAATCATACTAGAGCATACTAGATCATGCCAGATCCAAGCCAACCAGAAACTACTCAACCTACCGGGACTAGAAGGGTGTCAGTAAAGCATCCAAAACAACTAGTGTTGACATCAATGACAAAACATCAACGCAACACATAATTAATTCCTCCAAATAGCCAACAATTCCCTGTCAAGATAGATAAATCCTCCAATCAAACCATCTAATATGGAAGGAAGAGGTTCATAGTACATTAGCATGTCCTCCCATCGAACTTGAGAACCATCAATACTCTCATCACCAACAACTGTCCTCAAAGTTGTTGTCCCACCCATCTCACGATGATCATATTGGACAAGCTCACTAGTAATAGGGATATGGTGAATCCTATACACATCCTCTAAAGTCACAATGATCTCTCTAGTGGGAAGGTGAAAAGAGTTGTGGTCGCTATGCCACCGCTCTATGAGTGCTATCAGTAACCCCCTGTTTGTCCTGATCTCGGGCATATACAGGAGGTGTCTTAATCCACAAGCATCTATGTGTCTAATAGCCTCAACATCTAAATCAAGTATCAAATGTCTCATAGACGAGAATATCTCATGATATTGGAGGACATCTAAATCCTCCTAGACAATCCAAAAATGTTATCAAAGTCATTTATCTATTCATCAATCAAACTAAAACTGGCACATAGATGCCTAGCCTATTAGCTTTTCATCAAAGACTAGATCGATCTCTTTCAAAAATATCATACCCAAAAATCATAAATCATGATTTTTAATCATTAACCAAACTACCAGAACTAACCTAATAACAAAAGTGCTATAGATAACAACGAAAGTGATAAATTAACCATCATATGCGCTAAATAAAATAAAATTGCTATAAAAATTGATAGATGCGCTACAATAATTAACAAATGTGTAGAAAAACATTAAAGTGGTAAATCATTTTATGAATGCATGAACTCACACAAAAAATCTGCTACTTAACTTCCCTACAAGTAATATTAGAACTTGATCACCTTTGGTTTCTATTATGGGTTCTTGGGTTTTTTAACTAATCCATATTTGAGTGGGAGCTTGTGCAGAAGATACTTTTTGATCTCATTTAGGAGTTTTTAGATGGCAAGTTCGTCAAGGAGAATAGAGGTGGAGAAATATAATGGAAATAATTTTGAGATGTGGAAGCTAAAGATGGAAGATTTGCTAATAGATCAAGATCTATGGAATGTTGTTGATGTGAATGTCTCAAGATATGCAGATCCTACTACAACTGCTTAGTATGATGTTATGGATAGAAAATCCAAGGGTCTAATTAGATTGTGCTTCACGGGCTCTATTTTGATCAATATCTATGAAGAGAACTTTGTAAAGAAGCTATGGACTAAGCTTGGTGAAATGTATCAAGCGAAATCTTTATTGATCAGATTTCTTAAGGAAAAATTCGTATTCCTTGAGAATGGAAGAGGGTAGATGAATTATAGACCAACTATAAGCATTTAAAATGCTAATGCCTCAATTGGTATTTGTTGGTGTTAAGATGGATGAAGAGGAGAAATGATAGATCTTTCTTTGTTCTTTGCCTGATTTGTGAGATTCTCTTGTTATGGCTATCAGTAGTACTTATATTGTTTTGAAGTCTGAAGATGTGGTGGGTGCCCTACTTGGTAAAGAGATGTGGAGGAAGGTATCCATTAGTTCAAAGGAATCCCTAACTATTCATGGAAGACTTAAAGAAAAAGGCAAGAAGAATGAGAAGTGCAATAATTCCAAATCTAAAGGGAGATCAAAATCTCTAGGAAAATCCAAGGACATTTTCTTGAATTACAATAATTCAGGTCACATTTGTAAGGATTGTAAAGAAGAAAATAAGGAGAAAAAGAAGAAGTTTGATTTTGATTCTGAGTTCGAGAAGGAAGATAGTGATGCATTCATTGCAGCTTTTCTTACTCATGCAATTAATTATGCATGGTTAATTGACATAGGTGCATCTTTTCATATGACTTCCAATATGTTGGTTCCCAAAATAAATAGGTTTACACTACCACAGGGCAGAGACCAAGCTAGTCTCTTCAAAAATATCTATGGAAAGCCACTTTGAACTATCAATATCCTTCAGGATTGAACCAACATCAACAAGGATACAAGATCCTTCTACACTTTGGGCTCTATAGAACCCAGGAGGTTAATCCCTTTAGTGAACTTCCTGGTCTCTGCAACAATACTCAAGAATTTACTTAAAATAAAGTAGATTATCTCATAAAAGTGATCAACAGAAAGGGAGAATGCTCAAGGATGGCAAGTCCTTCAGTGATCCTCAACCTTAGGCTGGAGCATGAGATTGGTGGGACAACTTTCAGAAAATACAAGAAAACCTAACAATGATATTCTGATATTTAAAAGATTGTTCTAAAGAATCACAAAGAAAATAGACTAGAAACCAAAAACCTAATGACATTTGCTAGCAAATACCAGTGCCTTGTTCATTTGGGCTACAGAGTCTCTGAGATATTGCTTAAATCTAATAAACAATTATTTAATAGCTAATTTAGTCTTGAGCCATACTGCCTTACAATATCATTCTATCTGGAATCCCTTACCCGAACTACTTATCAAATCCTGGTACAAGTCATATTTCTACGTAATCTCATTCAAGCATTTTAATTAACCCCTTGGACTAAAGCATAGAATGGAAAATTACATACATCATAACAATGAAATAAACAAATGAAACCCATGATCCCATTTGCTCAAAAGAAGAAAAAATTGCACACAGGAGAGTAAAGATTAGAGAATATATTTGTAATAATATCATAAGCTATTTTCTATCAGATAACAGATGACAACTTGAAGTACAAAATAACCCATTTGAAAAGGAAACTTGTAATTACTTCATTACTTTTTTTCTACAAAATGGCATTACAGTTCCTACTATTTTTTTATGACTCTTTTAAAACTATACAGAACCTAACCTTGCAGATTGGACCTACTTTTACAGAGATCCTTCTCAGAAATTTTAGAACCCTAACTTCTGGCCTTGATTTCCCTTTTATGCGCCAAGCTTCAGGCCAAAAGACACCTACCACCAAAACCAAGCCAAAGAGGATGTACACAATTCTGTTACAAAATATTCCTTATCCACATGTTGGTGCCCTTGATGAGGTGGAACCAAAATCTTCAACTAATTATCGGTAGAAACAAAATCACTTGAGACATGTCAATATCACCCAGAAACTTCCGGATGGACCTTGAGATGCTCAATCTGCTCTACATAGCATTTCCCTTCATGAAAAGGAAAATAGATCTTGGCAAGATATAAGATTTCCCATGAATTAAAGGAAAATCTCCAACCTTTATGTCCTAGATCAGAGGAAATGGAAAGAGGAGCTTGGGGGTAAATGTAATTTGTTGAGAGGGAATTGCAACTTCCATGTCATTGGAGAAATGACTGGCTGCCAATCCTTACTCTAACAAATCCTTCTTTCAGTTCCTTGCAAGATCCCTCTTGGAACACACTGCCAACAAATTGCAGAGTAAAAACAAAGGAGATGTACTAGGTGGATTTTCCTGATAAGAAAAGGCTTTCATGCCCACTCTCATAATCCTTTGATCTTTCACAACCCCTCTAATAATGAGAAACTTTATACTAGAGAAAATACATCCATCCAGTGTCACAAAACATGCAATGACTCCATACATAATTCTATTCGAACGCCATCTTCTTACTGATGAAAAACTGTTCTCAGAAAAATGAAGAAGTTTGTATCCATTTCTACCCATTCTATCACCAACCTAGTAAATTTATAATCAGAATTCCATTCAAAGTGGCGGTGCTAATCCATGAGAAGAATAATCATCCTGATATTTTCTGCTCATCTTGCCAGCTATGGATTCCAGCAATCATGCCTACAACTCAAGTCACCATCATTTCTAGGCCATTAGTCCATTTCCACCTGCATATGTTCACCTTGTGTGGATGATTTTGTTCTAATCTTATTCCTTACTGGAGTGTACAGTCTTCTTCTTCAAGATTCCTGTCAGCAAGTAATCTCTGAAGTCATCAGAGAACTTGTGATCCATCATATCTAAACCTAAAAAATAATCCCATTCCTTTCACATCTCTGAGATATCATCCTTAATTGTCTAATCAGACCTTTACTCAATAAGGACCTCGCACAAGCTTCCTCAAGGGTTAGTTGACATTCAAAACTTCAAACTCATTCCCATCAATCCTAAGTTGACAAGTTTGTATCCCATTCATCCTATCTTTCGCGTGTGGCATACGACCTATATCTTTAATGATCCCTTTAAATTTCAAATTTGAAACTCAGCCACAGATCTTACCCATCCTAGCAAATCAAACTATCATTATTTGTACATGTTGCATTTGACCTTCCATCTGTATTTGCAAACCCACAAAGTCATGACTAGTTAATGCCATATCATCTGTCAACTAGACTCTATCACCGGCCCCACCATAGGTCTTCCTAGTCAGCCTGGGACACTTGGCATCATCTCGTGATGCCATGGTCCGTAACCTCATTGTAACTTCTATCGCGAGGATACGGGGGCCATCGGATATGTTCACACTTTATTGCTTTAACACAGTGCTCATTAACCCTTTCAAAATTAAAAGTCAGGCACCTTTTATCTCTGAACATAACATCGTCATTCATCTTGAACACATTCCAATTGATAGGACTATTAGTGAACCAGTTTTTACTGCCTGAGAACCAGTGACACAAGGCTTTGATAGGTTATAATGCCAGCCTGTCATTTTCCACTAAAGACACGTGGCATCATCTCACGATGTCACAGTCTTTATCTTCACTGCACTTTCAACCACGAGAAAGAGCAGACCGTTAGATCTATTTTTCTTTTATCAACCCACTGAAACATTTAGGATTTTTAGACTTAGGAAAAATGCGGGTGCAGGCACAAATATTAAAAGAGACTGACTATAGGGAAATCTTTTCTAAAACCGGTCTACCACAACTTAGCACTTAGGAAATACAATGACCCCACCCATGATAAACAACCCTTGGCCTTAGTGGAAAAAAGTAATGATGATATATATCATTTCTAGGGTTTTCTTCATAAGACATAATAAATTGTGATAAACCCTAAACCCTAGATCTTGAACCTTGACAAAGGATGCAAATAAAACTAGAAAGATCACTATTTAAGCTTAAAATTGAGAATTCTCATGCAATCAATTTTTTAGGGCTATCAGTGGCTCTAGTTGGGGATGTCCATTTCATAGGAATGAGAGGAGAAACCGGAATCTTTGGTGAAGTAGACCAATTTCAGGGCAGACCAAAAAGAAATTACCTGGATAGGGTAACTTCAACAGAAAAGGAAACTACACTACCAAAGAAAACCTAACTAATGCTCATGGATAACAGCTACTTTTAAGAAAAGTAGAACCTCAAAAATTGTCCATGAAGAGGCAATCCAAGAGGGAATTATTAATCATTCTGTTAGGCATAGAGTCAAAAAAATTTACTCTACCCCAAATTACTTGTGGCCTGCAGGGTCAAACCACATGTGATGGCCCAATGTCATCTGTCAATATCAACCAATGTTTTGCTCTGTCAAAAATGTAGTTATGATCATGTTGCATCTTGAACAGTCTAGAGACATCACTGCTATATAATTGTTCCTTCCTCAGCATGTCATAAAAAACCTTTATCTTAGTGCATTGTCCATTTATCTAAACCTTGTCATCAAGCATTGCTTGAAATAAACAAAACCCATACTCAATATCTAAAATGGATATGTGCTGATAACAACATTCAACAAGTTTCATGTCTGCCTCATCAAGCTGAAAAGGGAAGTACAACACTTCATACTCTATTATGCATCTGTCATCATCAAAATTGGTTTCCTCATTTGTTTGCACCTCTATAACATGCTCATCATTAAAGTTGTAGCTAGGAAATGTGGAAATCATCAAAGCAAATCAATAGTAGCCTAGTTCAATCACAAAAACTCAATTGCAATGATAACAATCCTAATTACACTCAATGAAAACATGAAAACAAGACATTCAAGATTGAAAACTAAGCAAACCAAATGCAGATGTCTCCTTCATGTGGCTCCATTGTCCTTCTTTCTCCTTCAAATAGCTTTGTTTGTGGATCTCACCTACTAGTGCATAAGCATGATGTGAAAGCAAGTAGACAAGACGATAGTGCAAGAATACTAGAAGCATGATTGATTCGACCAGGGACCTTGATTGAAAAAATTCATCCAATTTATAGACAAATTGGAGAAAAGACAAGATTAGAATGAGGAGATTTGAATGGAAATTTCAAATCAAGAATGACAAATATGACAAATTATGACAAATTTGCACTTTCTATGCAAGATTGATTGATTGTCAATTATGACAAATTACTATGTCAAAATTGATTGATTGTCAATTATGACAAATTATGACAAATTTGCTATGTCATTCCCATGAAATTAGGAGAAATATAGGAGAAAATTGAAAATTAGATGAATTAGAAATTAGGAAATTAGAAAATGAGGAAATTAGGAATTAAGTGAATTAATTAACAATTTTTCATTTATTAATTTAATTCACAAAAGAGGGAGGAATTAATTAGCCAATTAAATGAACATTTAATTGTGATGAGAAGACTTAGGATAAATAAACTATTTAACCTAGAGGGAGAAATGACAAACAAGGTTAAATGAATAAATCATGAAACCCTAGAAGATGAATTAGAAATGCAAGGATGACAATTAGGTCTTGATGTAAGATAATTGATGTCGATTCAATTATGATTCTGACTTGATAAAAGACCAATGCTGATAAATGATTTGGTTGATAAATGCGCCAATTGATGAGGAACAATGACTAATTGATCCAAATTGACATGATTGAGAAAGATGACGATCGATGACAAATCGATCGCAAAATGACAAAATTGACAAGAAGACAAGGATTGATGACAAAATAGATTGCAAAACAACAAGATTGAAAATGACCATGATCGATGACAAATCAATCGCAAGACGACAAGATTGAAAATGACAACGATCGATGACAAATCGATCGCATGATGATAAGATTGAAAACGACAATGATCGATGACAAATCGATCGCATGATGATAAGATTGAAAATGACAATGATCGATGACAAATCGATCGCAAGATGACAAGATTGACCAAAGGACAAGGATCGATGACGAATCAATCGCATGATGATAAGATTGAAAATGACAATGATCGATGACAAATTGATCACAAGATGACAAGATTGATAAGAGGACAAAACTCTAATTAGGATTGATGATGTCCAAAATGAAATCGAATTGACGATGTCAAAATATGACAAATGAGCATGCACATTGATGCAACAGGATAAGATCGATCAAAATCATGACTGAAGATTGTTATCAACAAGACCAAAATCAAAAGCGAGGCAAATGAAGAATGTAGAAGAAGGACTCGATGCTCACAAATGATAAAGACCAAGTACGCAACATAGCAGAAATGTTAATGCGACGCAAAAACCTAAAATAAGGCAATGCGCCAATGTTAAAAGTATGACTCTACAAGCGTTGACCATTTTTAGGTGTCTACAAAAGCATTTTTGCAAACATGGTACAAACTCATTACAAAGATCAAAGGAAAATATCTCATATGTTGGTTCATCCCATATAATAATTGTTTTATAAATATCTATATCTGAGCAGTTGATATTTGAACACCATTCTAATCCACTTCTATTTTCCATTGTTGTAGCCAGTGGTTCTTGATCAACTTTGTGTACATTCAGATCACTGTATGATGAAGAAACATTGTCATTTACCTTTTCAATGAAAATATCCTCATGTACAATAAAACATTCCAATTCTGGTTTCAAAATATCACGTGGAGTAATAACAACAATCTTCTCCATCTATTTCATAACCTTGGTTGATATCAATGAACTCCACACTCTCATATTCAATGTTAGCATTCGTAACATCAAAAAGAAAATCACCCCCACATTCACTAATCATAAATATTTCTAGATTAATTTTATAGAAATCCTCAAGAGTATCAAGACAACAGGTTTCAGCATAATCTTTTTCATCTTGTTCAATCTCCCACTCTTCATATGAAGCAAACTCCTTGCACAAAACCAGTTCACTATAGGGTTGATCCCTAAACCGGTCTAATAAAATCTCCTCATTATTTGTTAATTTTTTAGTCCTTTCATACACAACTGTCTATAATGGAATAATTGGTTTGTAACTATTTAAAACATTATTTTCAAGGACACACACCTCAATCGGCCTTTTATGCACCTTACTCTGGGTGGATCCTTGTGGCATAGATACAAGTTGCAACCTACTCTCATTATTTGAACACACCACACAACTATCTATCTCATAGATATTATCAGCAAAAGTTGATGGCATCTCATCATCTGAATTTTCATTAACATATATAACTACTTCCTAAGAGACTGAATTAATATCTTCAAAATCTTGCATATCTCCATCTATTTTAGACATAAAACTTTCCAACTCTCTACACTCACTATTGGATCTACCTGAAACACAAAACTGCATACAAATCTCATGTAGGATCTTCTTCCTGAAGCAGCTACTATTGTTGTCATTTGGTAAAATGATTAACATCATCTCCATCTCTATATCCAATATGTCAGATAATTTCTCATTAACCTTTTCTTCATCAATATGAGGAATAACCATTGTCCGGGACAAGTTCTCTTCACTCACATTTTTGTTCAAATCATAATTAATAACATGGATAATGTGATCAATAAGGATGTAAATGCCTTGATATTGATCTTTATTTTTTGACTCATGCCTTTCTTTAACCTCTAATATTTTGGGATAGCATACCCTTGCAGATAGATAACCCCTAGGGATTCCATACTTCAAGTTGTTTTGAATATCCATTTCTATCCTATATGCCTGATGCAAGGTTTTAGGATCTTTATCTTGTAGGATAGCCGGTGAACAAATGAGAGGGTGGGGGATGAATCAGTTGTTAACAGTTATAACATTTAATCCACAATACAACCTTAAATGCCAACACATAAACTTTCAAATATTGGTAAAGTGGAAACAAATGCTGATAGACATAGATACCGGTAAACAATTTAACTCAACAATGAAATAGATAATCAATGAAAAGAAACCATACCACAAAACACCATGATTTGTACATGGAAAACCTTGAAAGGGAAAAACCATGGTGGGAAGCCTACCCACAGTCAGATGATACTTTTGTAGAAAGTATGTGATACAATGAGGGGCCTGCACATCCAGGAAGGCACACTTCCTAGAGCGTACTGCTCATTACAAAAGAGTCTCACTAACTACAAAGGTTAAAACCACCTCAAGATAAATGGACAACAATCCAATAAAGTGAACTACTAGAGATAGCATCTACCATGCCTGATTACAGTCCCAGTTAAGCTCAATATCGAAGGCCTTTGCCCTCTTCCTTAATCCCAATTTGATCACTTATGATCAACCTGATCCTTAACATATGATATTACAATTCATGACCATGATACATCCTTTTTTTCACACACCGATCTACAATGAGATCTTACATTCATTTATACCAACCCTAAGACCTAAACCAATTAGGTCGGCCACCTAAAAGATATTACAATAATATTATTACATAATTTCATACTACAATGATATGCCATGTTGGCTTAAGACCAAAACAATAATAAAAAATCCATAAATCCTCCTAAAACATCCCAGTAATGTGTAGAGTACACGTTATCATGATACCAGTCCATAACCTAGATAGGTACCGGACCTATTCTGGGTCCACCATGCCAAAGCAATGTCTTCAAGCAGTTGAAGCACAATCAAAGAACATCTTCAGCATCCTGAAATCCATCTAGAAGCTGAACCAACATTACTTATGCATCCTGTCATGATTCCTCAGTGAAAGCTCTATCAGTAAAGCCTTAAACCAATATCGGTAAGGGTTTACAAGAGTGTATTATATTATCCAATACCAACTGACCAAAATATGCTCCAAAAGCACATATCACATGTAACCAATCACATTCCATAGATCCAAACATGTCGGAAGTGTCCAACAAATAATCTCTTCTGTCGATAACATTTGATCTTCTATCGGTAACCAAAACCTGTATGTTGGTAACCATCCATAATAGCTATTATTGACATCAATGCAACACATAATCATTTCATCCATAATGCCAACAATCTCCTCCTTTAGTATTGATGGCAACACTAGATGTGAAAAACATCTAAGTAACAAGAAGTGCCAAACAAGTCTCCCCCTGTGGAAGACAACCAACAATCTGTGTGAATGATATCTCTATAAAGTTCTGAATAAATCTCTCCCCCTAATGTATACAACTCCTTTTTCTTTATTTTCACATCAATATCTCCCCCCCTTTAACATCAATGCCATAAATCTGACAAAAATATTAAAGCAATAATGTAAACCTCAAAGTTGACTACTCCCCCTGAGTAGTAGCACCACTCATCTATGCGAGAATGAATAATATTTTTGATAATGCATGTCAGATTGATGACAAAACTAGATCAATCAAGTCTCTTTTGAAGGGGTAGAAACCCCTAACCTGTCTCTCAAATACTCAAATGATTCCTTAGATAGCAGTCTAGTGAATATGTCTGCAATCTATTCTTTAGTGTTCACATAAACCAATTTGATTTCCTTTTCTTCTACCTTGTCCTTCAGAAAGTTGTACTTTATTGATATATGCTTAGTCTTAGAGTGAAATACCAGATTTTTAGACATGTCAATAGCTGCAGAGTTATCACAGTAGATAACTACCAGTTCACTATAATTTACCTTGATATCCTTCAACATTTGCTTCATCCACAAGAATTGAGTGCAATTAGTTGCTGCTGCAACATACTTAGCTTCTGCAGTAGATAAAGAAATGCATGACTATTTTTTGCTGATCCATGAAACCATTTTCTTTCCAAGAAAGAAAGCTCCACTAGAAATGATCTTCTTGTCATCAGTATCACCTGCCCAATCTGAGTCAGTATATGCACATAAATTGAAATTATCATTTTTTCAATACCATAGGACATGTTCTGTTGTTCCTTGCAAATTCCGAAATATTCTCTTTACTACACATTCATGATTTTCTTTAGGATTACTTTGATATCTTGAAATAATACTTACTGCATTCATAATATCAGGTCTAGTCTGAGTTAGATATAATTGACCACCAATCATAGACTTATACCTTGTAGGATTTACCAGTGTAGAAGTATCCTTGATAGATAATTTCTCACTTGTCACCATAGGAGTACTTACCGGTTTGGATTTATCTATACCAAACTTTTTCAACAATTCCCCCAGATACTTAGTTTGACAAATACAAATGCCTTTGTCAGTTTGAGCAATCTGCAAGCCTAAGAAAAATTTCATCTCACCAATCATGGACATTTCAAATTCATTCTTCACGTTGTTAGCAAATTCCATGCACAATTTATCTTGTCCTCCAAAAATGATATCATCAACAAATAATTCAATAATCAGAACATCATCATCAATGATCTTATAATATAAATTACTATCAGCACTGCCTTTAGTAAAGCCAAGCTTCAAAAGATATTTATCCAACCTTGCATACCAAGCTCTAGGAGCTTGTTTCAAACAATATAAAGATTTCTTCAATCTGCAAACCATATCTTTATCATATGTCAGTGAAAATCCATCAAGCTGCTCAATGTATACTTCTTCCTCAAGCTCACCATTAAAAAATGCACATTTAACATCCATTTGATACACCTTATAGTTCTTATAAGTTGCATAGGCAAGAACTAGTCTAATAACTTCAATTCTAGCTATAGGTACAAATGTCTCACCATAATCAATTCCTTCCATTTGAGAATATCCTTTACAAACCAATCTAGCCTTGTTTCTTACAACTTGACCATCCTCATTTATTTTATTCCTAAAAACCAATTTAGCTCCAATAAAATTCTTATTTTTAGGCCGGGGAACTAAATTCCAAGTTTCATTCTTCTCTATCTGATCTAATTCATCTTCCATAGCCTTTAACCAATATTATCATTACAAGCTTCAATAATAGTTGCTAGTTCAATTTGAGAAATAAGACATACCTCTTCATTAGCCTGTTTCCTTCTAGTCATAACTCCCTTGTTCTTATCTCCAATGATTTGATCTTCAAAATGATTTAATCTTACATACCCTGGTGTCTTTTGAACTTCAAGTTCACTGCTCTGATCATCAGTCACAGTTGAATTTTTTGATCGCGTCGGTGTAACTGTCTTAGCTTCCTGTATCGGTTGAGGCATTATTGGTTCAGTTATGATCATTTCCACTATTGGTTCCCTATCATATGATATAGAATGATTTATGTACTTCTCATCCACTTTCACATTAGCACTCTCAACAATTTTATGTAATCTTTTATTATAACATCTATATGTTTTTCTCTCAATTGAGTATCCAAGAAATATCCCTTTCTCACATCTAGGATCAAACTTTCCAATTGAATCATCTCTTTTGATATAGCATTTACTTCCAAAAATTCTGAAATATTTAATAGTAGGTGTATGTCCAAACCATAGTTCATAAGGGGTCTTACTGGTTTCACCTTTGATGTGAACTCTATTGAATGTGTAGACTACTATACTCATAGCTTCTCTCTAGTAGATATGAGGCAATTTGTCTTCCATCATCATAGATCTTGTTGCATCCAAAATGGTTTGGTTCTTTCTTTCCACTACTCCATTTTGTTGAGGAGTCCTAGGTGTAGATAGTTGTCTCCTAATTCCATTTGTCTCACAATAACTATTAAATTCATGAGAAGTGAACTCACCTCCTTGCTCTGATCTTAGACATTTGATTTTGAATCCAATTTAAGTTTCAACCTTCCCTTTAAAGATCTTGAATTTCTCAAAAGCTTCAGACTTCTCACTTAGAAAATTCACCCACATAATTCTATAATAGTCATCAATAATCAGCATGAAATACCTATCACCTTGAAAGCTTCTAGTCCTTGCTGAACCACATAAGTCAGTATGAATCAAATCAAGTACATCATTAGATTTATCATTTATGCTCTTAAAATAACTTCTAACTTGCTTACCCAATTGACATTCCTTACATACTAGATTATGCGGCTTCATAATCTTAGGTGTATCTCTAACTGCCTTAGTTGAATAGATCTTAACAATACAATCAAAATTAACATGACACAATCTCTTATGTCATAACCAAATCTCATCAATATGAGAAATTAAGCATGTCTTATTACCAGTGTTCAAGTGGAATATATTACTTCCTGTCTGAATACTAGTTGCAATCTCCAAACCAGTCTTATTAATGATTTTGCATTTTCTATCTTTAAACTAAAGTTGGAAACCCTTATCAACCAATTGACCAACACACAAAAGCTTATGCTTTAAACCTTCTACATAATAGACATTATCAGTATTATGCTTTCCATCCAAAGAAATAATACCTCTACCTTTGATCATACATGGCTTGTCATCTCCAAATCTGACTTGACTGCCATTGTATTCTTGCAGGGACAAAAATTTCCCTTTATCTCCAGTTATAAGATGTGAGCATCCATTATCAATTATCCATTCATCCTTATCTTCAACTTTTGCTGCCAAGGCCTTTTCTTCATTCTTGATATCCAATTTCAGTTCATCTTCCTTCAAAGCATAGAACACCCATTCCTTTCCATTGTTAGATCCACTAGCAGAGTCTTATGTCAGTTCATCTCCAGAGTCATCATTTACTCCTTCCTCATCTGCTATGTAGCATTGTTTACTTTTCTTGAATCTATATATGTTCTGGTTAGGCTTGAAAGATTTCTTAACTCTTTCCTCAAACCTTGCATTCCTTTTAGGACATTTAGATGCAAAATTACCAATCTTATTACATGCAAAACTTTTAAAAGGTATTTTTCCTTCATACTTACTTCCAATTGGTCCTTTAGGTACTCTTCTAGAAAATAAGGCTTCAAGTTGCTCAAGTTCTTCATCTTCTTTCCTCGTGTCTTCCAATTATTTTGCATATAGGGATTTCCAATCACTTTTGTGGGTAGATGATGATGATGATGATGATACATGAAAAGCAAGTTCAGACTTTACAACTCCAGAAGATCCAAATTCTTCAAGCTCAAAAGCAGATAATTTCCCAATCAGAATGTCTCTGTTAACTGAAGTGTTTGTCATTGTTCTTAACTCCTTAATTTTAGTTGCCTTCATCTTGTAAGCCACTAGAAGGGCTCTCAAGACTTTGGAAACTATTTCATCTTCACTTATAAATCCTCCACAACATTGAATTCCCATAACAATCTCATTTACTCTTTCCATAAATATAGCAATTCTCTCATTATCTTCCATTTTCAAGTTTTCATATCTTACCCGGTAACCATCAAGTTTAGCAATTTTGACAGTAGATTCACATTCATTCAGAGTTTTCAATTTGTCCCACATAACCTTTTCTGATGATTTATCAATCAATCCCATGATCTGTTGATCAGTAAGTGCACACAAGAGGGATTCTCTAGCTCTGCAATCATTATCAATATTCTTATCCAAGTCTGCAGCGCGATTTCTAGATGCCAGATCATAAGGTGTGTATCCTTTCTCAGTGATCTCCCAAATATCCTTTCCAAGACATCTAAGATGAGTCACCATTTGAATTTTCCATATTGCATAATTTGTTCCATCAAGCTTAGGGATTTCTCTTCTAAAAATAGTTATTGGTCGATTAGAAGTGTTAGTTGCCATAGGATCTACCTCAAGTGCTTAAGATTTTGCAAAAGAGGACCAAAGCTTTGATACCAATTGTTAGGATAATCGATGAACAACTTAGAGGGGGAGGGTGAATCAGTTGTTAACAGTTATAATATTTAATCCACAATACAACCTTAAACCAGAGCACATAAACATTCAAATACCGATAAAGCAGAAATAGATGCTGGTAGACATAGATACCAGTAAACAATGTAACTCAACAATTAAACAGATAATCAATGCAAAGAAACCATACCAATTAAAATCATGATTTGTACATGGAAAACCCGAAAAAGGGAAAAACCACGATGGGAAGCCTACCCACAGTCAGATGATACTTCTATAGAAAGTATGTGATACAATGAGGGGCCTACACATGCAGGAAGGCACACTGCCTAGAGCATACTTATCATTACAAAAGAGTCTCACTAACTACAAAGGTTAAAACCACCTCAAGATAAATGGACAACAATCCAATAAAGTGAATTGCTAGAGATAGCATCTACCATGCTTGATTACAGTCTCGGTTAAGCTCAATACCAGATACCTTTAACCTCTCCCTTAATCCCAATTCAATCACCTATGATCAACCTGATCCTTCACATATGATATTATAACTTATGACCATGATACATCCTATTTTTCACACATCGATCTACAATGAGATCTTACATTCATTTATACCAACCCTAAGACCTAAACCAATTAGGCCGGCCACCTAAAAGATATTACAATAAGCTCATTACATAATTCCATATTACAATGATATGCTATGTCGGCTTAAGACCAAAACAACAATAAAAAATCCATAAATCTTCTTGAAACATCCCAGTAACGTGTAGAGTACATGTTATCATGATATCAGTCCATAACCTAGGTAGGCACCGGACCTTTCCACCACGCCAAAGAAATGTCTTCAAGCAGTTGAAGCACGATCAAAGAACATCTTCAGCATCTTGAAATCCATCTAAAAGCCACACAAACACTACTTATGCATCTTCTTGTTGTTCTAAAAAATTAGCAAACCTATTTCACCTACAATCTATCTATGAAATAGCCAACTTCATACAATGAAGAACTTCAGGGCTTGGACAACATAACAAGGATATGAATCCTTCTACTCTTTAGGCTCTGCAAAACCTAGGTGGGTGTACCTTTGATGCATTGACTCAGACCCATTACACACATATGGTTGCATCAATAAAAGCAGATAGATCTCATAAGGCTTAAGAACTAGGAGGTTACTGCAGATGGGCTAGATCTACATTGACATCTCAAATAAGTTGAAGCATGAGATAGGTGGAACAAACTAAAACTACAAACATTAAAGCAAATGGATATTTGATTTTTAAGAAATCTCTGAGAATCCCCAAAATCTGCAAGACTAGTGCCTTATCCAAGGGGAACAAAGTCATAGAGCAAACTGTAAATAAGAACCTCTACTGCAAGTCCATCTTCATATTAAAATATTCTTGCATTAATTCCTTGCATAAATGCATTACTCGGCTCATCCATGAAATCATCAAATCTAAAATACATATTCCATTACTTACGATTGATTACAGAGTTCAAATTATTCCTTGAAGAATACCCACAAACAATCACAACAATCTCCTTGAGATGAAAAATTCCAGCCTCCTTGAGGATTTAATTTGTAACAAAGAAATACATATTTAGAGACAATCTTGTGTGAATTTATGCATGCCTTACATACATATAAACCTGCAACTAGAAACACCTACAACAAGAAGATATACTCCATTACCTAGAAGAAGACATTAGACTATAAAAGATCTTGAGGAAAAACTTAGAGCTGGAAACACAAAATATGGAGCTCTGCTCACAAAAAATTTGGAACCCTTACAAAATGAGAAGACCCTTGAATAAGAAGGAAGAGAGAAGAATTTCGGATTTCATCTCTGACAAGTCCCACTATCCTAAATTCTTCTGCATTAACTGCTCACACACTTGGCCTGTAGAAAATCTTCTCTGACAAACTGAAAAATCCTTCTGAAATCCCAAGGAAACTGCTCTTGAGATACTTGACATGTATTACAATTGACTATAGCAATAGACTTCTCGAATCGAGAGCTTTCTAATGATATATAATACTTGTATATTTGGGCAAAAAATAACCCGCCAATGAATTAAACTCTCTACAGGTAAATCATTTAAATTTTGGCATTTCTATACTATAATCTGAAACTATATATTTAACTTTGACTTTTGCCTCTGTGGTCTACCACGTGGCACCCCCTGATTGGCTCTGGGGTCCCTGTCTTGCCCCCTCAACATGGCCTCGACTCACCATTGGAATGAAGCTCTTCTTTGTCGCTGGGTCGCGATGGATATGCTAACGAGCAATATCTTGTAATGCCCGCTAGGAAACCCCGAAGGGTTAAAGCTAAAACACTCAAATGGAGTGCAAATATTTTTTTTATATAATAATAATAAGAGTGTTAATAATAAGACACATCATTAAAATACTTTGGAGTTATGTAAAGCTTAGATAACACAGCGGAAGACTAAACGAACCAAACGAGTTTCCCAACGTGATTACGTAGCTTAACACCTAACTCAACTCGTGACATCTTGATCCAATTAAGTGGGATATCTTAATTACCAATTATTACTTAAGACATGGATATAATATGTTTGGTGAATTGACATTATAGAAATTAAGAAGCGATCATCTATTATGGTTGAAATTGAGGCTAACATGAGGAAATTTGCCCAATGAATTTAAAACATAGTTAACTTAAGAATTCACCCATTAAGGTTTAAATATGGTTAACATGGCGAGCCATTCATTTTAGACACCATGTAACTAATGTATCGAAGTTCATTTATAGGAGTTAAAATGTAATTAGCCAATTGAGTTCGTCCTTTGTAGTTAGAATATTGCTAAGAGATGAAGTTCATTCATTAAGGTGAAAATGTAATATAGCCACATGAGTTCATCCCTTTAATTAAAATATAGCTAATAAGATGAAATTCATTCATTAAGGATTAAAAATGTAAGTATCATAATGAAGACAATCCATTAGGGTTAAAATATAACTAACTTGAAGACTTCACTGTTTTTAGTTAAAATAAAGTTAATATGAAGAGATACATTTGCTAAGATTAAGATATAAACAACTAAATCAGCTCTCCCATTTTAGATCAATTTTAGCTATTATGATGAAGTTCATTTATTAAAGTTGAAATATAAATAACTAAATAAATTCATCCAATTTAGTGAAATAGAGTGAATATGACGATGTTCACTTATTAAGATAAAAAGGTAAATAAACAAACGAGGTTCATCCATTAGATTTTCAATTTAGATATTATGACAGTTAATCCAATATTTGTTATCCCTTCATTATGTTCAAATTACAAGATTTATGACAAGTTAATTCAATAATTGTGACCTAGTGAGTTTCTTTCCATGCTTACTTCTTTTCATTAACATTAACAAAATACTTACCATAATCATATTTACAATCTTTTATGACCCTAATTACTACATTTAACAACAGGACTTTATTCATGCATTCAAGAAAGAACTCCATTAAATCCCCATTATACACTTACAAAATGCAACCATACATGTTATCTCTAAGTATGAAACATGAGGGACAAAAGCATCACATAACACAGATATGATCTCGGAGTTCACCCCTAGAGGGCTACATCTCTGGGTCTGCTCAACTGCAAGACCCGTCTCGCAATTATTTGAGTTAAGATTACATCAGTTTCATGTCAATTACATCTCTGCCTTTTAGGCGAACACAACCACTTTACAACAACCACCTCGGTCAATAATTACATAAAGATACATTTTTTGAAGCGGATCCAACTAAACACATCAAAAGCAATTACAAGGGTTTCTTGACTGTCAGTACCCTAACTAGAGACTTATTTGACTAAGAACAAAACACAAGCAACCAGGCGACAGGGTCCAAGAAAACCTATCAAGGTCATACTATTACTTTAGACATAGTGATTTAACAAAATTTATTCATGCACAAGCATTAACCAGAAAATACAATCTTTTCTCATGTTGACTTAAGCATCTAAACAAGTTATTTAATCCTTAGATATTCATCCTTTGACATGCTGGTTTAGAAGCAATGCTCTAGCCCCCTCTCTAACAACACAAAAGTTACCCTTTACAAAAAGGAACAAAATACGTTAAAAGTAAATAAGGAAATGGTAAAACATCTCCCAAAGAATTTAAGTTCCCTTGCATACATTTTAAAAATAATTTCACCATTTGTTTTATTCATTAGCATATATTTATGAGTCCTAGTATTTACCAACTTAAAGAAATAATAAGAAATAATACAACATTCAACAATTGTAAATTTAATGGAAATCATTGCTATATTGGGACCAATGATTAATATAAAATTAATAATCTATGCTAATTAGATATTACCTAAATTAACATATATTTTAATATATATATTAATCCTTTTTAATAATTATTACTTGCTAGTAATACAAAATCTGACTCCAAACTTTAATAATAATAAATATATTACTGTTAATATATTTATGTTATAAATTTTAATTTGCTAACATACAAGAATGCTTTTAAAATTTTTAAATCAAAATAAGAGAGGGGGCGACAAACCCTAGCCATTGGGCCTGCGGCCACCACGGTGGACGCAGCCCCTTTGGCCTCCACACGAAGTGGAGCCGGGGTTGTTGCGACCGCCATGGGGGTCACAGCCCCTTCGGCCCCCACTCTATGGAACCGGGGGTTGCTGCAGGCACCATGGCGTCGCGGCCCCTTCGGCCGCCACTTTGTGGAGTCGAATGGCTACAAGGAGGAATGGGTTGAGCTTTGGCTCCCCCCCCAAAACCCTCAAATTTCCAATTTGCTTTATAATTATTTTTATTTTTATTTTTATATATTTTTTTCATTTCCCATTTTTTTTTTATTTAACTAACATGAAGCATTTCGATTCAATAAAATAAAACATCAGATTCTTATTTAAAACCATCACCCAAAATACTACTAGAATAATATCCAAAGAAACAAATCCCATTCATTCACAGTCACATATATTTCCCATATTTTTACAAAACAATATTATGGAAAATTATTTTCTCAACTAGTTTAAAACACAGAATCCATTAAGACCATCTTTTTTGTTTTTGACCCAAGAACAACCCATATTTCCAAAACTAAAATCTATAGCTATCAAAAATCATAGAGATTTGGTGTAAGAAATCTTCAAGAACAAAATAAAGAGATATTCCCAAAATTACAAAAAAATAACGAGAGGTGCATTCAAATCCCACCTCCTTCACACTCCGGGCAGGAATCTTGAAGATGAGCTCATACTGCCATTCCAAGAAATCTCCATTTTCCTTTTCTTTCAAAAAACCCCAACCAAAAATATTTTTCTTTTCCAGAAATTTCCATCCCCAAAATATTTTTTCAACCTAGGTTAAATGGGAACCAATTTTGACCTAATTTCTAATTTCAAAATTTAAGCCCTTTTAAAATAAAATGAAATAATAATTCTTTTCAACTATTAAATTAATTTAACTTGATTTTCTAATTAATATGCTTCTCTCTTATTTAATTTTAATTTTAATTTCTCAATATTAATTAAGCCAACATTTATATTTTGAACTATTGACAAGGTTAAAGTATTTAAATTAAATTAATTTCCAAAATCAATCTTTTACTCTATATCAAACTTTACAAATTAGAAATGATTTTCTTTAAATAATAAAAATTACCCTTTCTTTTCCAAAATGCAAAAGAGGTTAAACTAATTATATTTCAAATAACTTTAAATATTTCCTTTTTAAAATGCATAAACTAATTAACTTCATTATTTAAAATTAACCATTAAATTAAATTCGCTACAACATAAATAAAGCGATTTTTTTTAATTAATGATTAATCACCTAAAAGAAACCTATTTATTTTGATTTCTCGACTACTAATGCATAAATGAACACATTAATTCAAATTACATACTTAAGCTTGCTACAAATATAAATAAAGTGATCTCTTAAATTAACGATTAATCATATAAAAGAAACCTATCTATTTTAAATTTCTCAATTACTAATGCGTACATCCACACATTAATTGGAATTAAATACTTAGGATAAAATACTCCATTTACCACACGCAAGGCACGCAAACCAAGAAAGTCCACCAATCACATGACATGCAACCCAAACAACAAAGGAACCCTACGGACCACACACGACGATCACCTGATCATAGCTAAGGCAAGACGAGATTTTTATGACCACCTAATCCAAATTCTAAGGATGAAGGAGGTATACTCAACCCTGCGAATCCTGATGGAGATGAACCTCGCACCTAGGCAGTATAGTACCTGCAATCTCCTACAACCATGAGTCACGCAAGCATACATATATATACATATTCAATGAAGGCGTTAGCTCAAGATTTATAACAAGAATTAGGGAACAATTACATTTACACAAGCATCGATGCAGAAGAACAATAATAGGTATGCACAATTATTTATGTTATCTAATCTACAACATTACATCACAGTTAAATCAATCATTCAAGAATGCCACATAGGAAGTCAGCCAAGGTCAAATGAATTTTCCAAGGCTGACTAGGGTAGGGGCATTACATTCTACCCCCCTAGGCTCCAACTTACCCCTAGAAGTCGCAAGGCTAAGCAGAAATCATACAACACGTATTACCCCTGAAACTCAATTACAATTATCAATTTGCACAAATAAATATTTTGTCAACAATTTTAAACATTATTTATAAATCCTCTACGAATGTCATTATCCATTAATAGAATGCATCTAAAATCATACACTTCTTAAAATATTCTAGAATTTACACACAATCATAATAGAGAAAGGAGAATTTTTTTTCCTTCCTTTCATTACACCAAATTAAAGCAATTAAAAGATATAGACAACAGTTACCATACTCATCTATCAAACATGACAAGAAAACATGGCATCAAGATCAAATTCTTTCACCCATACCTCTTTTAGCAAAACTTTATCCCATAGGACTAGCTTCAAATATAAATTTCTACAACCAAGTTAACTTTCATTAAATAAGAGCAACATATATAACTCAATTGTTTACACTTTCCAGACATATAAGAACTTTTCCAATGACTATGTCCCATAACATAGTGACAAGTTAACACCATTTAATCCATGATTACACATAATAACCATCCACATAACTGGAATTTGCACAACACAAAAGGCCACATGTGAGCATGTCTAATGCTTGGTCAAAGATAACATGCATGATTGACATCTCTATGCCTGACCTCAGAATAAACATGATCATAAATATCCAACCTCTCACTCAAGGGCTTGATGGTGCTAGGGCACACCATGGTGGTGCTACCTTCCATACAAGACCCTCGTGAACATCCCTTGTTGTGTAAGGTGTTTAGCCTCCAAGAGATAGCCACCACTCATAGGTAGGTAGTGGATCCTAGCTATCTCACAGCCTCACATACTTCCATCCTCAAGGTTCCCTACGTCTACTTCCTCGTATACACTCAACCAAGACCATCTCCTACATTCTTGGAGAGAAATTCATATTGCAACACAAGACCAACATACAAAAACAACAAGGATAAACCAGTTTAGCCACCAAAGTATAGAAGAATAAAGACAATAATCGTCAATTCCAACAGTAAGGCAAGAAAATAATTTTGGAATTGCAACATCAAATCAAGTAAGAACAAGATTGCAAGATCGTGGCTAAACCTTCAAGGTCAAAATAAAATAGATTGCTGGCCCACAAGGAAATAAATAAATAAATAAATAATAGAGAAAATCATAAGTGCACATTACATCACTACGTGACTAGCAGCTAGCCACCAATGAGGAAGGAAGGAACAATCGTCTAGCTATCGCAGTAGCTCATCATGTGGTGTGGCCTAGTCACACATCCGCATGGCATGGCAGTGTGCACCTCGACATCACCCCACATCATGTTGTCACGCGGCATGGCTCTACCCTATACCTATCGGTAGGCTGCATGGCAATGTCTACTACATCCCGCATCGTGTCTCAGCATGACATGGCAATACTCCAAGCGGACAGGTCACACAATGGACGTATCCCGCATGGAAATTTACCTCATGGATAAGGCACATGTAGATCACACCCTGCATAGTGATGTTCCTCTCAGGATACCCGCCGTAAGCCAAAGGTATACATGGCTAAGGTCTACCCACAAGTCTACCATTACTAGTCAATTGGCAGCTCATGTGAAAAATAGCACGCCTCTCATGAAGACAAGACAAAAGATGCTCCAATAAAATCCATCAATATGCTCAAGAACTATCATCTATATGCTCAAAGTAAGGGATAGGAATTAGGCTGGCACACATGAACCTCATAAATTAGTTCATCACAAGGGAAAGTATTGAGTACACCTATAATACAGTTTCACTATATAACTATATTTTTCCTTGAGATAGGGAAGCTAAAGTCGCTTCATGTCGACATTACTCATACGTTGTTCATACTATTCAAGGAATGGTGACTTCTAATACTACTGTCATGCCCAAAATTAATTAAATCAAACTCATTAAAAAAATAGAAGATGAAGATAAATTTAAACCATTTAGATTTCTGCAAATAAAATTTAAATAATTTTTGATACTTGGTTTGTATCAGAATTAGCTCGAATATAGAAATGGCAAATACATTAGTGCATGTCATGTGAGTGAACTTGTTAATTAATTAGTATTTTAAAAAAAAAATCATTCCATTTTTGCCCTAAATTTTGGGCATGACAACTACCCCTTCACATACTGACTTATCAACAACCCGTGGGTTGGCACTCAGTAAGGAAACAACTATGCAACATCATATAAATAGGTATGGTTTCCCATACTCATAAGAAAACATATCCCCCATGGTTGATTACTTCACCATCCCATGGCACACCTAGCAAGTATGGGTTTCTTACAACACACAAAGAATAGCACCATTACTGGTTCAGTCACATTTACGGGGAGTACTTCTCAATATGCTATCATCTACTTAAGAGAAGTTTTAATTATGCTTTTCACATGAATCACTAAATAAAGTTTACTCTAGATACACGTACTGAAATTCTTTAACAATTCAATTTTACACAAGGAAATAACGTCATTCCGATATCTTTCTCAAATTCCACTAAGCATTTTCATTCAAATTACTAACTATGCAATTTTCTTTTCCAAGTCGAAAAACTTTCCTCATTCAATTAGAAGCCAAAGCAAACATACAATTTCATATGCATTATAAAAATTCTTCTTAAATCACTACATTCTTAATAGCATTTCAAAAACAACAAACCCTATAATTTAGGCAAGAGGAGGAAGAGAGTTGGGAAATCAACTATTTCCTACGAATACACAAGATCAACAAGATCACACTATATGCTTAGATATAAGTCTATCATTTTAGTTGCCCGGTTTTTATTTCACTATCTTTTAGGAGGGTGCCAAAAACAACCTAACATGACATTTCCAATTATTATTGTTGCAATATAATGTTCTAGTTTTTTCCAAACAAGAAATCAAGACAAACAATTTTTCGGTAATACAAGTCTTCTTGAGAACACTCACTATTCTTAATTCAATACAACAATACATCAAAATCTGCAACCTAACATTGAAAGTCAAATTATGACAAAAAGGGTAAATGAGGAGCTATCTACTAAATACTACACATTAATGCATACAAATTAACAAGTCTTTCATTTGTTCTTTCTAAACACAATAAGACAATTATCTATATCCAAAGGCAAGTTAAATGGAGCGTTGCTAAAATAGGTCCTAAATCAACTGGTCTGAATAAGCACATAAAAAAATCTTTCATGGAACACATTAATACACTCTTGAAGCTACTATAACATGTTCTCTTTTGGTACTTCTTTCACAACAAAGCAATTTTCACAAGATCAACTATGTGCATATTAATGCACCTTACTTAAGATGGAATTTAATTGTATTACTTCTACAAAGCACATGGAGAATCATTAACGCAAACATACAATTTTCTCTCAATAATCAATATTTAACTTTCAAACCAAACCCCTTTTATAATCTAAAAACACATAAGCATTATAAGGCTTACACAAGGGATCAAGAAATATCATCCTTTCTCTTGCAATAAGAAAACTCACATTTAAGGGATAGTTACACAAATAACAAACATTTTAAATTTCTAGAGAGAGAGAGGAAGAAGGGTGATAATCATTCATTTTACTACATAGTAAGCATTTAATATTTTCCATACTCATCCTTCAAGTGGACAACACTAAGATAGATCATAACCATAACAAGCACATTTCGTACTTTTAGATTCAAGACAATACCAACCAACCCAGATGGATTAGTCAAAAGAGTAAAACAAATCAAGAATGAAGGTACATATGATTCTCTTTCAGAATAAGAGAAGTCATAGACCAAGACATTAATAAGTAACAAAACACATACAATCACTCCAAAGCACCCACAACAAGAAGGTGAGAATAGGGTGTGAACACACATGTTACACCCAAGTTAAGGTCTGCTCAATCACATGCACACAACAAGGAGGAAAAGCATACATCATAAGGTAGATACACCTCACACCATCTAAGGGCACAAGCGAAACCAGAGATCCTAGTGTTGCAACATGGGCTCTGATATCAAGTGTAATGCCTGCTAGGAAACCCCGAAGGGTTAAAGCTAAAACACTCAAATGGAGTGCAAATATATATTTTTTATAATAATAATAAGAGTGTTAATAATAAGACACATCATTAAAATACTTTGGAGTTATCTAAAGCTTAGATAACACAGCGGAAGACTAAACAAACCTAAGGAGTTTCCAAATGTGATTACGTAGCTTAACACCTAACTCAACTCACGACATCTTGATCCAATTAAGCGAGATATCTTAATTATCAGTTATTACTTAAGAAATGGATATAATATCTTCAGTGAATTGAAATTATAGAAATTAGGAAGTGATCATCTATTATGGTTGAAATTGAGGCTAACATGAGGAAATTTTCCCAATGAATTTAAAACATAGATAACTTAAGAATTCACCCATTAAGGTTTAAATATGGTTAACATGGCGAGCCATTCATTTTAGACACCATGTAACTAATGTATCGAAGTTCATTTATAGGAGTTAAAATGTAATTAGCCAATTGAGTTCGTCCTTTGTAGTTAGAATATTGCTAAGAGATGAAGTTCATTCATTAAGGTGAAAATGTAATATAGCCACATGAGTTCATCCCTTTAATTAAAATATAGCTAATAAGATGAAATTCATTCATTAAGGATTAAAATTATAAGTATCATAATGAACACAATCCATTAGGGTTAAAATATAACTAACTCGATGAGTTCACTCTTTTTAGTTAAAATAAAGTTAATATGAAGAGATACATTTGCTAAGATTAAGATATAAACAACTAAATGAGTTCTCCCATTTTAGATCAATTTTAGCTATTATGATGAAGTTCATTTATTAAGGTTGAAATATAAATAACTAAATGAATTCATCCAATTTAGTGAAATAGAGCGAATATGATGATGTTCACTTATTAAGATAAAAAGGTAAATAAACAAATGAGGTTCATCCATTAGATTTTCAGTTTAGATATTATGATAGTTAATCCAATATTTGTTATCCGTTCATTACGTTCAAATTACAAGATTTATGACAAGTTAATTCAATAATTGTAACCTAGTGAGTTTCTTTCCATGGTTACTTCTTTTCATTAACATTAACAAAATACTTTCCATAATCATGTTTACAATCTTTTATGACCCTAATTACTACATTTAACAAGAGGACTTTATTCATGCATTCAAGAAATAACTCCATTAAATCCCCATTATACACTTACAAAATGCAACCATACATGTTATCTCTAAGTATGAAACATGAGGGACAAAAGCATCACATAACATAGATATGATCTCGGAGTTCACCCCTAGAGGGCTACATCTCTGGGTCTGCTCAACTGCAAGACCCCTCTGACAATTATTTAAGTTAAGATTACATCAATGTCATGTCAATTACATCTCTGCCTTTTAGGCGAACACAACCACTTTACAACAACCACCTCGATCAATAATTACATAAAGCTCCATTTTTTGAAGTGGATCCAACTGAACACATCAAAAGCAATTACAAGGGTTTCTTGACTGTCAGTAGCCTAACTAGAGACTTGACTGACTAAGACCAAAACACAAGCAACCAAGCAACAGGGTCCAAGCAAACCTATCAAGGTCATACTATTACTTTAGACATAGTGATTTAACAAAATTTATTCATGCAAAAGCATTAATCGGAAAATACAATCTTTTCTCATGTTGACTTAAGCATCTAAACAAGTTATTTAATCCTTAGATATTCATCCTTTGACATGCTGGTTTAGAAACAATGCTCTAGCCCCCTCTCTAACAACACAAAAGTTACCCTTTACAAAAAGGAACAAAATATGTTAAAAGTAAATAAGGAAATGGGAAAACATCTCCCAACGAATTTAAGTTCCCTTGCATACATTTTAAAAATAATTTCACCATTCGTTTTATTCATTAGCATATATTTATGAGTCCCAGTATTTACCAACTTAAATAAATAATAAGAAATAATACAACATTCAACAATTGTAAATTTAATGGAAATCATTGCTATATTGGGACCAATGATTAATATAAAATTAATAATCTATGCTAATTAGATATTACCTAAATTAACATATATTTTAATATATATATTAATCCTTTTTAATAATTATTACTTGCTAGTAATACAAAATCTGACTCCAAACTTTAATAATAACAAATATATTACTGTTAATATATTTATGTTATAAATTTTAATTTGCTAACATACAAGAATGCTTTTAAAATTTTTAAATCAAAATAAGAGAGGGGGCGACAAACCCTAGCCGTCGGGCCTGCGGCCACCACTATGGACGCAGCCCCTTCGACCTCCACACACAATGGAGTCGGACTTGCTGCGACTGCCATGGGGGTCGCAGCCCCTTTGGCCCCCACTCTATGGAACCAGGGGTTGCTGCGGCCGCCATGGCATCGCGGCCCCTTCGACCACCACTTTGTGGAGTTGAATGGCTGCAGGGAGGAACGGGTTGAGCTTCGGCTCCCCTCCCGAAACCCCGACATTTCCAATTTTCTTCATAATTATTTTTATTTTTATTTTTATATATTTTTTTTCATTTCCCAATTTTTTTTTATTTAACTAACATGAAGCATTTCGATTCAATAAAATAAAACATCAGATTCTTATTTAAAACCATCACCCAAAATACTACTAGAATAATATCCAAAGAAACAAATCCCATTCATTCACAGTCACATATATTTCTCATATTTTTACAAAACAACATTATGGGAAATTATTTTCTCAACTAGTTTAAAACACAGAATCCATTAAGACCATTTTTTTTTTTGACCCAAGAACAACCCATATTTCCAAAACTGAAATCTATAGCTATCAACAATCATGGAGATTTGGTGTAAGAAATCTTCAAGAACAAAATCCAGAGATATTCCCAAAATGACAAAAAAATAACTAGAGGTGCATTTGAATCCTACCTCCTTCACACTCTGGGCAAGAATCTTGAAGACGAGCTCATACTGCCATTCCAAGAAATCTCCATTTTCCTTTTCTTTCAAAATACCCCAACCAAAAATATTTTTCTTTTCCAGAAATTTCCATCCCCAAAATATTTTTTCAACCTAGGTTAAATGGGAACCAATTTTGACCTAATTTCTAATTTCAAAATTTAAGCCCTTTTAAAATAAAAAGAAATAATAATTCTTTTCAACTATTAAATTAATTTAACTTGATTTTCTAATTAATATGCTTCTCTCTTATTTAATTTTAATTTCTCAATATTAATTAAGCCAACATTTATATTTCGAACTATTGACAAGGGTAAAGTATTTAAATTAAATTAATTTCCAAAATCAATCTTTTACTCTATATCAAACTTTACGAATTAAAAATGATTTTCTTTAAATAATAAAAAATTACCCTTTCTTTTCCAAAATGCAAAAGAGGTTAAACTAATTATATTTCAAATAACTTTAAATATTTCCTTTTTAAAATGCATAAACTAATTAACTTCATTATTTAAAATTAACCATTAAATTAAATTCGCTACAACATAAATAAAGTGATTTTTTTTAATTAATGATTAATCACCTAAAAGAAACCTATTTATTTTGAGTTCTCAACTATTAAAGTGTAAATGAACACATTAATTCAAATTACATACTTAAGCTTGCTACAAATATAAATAAAGTGATCTCTTAAATTAACGATTAATCATATAAAAGAAACCTATCTATTTTAAATTTCTCAATTACTAATGCGTACATCCACACATTAATCGGAGTTAAATACTTAGGATAAAATACTCCATTTACCACATGCAAGGCATGCAAACCAAGAAAGTCCACCAATCACATGACACGCAACCCAAATGACAAAGGAACCCTACGGACCACACACAATGCTCACCTGATCATGGCTAAGGCAAGATGAGAATTTTATGACCACCTAGTCTGAATTCTAAGGATGAAGGAGGTATACTCAACCCTACAAATCCTGATGGAGATGAACCTTGCACCTAGGTGGTATAGTACCTATAATCTCCTGCAACCATGAGTCACGCAATCATACATATATATACATATTCAATGAAGGTGTTAGCTCGAGATTTATAACAAGAATTAGGGAACAATTACATTTACACAAGCATCGATGCAAAAGCACAATAATAGGTATGCACAATTATTTATATTATCTAATCTACAACATTACATCACGGTTAAATCAATCATTCAAGAATGCCACATAGGAAGTCAATGGTGGTCAAACAAATTTTCCAAGGCCGACTAGGGTAGGGGTATTACATTTCTCATCGGGACCTAGCAACCACCATTGGATCTTCCTTGGACTTTCTCACCTGTTAATCACCTAACCCACTCCCTTATGCCGCATGTCACTTCTTGATTTATCCATGCATCTTGTTGGCCACCATCTAACCTACCATGTGACCACCACTGGATCGCCACCTCACCTTCGTCGGACCCACGACAACCTTGTCTTTGATCCGCGATGGATAACTGGCGTGCATCTTTGCATACCAGATCAACAACGGCCATTGATGTACATCAAACTTGTATGCTCTTTAATCACCCTTTTTCTACACATGCTTTGTCGCTAATCCGCAATGAATTTAGGCCATGCATCTTCCAATCATGGATCAGCAACCACCATTGGATCATCTGCAATCATCTTCCAATCACCTCCAACCTGCTCGGCCTTTAACTTGCCTTAGCTGCTCTCCTATCGGGTCCCACCACTTGGTCGCCATGTTGCGAGGGTATTCAATTTTGGGTACGTCACAACTGCGGTACAATGAAAGCCATTGATAGTCCTGAAATTTTACTCCACCGTTGATCTTCCTTGGATCTTTCGTTGGATGTTCTCGATTTGCATGACCCTTAGCCTATTCTCACCAACCTGTCGCAAAACTTAAGTACCTTGAGATGTGTATACACACGGGGTCCACTGAGTCATGAGCCACCTCTTGCCAAAAGACCATAAGCTTTGACACTTGATATGAGTGCAACTTTGTAATACAAATGCAATAATCTCCCTCTGCGCTATCAATGTGGGATAAATGCTTCTTAATGCCTGGCGACTGAAATTGCTTGGAAAGTTCTAAAACCTTTACGCCTACCAAGATGCATTTGCTTGGAAGTTTTTAAAGTCTTTGCCTCATGCAGGGGAGGACGCTAACTTCATTTTACCCTTCTTTGAAATGGGCCTCTCAAATTGACTCAAATTTTATGAGTCCCAACAGTGGCTCTGATTGGAGATGGTTGATTGCAAGATCAACACAAGAATTCAGAATCTTTGGTAGAGAAAACCACCCAAAAATAGATCACTTCTCTTATTCTCAAAAAAATAGGGGTTCCTTATTGAAAACCACACAACTGAAGCAAAGCAACTGTACAATATAGATTTATTTACAAAATATCCCCGGGCCATCAAAACTAAAATCAATGCTTACCTCTATCAAACACATGATTCTCATTTCTATAAACTGAAGGTAAGCTTGAATTTTCACTGTTATCTTCCTGATCACAAATGCTACAACTTCTCATCAACATATCATACAAAGAAAAATTAGCATACTAGTAATCACCAAACAGTTGGAAATCAAACAAATGCTGAAAGTGTTGATCACTATGTGACATAAGAATGTCATACCCTTTACAAATATTTCCCTACTGAAAAGAAAAGTAATCAAACTCCCTCTGAAAGCTGGGAACATCAGGCACATGTTGATCACTAGTTTGCACAAAAGGGAACAACACATCCTTAATATTGTCTTGCAAACTAGAGAAGAATACTTCCTCATAAAATGACTACAATTCAATATCTTGTTGATCACAATTCCTATCAACCTCTTGCAAACATGGAAATACATAATCAAGTAATGGTTCATTAACCACTTGCAAATTTGGGAAAACAACTTCGGATTTGTCTTCCTTTTTAACACCAAGATCAACATCAGATTTAAATTTTGAATTCATATCAGCATATGAATCCACATCATTATATCTGTCAATCTTATATGCATTTTCATCTTTCTACTTTTTAAAGAAAATGTAGGGAGAGAATCAACAACATATGTATCATACTTCACACCCTCCGAAATATCATTAGTATCAAAACATATATTGGTTGGGTATGAGAGATTGGGTACACTTATGGATGCATACCTCTGAAAATCAGCAACTAAAAGTTCTGAGATTTGTTCACTACTTAGTGAACCTTCTCCTTTATTTTCATTTTCCTTGGCTTTACCTTCTGTGCTGTAAACATTGTCCCAATCTGATGTAGGCATCAAATATTCTGTGCTCATGTCTTTGTACACATTTATTTTATCATTACAACAACTTGCATCTGCATCATAGCCTTTATCATGCTGGTCATAAAGTGCTGCAATATGTTGCAACATATTTTCAAAACCTTAGTTGTAAACATTTTGTGGATTGAACTTGACAACAAGGTGATCTATATCATTCAGATCTGAAACCTCAAGAGGTTCATGATGATTTGAACAACTTATGTTCTCACAATTTTCTTCTTTCTCTGAATACACATCTGCACTATCAAGCCGAGAATAAGAATCATCTTCAGCATCATATGAGACATCTCCATTCATAGATTCATCTCCATCACTGTATTCAATATTATGTGCATTTTTAGATTTATTCATTTCAATCTCATCTATCCACTCTTTAATATGTGCAACACTTTCTTCTCTCAAGGCTGTAGACCAATTAATTGAGTCGGGCTCATCAAGCTCTAAGAATAACTCAATCCAAACAGACTCATGGGGTCTAACATCAACTGGAAGCTTATTTAATGCAGCACTAAATATTTCATAAAAGACATATGATGATTCTTCCTTTCTTTTCCCTACTTTCCTTCTTACAAACAAGATGAACCTATCTTGGATTCTATGAACATATATTTCAATCTCCCTATCAATTTCTTTCAGATTTGACAAAGGGTTTTTAGATCTAGGAACCACATCTAGATCCATCAAATTTGAAACATCTACTAAACCATTACCATGACAATACATCTTAATGTTTTACAAACACTTAGCAAAACACATGCAGTCATTAACTTCAAAACCTGACATACTTCTCATAATATTTCTGACTGAAACTTTTCAAAACAAGAAGTATGTGAAGTACAGATTTCTTTTCCTTTCTATGGTGACCTTTTCACCTTATAAGGAACAAATAATTATTTCAAAAATGAGGAATACCTAGAGTAAATTTTCTGTTGCTGTCCACTTCACCTCTGATTGAAAATTTGAAGACCACCTCCAAATCTCAGGTTCGTTCTTACAAAGTCGCCACCTCTTTGAAGAGGAATTAAATTTAACCACTGATCTTCACTCTGAAACACTTTCAGATTTCTGGGTCTCACATAGTAGAGTCACATAATATATTTTATTTTTAATTTCTCAGCAACAAAATTTCAAGGACACAGACTTTCAAATCTGAAAACAACTTTCAGATTTCTAAACTTTTGAGACTCTTCCCCAAAAGAATTGTCCAGACTCATGGATTCCCTAGCAGAGTTGCCATTTTTGTTATTCTAAAAAATGAGCAAACCAAGTTCACCTGCAATCTATCTATGAAATAGCCAACTTCATACAATGAAGAACTTTAGGGCTTGGACAACTCACCAAGGATATGAATCCTTCTACTCTTTAGGCTCTACAAAACCTAGGTGGGTGTACCTTTGATGCATTGACTCAGACCCATTACACACATATGGTTGCATCAATAAAAGCAGATAGATCTCATAAGGCTTAACAACTAGGAGGTTATTGTAGATGGGCTAGATCTACATTGACATCTCAACCAAGTTGAAGCATGAGATAGGTGGAACAAACTAAAACTAAAAACATAAAAGTAAATGGATATTTGATTTTTAAGAAATCTCTGAGAATCCCCAGAATCTGCAAGACCAATGCCTTATCCAAGGGGAATAGAGTCATACATCAAACTATAAATGAGAACCTCTACTGCAATTCCATCTTCATATTAAAATATTCCTACATAAATGCATTACTCAGCTCATCCACAAAATCATCAAATCTAAAATACATATTCTATTATTTATGATTGATTACATAGTTTAAATTCTTCCTTGAAGAATACCCACAAACAATCACAACAATCTCCTTGAGATGACAAATTCCAGCCTCCTTGAGGATTTAATTTGTAACAAAAAAATACATATTTAGAGACAATCTTGTGTGAATTTATGCATTCCTTACATACATATAAACCTACAAGTAGAAACACCTACAGCAAGAAGATGTACTCCATTACTTGAAAGAAGACGTTAGACTATACAAGCTATCGAGGAAAAACTCAGAGTTGGAAACACGGAATATGGAGCTTTGCTCACAAAAAATCTAGAACCATTACAAATGAGAATACCCTCAAATAAGAAGGAAGAGAGAAGAATTTTGGATTTCATCTTTGACAAGTCCCACTATCCCAAATCCTTCTGCATTAACTACTCACATACTTGGCCTGCAAAAAATCTTCTTCGAGAAACTGAAAAATCCTTCTTAAATCCTAAGGAAATTGCTCTTGACACTTGACGTGTATTACAACTGACCATAGAAACAAACTCCTCAGATCAAGAGCTTTCCAACAATATATAATACTTGTAGATTTGGGCAAAAAATAACCCACCAGTGAATTAAATTCTTTGCAGGTCAGTCATTTAAATTTTGGCATTTCTATACTATAGTCTAAAACTATTTATTTAACTTTGACTTTTTCCTCTACAGTCTACCATGTGGCACCCCCTAATTAGCTCTAGGGTTGCTTTCCTGCCACCTCAGCATGACCTAGACTCACCACCAGAATGAAGCTCTTCTTTGTCACTGGGTTGAGATGGATATGCTAATGAGTGGTTTCTCATCACAACCTAGCGACCACAATTGGATCTTCCTCAGACTTGCTCACCCGTTAATCAATTTAACCTGCTCCCTTATGTCGCATGTCACTTCCTGATTTGTCTGTGCATCTGGCTGGCCACCATCTAACCTACCACGTGACCACCACTGGATTACCACCTCACATTCGCCTGACCCACCACAACCTTGTCATTGATCCACGATAGATAATTGGTGTGCATCTTCACATAGTAGATGAGAAACAACCGTTGATTTGTATCAAACTTGCATGCTCTTTAATCACCCTTTTTCTGCACATGCTTTGTCCCTGGTCCACAATGATATTAGGTCATGCATCTTCCAATCTCGGATCAGTGACCACCATTGGATCATCTGCAATCACCGTTCGATTACCTCCAACCTGCTTGACCTTTAACTCACCTTAGCTTCTCTCCTACTGTGTCCCACCACTTGGTTGCCACATCACAAGGGTATTCATTTTGGGCACTTCACAACTACGGTACAACGACAGCCATTACTAGTCCCAGAATTTTACTCCACCGTTGATCTTCCTTGGATTTGTTATTGGATATTCTTGATTTGCATGACCCTTAGCCTCTTCTCACCAGCCTATCACAAAATTTGAGTACCTTGAGATGCACATGCATGCGGGGTCCACTAGACCATGAGCCACCTCTTGGCAAAATCCCATAAGCTTTGACACTTGATATGTGTGTGACTTTGTATTTAAATGCGATAATCTCCCTCTGCACTGTCAATGTGGGATAAATACTTCTTTATGCGTGATGACTAAAATTCCTTTTAAAGTTCTAAAACCTTTACGCCTGCCAAGATGCATTTGCTTGGAAGTTTTTAAATTCTTCGCCTCACACAGGGGAGGATGCTGACTTCATTTTACTCTTATTTGAAATGGACCTCTCAAATTGACTCAAATTTTATGAGTCCCAACACCTATCATGATTCCTCGGTGAAAGATTTGCTGGTAAAGCCTTAAACCAATGTCGGTAAGGGTTTATAAGAATGTATGATAGTATCCTGTACGAAGCCAATACCAACTAACCAAAACATGCTCCAGAAGCATCTATCACATGTAACCAGTCACATTCCATAGATCCAAAAATGTTGGAAGTGTCCAACAGATAAGCTCTTCTGTCGGTAACACTAGATCTTCTACCGGTAACAAAAACCTATCTGTCGGTAACCATCCATAACAGCTAGCGTTGATATCAATGAAAAAACATCAATGCAACACATAATCAATTCATCCATAATGCCAATATATCTCTTAGAAAATAACTCTCTTCCTCATCAAATGTAGCCAAATAAACAACTAAGCATACTGCATCATTTGGTCTATAATTGCTAGGAATGTAATCCAATGTCCTAGCAAACTTGAGAAAGTACTAACTCATCTTCTTCTTTCTGGATACCCATGAATGTTTTCATAACTGAGCTTGGATTAATTCTTTCACCAAACTATTTCATGAATGCTACCTTTAATTCATCCCATGATGAGATAGAACATGCTAGCAGATAAGAAAACCAATCTCTGGCATTTTCCTTCAAAGATTGAACAAACAACTTAATGAAAAAATCTTCCTGATTTATCTCAAAATCTCCCATTAATTCAAAAAACTCCTACAAATTCTTGCATGCTGATTCTTATCTTTTCCCACTGAATTCTAGCAGTTGTTCCCTAACCTTTGCAGGAATAGAATTTGGGAAACCTTGGATACCATTAAAACTCAATGTCATATATCTTTCCATAAAGATATGGTGATTTGGCAGAGGTTGCACATTTATACTTGACATTTCACAAGGAAGCACAGGCACATAATATATATTGTCATTCATTTCCCTACTTCTTTCCTTTTGCCATAAATCTTAAACTATTACACTGCATAGCTCAAAATATACTCCATTTAACCTCATACCGAATGTAAAAATTGTGTCACAGGAGTATGTAAAATAATCACTACCATTCCCTTCCTTAGTTCTTCTCTCACTCTCTAGGGAATATTTTTACACATAATTTTCATGAAAATATACTTAACTCATGAAAATCAAAATACCTGAAAATGTTGAAGTTGTTGCTGCCTTCTTTAACTAGGGATTTGTGAAATCACCTTCAATCCTTCAAATATTTAACACTGATCTTTGATAGAGTCGCTGCCTCCTTGTAGAAGACAAATACTCAAACAACTGGAAATTCTTCATGGGCCAGATTTGTTTCAACACAACACTACAACATTTCCTTATCATCACATTGCATTATATAGATTTCGTCCTCAACCTGTCAGGGTACTTCACCATAAGAGCTCAAATCTGCTGCATCTCTTCTACAAATTCTTTGGTTCTTCTTCAAACAAATGCACATGGGTGCATAGATCTCAGAGTCTTAGAGTCACCACTCACAACTTGTGAGGTATTACAAATAATGTTGAAACACAGACAGATCTAGACAATAATTTATATCAAAAGAATTACAGTAGATTCTTCGACAACATTTATGAGAATTGACTCAAACCAATAAGGGATAGATTAAGAAACTCTTCACTTCTATGGGCAAAGATTTGAGTCCTATGACATGGGAGCAATGCTCAACCATCAAATCACAAAAAACCTAGACAACTTTATACAACATTTCCCACCAGAATCGCCTTATTTGTTGGTGACTTAGATGGGATAATATCAACTATATATTAAGCAAATATTTCTAACTAGATATTCTCAGCAGTTCATTCTTCCCCAGTAGAGTTGCCATTTTTGTTACTTCCCAAAATAAATAGGTTTACACTACCACAAGGCAGAGACAAAACTATTCTCTTCAAAAATATCTATGGAAAGCCACTTACAACTATCAATATCCTTCAGGATTGGACAAAGATCAACAAGGATACAAGATCCTTCTACACTTCGGGCTCTGCAGAACCCAGGAGGGTAATCCCTTCAGTGAACTTCCTGATCTCTGCAACAATACTCAGGAAATTACTAAAAACAAAGAATATTATCTTATAAAAGTGCTCAATAGAAAGGGAGAATGTTCAAGGATGGCAAGTCCTTTAGTGATCCTCAACCTTAGGCTAGAGAATGAGATGGGTGGGACAAATTTCTGAAAATACATGAAAACTTAACAATGATATTCTGATATTTAAAAGATTGTTCTAAAAAGTCGCAAAGAAAATAGACTAGAAACCGAAAACCTAATGACATTTCCTAGCAAATACCAGTGCCTTGTTCATTTGGGCTACAGAGTCTCTGAGATATTGTTGAAATCTGATAAAAAATTATCTAATAGCTGATTTAGTCTTGAACCATACTGCCTTACAATATCATTCTATCTAGAATCTCTTACCCGGACTACTTATCAAATCTTGGTACACATCTTATTTCTATGTAATCTCATTCAATCATTTTAATTAACCCCTTGGAGTAAAGCATAGAATGGAAAATTACATACATCATAACAATGTAATAAACAAATGAAACCCTTGATCCCATTTGCTCAAAAGAAGATAAAATTGCACGCAGGAGAGTAAAGATTAGAGAATATATTTATATGAATATCATAAGCTAATTTCCATTAGATAACAGACGACAACTTCAATTATAGAATAACCCATTTAAAAAGGAAACTTGTAATTACTTCATTACTTCTGCTCTGCAAAATGACATTATAGTTCCTACTATTTTTTTATGACTCTTTTAAAACTATACGAAACCTAACCCTCAAGATTGGACCTACTTTTACAGAGATCCTTCTCATAAAATTTGGAACCCTAACTTCTAGCCTTGATTTCCCTTTTATAGAAAGCAAGGGAGTGACAAGATTTAGGCCAAAAGACACCTATCACCAAAACCAAGCCAAAGAGGTTGTACACAATTTTGTGATAAATTATTCCTTATCCACATGTTGGTGCCTGTGATGAGTTGGAACCAAAGTCTTCAACTGATTATCATAGAAACAAAATCACTTGAGTCGTGTCGATATCACCCAGACACTTCCAGATGGACTTTGAGATGCTCAGTCTGCTCTACACAACATTTTCCTTCTTGAAAAGGAAAACAGATCCCGACAAGAAATAAGATTTCCCATGAATTAGAGGAAAACCTCCAACCTTTATTCCCCAGATCAGAGGAAATGGAAAGAGGAGATTGGGGGTAAATATAATTTGTTGAGAAGGCATTACAACTTCCACATCATTGTAGAGATGACTGGCTGCCAATCCTTACTCGAATAAATCCTTCTTTCAGTTCCCTACTAGCTCCCTCTTGGAACACTCTGCCAACAAATTGCAGAGTAAGAATAGAGGAGATGTCCTGGGTGCCTTTTCTTGATAAGAAAAGGATTTCACACCCCCTCTGACAATCCTCTGATCTTTCACAACCCCTCTGACAATGAGAAACCTTATACCAGAGAAAAAACATACATCCATTATCACAAAACATGCAACGACTCCATACTTAATTTTGTTCAAACACCATCTTCTTACTAATGAAAAACTGTTCTTAGAAAAATGAAGAAGTTTGTATCCATTTTTACCCATTCTATCACCAACCTAGTAAATTTATAATCAAAATTCCATTCAAAGTGGTGGTGCTAATCCATGTGAAGAATCATCATCCTGATATTTTCTGCTCATCTTGCCAGTTATGGATTCGAGCAATCATGCCTACAACTAAGGTCACTGTCATTTCTAGGCCATCACTCCATTGCCACCTGCATATGTTCACCTTGTGTGGATGATTTTATTTTGATCTTATTCATTACTGAGTGTACAGTCTTCTGCTTCAGGATTCTTGTCAACAAGCAATCTCCGAATTCATCAAAGAACTCATGATCTCTCAGATCTAAACTTGAAAAATAATCCCGATCCTTTCACATCTCTGAGATATCATCCTTTATTGTCTAATCAGTCCTTTACTCAAAAATGACCTCACACAAGCTTCCTCAAGGGTGAGTCGGCATTCAAAACTTCAAACTCATCACCATCAATCCTAAGTCGACAAGTCTACATCCTATTCATCGTATCTTTCCCACACGGGCTATGACCAATATCTTTAATGATCTCTTTCAATTTCAAATTTGAAATTCAGTCGCAGATCTTACCCAGCCTAGAAAATCAAATGATCATTATTTGTCTATGTGGCATTTGACCTTCCATCTATATCCACGGACCCACGAAGTCATGACTAATCAATGCCATATCATCTGTTGACCAGACTCTATCAGCAACCCTACCATAGGTCTTCCTAGTCAACCTAGGATCATGGAATCATCTCATGATGTCATGGTCCGTAACCTTCTTGCAACTTCCACCGTGGGGATACGGGAGTCGTCGGAGATGTTCACACTTTATTTCTTTAACACAGTGCCTGTTAACCCTTTCAGAATTAAAAGTCGAGCACCTTTTATCTTAGAACATAACATCATCATTCATCTTGAACACGTGCCAATAGATAGGACTATTATTTAACTATTTTTTACCACCTAAGAACCAGTGACACAAGGATTTGGTAGGTTACACTGATAGCCTAGCATTTTTCGCTGAAGACACGTGACATCATCTCATGATTCCGCGGTCTTTATCTTCACTGCACTTTCAACCACAGGGAAGCGCAGACCGTTAGATCTATTCTTCTTTTATCAACCAAGTGAAACATTTAGGATTTTTAGAGTTGGGAAAAATATGGGCACAGGCACAAATATTAAAAGACACCGACTCTAGAGAAATATTTTCTAAAACCGGTCTACCAAAACTTAGTGCTTAGGAAATACAATGGCACCTCCCATGGTAAACAACCCTTGGCTTTAGTGGAAAAAATTAATGACGAGATATATCATTGCTAGGGTTTTCTTCATAAGACACAAGAAATTATGATAAACCCTAAACCCTAGATCTTGAACCTTGACACAGGATGCAAATAAAACCAGAAAGATCACTATTTAAGCTCAAAATTGATAATTCTCATGCAATCAATTTTCAGGGCTATCACAATATAGATTGGTTTTTTGAATATGAAGATTATCTATGCCACAAATTGTTGGTATGCCTCAACTTCAACCTCAAGTGATTGTGCCACCTATTGTCTCACAACCATAATTCAATTACTTGCAAGCACCATCTTCATCTTATATTGTTCCAAATGTCCAACAATTACTAGGTCGTATTCATCAAAATCCTCCATCATATACTACACCACAACCTAACATATCTCATCTGACTCATAGTAGAGATAGTAGGCAGAGGAGGATATTTTTTAGGAGATGGGCAAGAAAGGAGGAGATTCCCAGCCAGAAAGAATAATCTATATATGCTAGATGAGTTCGGGTTAAAGAACAATGTGTATCGGTTTACACTTAGTCCTTCCTTATCAGTATCTTGCTTCGCTTCCCAAACCTTTAAACCAATATCCAAGATCGACTATAGAATATTACATTCACATTCTATCGATCAAGATTTCTCGCAAAACATCACATCACTATATCTCATTACCCTCTTTTTATTTCCAAATTAACCTAACTGGACTGACTTAAATACCCTTCCCAAACACAAACATAAATATGTTGGCTTACAATGATATTACATTTTATTTACATGTCATCCTAAGAAAAATAAATTCATTAAACTTGAAGATTGATGACTTGATCATTGCCATGTAGACTTGTCGAATCAATCTCCTATGTCGGCCTCATATACCGGTTCCTAGTTTGCCAGTTTTTCTTGTTTGTCGGTGCCATTTCCTTGACTTGTTGGTTCACTAAATGTTGGTTACCAAACAATGTATACCAGTGAGTTTTGGTTAAGTGACCAACCCAAAATGGTGTGTGTTGCCATCAATGACAACACAACTAAGTCGGATGAGTGTCAATTGCCAATAATCTCCCCCTTTGGCATTGATGGCAACACTCATGTGAAAAATGGATCGCTGAAGTGTTGTTTTGGTTCCCTACTAAAAACTCCAAAACTGATTTCAAAACCTATGGGAAGGCTACTCCCCTTGAGCTATACATTACTTATCACGTCCCAATCAGTTTTCACATCAACCTCTCCCCCTTTGACAACAATGCCAAAGACCGAGACAAAAAAAAGAATAAGAAATGAAATTTAATACAAACCAAAATGTGATTATTGGATCTAGATATACTTGAAAATATCGGGGTCAGCATTCTTCAAAAATCCTAAGTATGCATCCCAACTTGTCTTCAATGTGCTTAAAATGGATACAAAACCATTAAGACTATATACATGAATCTCTTCTTTTGATAGGTCTGTCGGAGTAGGTTTATTCATTAACTCTATGCTTTCCCTCTTGTGAAGTAATAGAGTGTTCAACCAAGGACTCACCAAACCTCTTAATTCCCTGTACATTAGATTAGTCTATCCATGTCCTTCTCTAATACATAAATCTCAGACTTTGTAATCAAAATCTGACCAATGGTACTGGTCAGTGTCTGAGTACCATCAAAACTGTTAGCCAAATGTTCTAATTAGGCATTTGCCACCTTTAATTTCACCTCAAGGTCCATTTTTAGTTTGTTGGTGTTTGTACAGGACCTATATATATATTGTTACACTCATTTAGAGCCACATCAATCTTTGTTATTTCATCTATCAACTTAGCCTTGTCGAATGAAATCATGTTGTCACAAGTCACCTTCTGGGTTGCATTATACTGCTCAATCAATTTTTGGTTTGATACGTCTTGAAGAGTTTTAAACTCTTTGGAAATATGCTCAATCAAACCTTTCAGTTTTTTGGATAGACTTCCAATCTGATCTATCTTATATTTCAGTGCAAGTTGCTGCAAAACCAGAATGGCCTGCTTAATGGCCTACTTATCTTCAGTCCCTTCCTTCCTTAACTTATGAGCTGCAATACACATTAATTCAAAACTGCTCAGCTGCTCAATATTCTTCTATACAAAATCAACTTGACCGGATGAGTCAAGTGCCAACAATGAATGACTAGCCAAAATCTTCTGGGAATATTCAACCTCATGACTTGCATCGATGGCTTTGCCCCTTGGTGCAGTAACCTTTTCAACCTTAAGCTCTTTAGTATATACATTTGGTGCCAAAATTTCAATATCCTCAACCTCCTTATTTTATGTTTCCACATCAATAACCTCTATATCTAGAATGATCTATTCTGGTGTATCCTGCTTATCCTATACAGTTTCAATGTTATCTATCAGTGTCTCTATATTAGGTACAAGTGGTTCTATTGGAGGAATATCCTATGATATTTTCTGATCCAAAACCAGTGTATCCATTCCCAATTTACCTTTCCCCTTATCATCTATCGGGATGTATGGATTGTTAGACTTTTGAGGGACTTCCGGTGATGTAAAGAATCTTGGTTTATCTACCAAGAATTTTACCCAAGCCTCATGCATCTCCTTAACTATCTCATTCACTCTACCTATCATGAAACTCACATGTTGATGTTTGCTTCATAAAATTGATTTGTTTGCACTCTAAACACTATTGCATCTCTTCATTACTTATAGTACCACAAATAGTTAGCAATTCCAATACCTTTATGTGTCTATCCTCTTCAACTGTAGATAACCTTTTAGCATCTAGATTTTTATACAAATCTCTTGATATCTATTTTTCAATCTCCAAAAGTGATTTCTTATATATGTCTAAGTACAACAAACCTGATTCCTCTATCTCCATTTTCTCCTTATCATCTATATGTACATAGTAAAGCTGTATATTACTCAACATTCCATCTTTAGTGATTTGATCAATCAACTCGACAACTGAAAGAGGAGGAATGACTTCAATACTCTTACCGAATTCAAGAGCTATATCTACATCTAATTTCTTCTTCTTGTCAGGAGTAGAAGTAGACTCCTTAACCGGTTTCCTCTTCTTTTTAGGCGTCCTCTCCTTCGAAATTTTCTTTGATGCTGCCGGAGGGGTAACCTTCACATTCTGCTTCTTTACTTCCTCATCCTTCTTCCTTGGTATCTTGATGAAAGTTTTGGGAATCTGTGAGGGCACAACATCACTATCAGAAGTGAATGTAATAGGGGAAATATAAGTCTTTGGTCTCTTCCACTTTACTACACCCTTGCCGGTTGTAGCTATCAGTGAAGCCTGCATTGCTATCGAAGATGACCCTTCAGCTAGTACTATGATTTGTTTTATCTTGGAGGAAATCCTACATAGCTTCCCCAACCTTCTTGATCTTTCCTTCCCTTTTCTTTTTATTGAATCCAATTTCAACTTCAGTTTATTTTTTCTTTGCACCCCCAAAAGCTTTCTCTGCTTCATCAACCAGGGCATCAATAAGAGTCTTGGCATTTAAGTCCAAGATCCCAACATCTACTTCATAGCCTATTTCTATTATCCAAATCTTCCTTGGTTTCATTGCCTCCATCAGTGTTTCATCCTTCTTTACCATAAAATAGATTTTAGTTGAGTATTTGTCAACTATATGCTTTGGAACTCTTTCTCTCTTCTTCATTGCCTTCTGGAACGATTTGAAATAACCCCAAAGAATGGAGTCCCTATCCTGTCCCATATTCCTTATAGCATATTTAATTTTTTTTGCTACCAGTATATCAAATGCCCATTGGGTCTTACCAGTTTCGGGTAACTCATTTAGAAAGAAAAGCATTAAATAGACAACAAGGTTTCCATACAGGAAAATACCCTTCTTCTCACCCTTAATCTTTCCTAGGTTATTTATCAATTCATCACACATCCATTGACATAGATCTACCTTTTCATTTTCCTTAATCATTTTGTGAGAATAGTAAATGCATGAACTGGAAACAAAGTTCAACCAATTTGATTGGGTTACCTAGTAACCGATGATCATGCTTGCAAATTGAACTGCTTTGTCTTTGATAGTGCTAATTCTCATTGATCGGTTGTCAGATGTTGCACCAGTTGACTTCTCCACCTCATTGTTAGATATCTTCTTCCTTCCAGGGGTTGGACCAGTCTGGGGTAAACCAGTGATCACATGAATAGCCTCCTTGGTGATCTTATGGGGCCGATCTAGCCATATGAATTTGCCATGGACTCAGATCAATGCATATTAGAACAATTCATTCTCAAATTTCAGCATCTCCAAAATATCGGTAAAACCCTGATCCTTCAGAATTTGAAATTCCGGTTTCATCGACCCATCCTGGTTCAGCAAAGTGCCAATATAAATGTTCTTGATTTCAGTAGAACCAAAATCCTCTAAAGTGCAGTGAATATATGCACGAACATCTTCGACATACAAAACTCCTTTAGGAACCCTAGAAAATGCACCAACTGAATCATTGACCTTCACAATTTGAGGGCATTGCTTGAAAATGGGCATGGATGGTCCTTGATGTCATCAAAAATAGGGGTAGCCACACCTACCGAAGCAGAAGATGATCTAGAATCCATTGCAAACAAAAGATAGCTCAAAAAACTGATAAAATACCTCACAACCTTCACCAGTGAAAGCTTTTGAAAATCCGCTATGAATGCATTGAAATTCACTTGAAATGATTTTGATTCCCTTGAATCGCCTTGAACTCACTCTATTTCTTTCTGACTACATTGTGATTGAAAATGAATCAATATTTCCCTTTTATTCTGCGAAAACCCTAATTTCTCATTGTCATTAATGCATGTCGGCATATCATACCAGATTCAAAATCCATTATCTCAGCATCGATGAATCTCCACGCTATCTTCTCTAAGATCTGAAATAGGATTTTAGACCTCTACTAGGGGTAATGCAAGATTCATAATTTAATTTTCCTCCCCCAAGATTCATCATTAATTTTCCTCCCCCTAAGGCTAATGCCTTATTTACTGGATAAGTTTCCTGTTGGTGCAGGAACATTCTGCTTTACCAGTTGAGTAACTGAGTTGATTGTCTCTATCGGTTGATCTTCATATTTCCTAACCCATTTTCTCTCATGCTCCTTCTGGATGTCTTCAACCTTTTGTTTTCCTTTCTCATCATTTCCAATTGAATTGTTCTTGCTTCTACAATATTTGGCATTATGTCGTATTTTGTTGCATGCATAGCAAGTGATATTATTTTTCTGAATTTCCTTGTTGAGTCCTTGACCATTCTTCAACCTACATTGATTAGCCATATGTCCAAAATTTCCACATGCATGACATCTGATATGAATTCTAAAATCTTTTGTCCTATGACATACTTATTACATTTTGAACACTGACCAGGAACACCATTATTATTCTGATTTGCTCTATTTCTGGATTGACTTTCTCTATGACCAAACTTATTACAAACAAAGCATCGACCATTAAATTTATGTGCATTTGGTTGCCTTACTAGTGATTTCTTATTCTGGTAGTCTGGTGGATTCTTCTGATTTATAGTACTGGAGCTTTCTCCATGCTCAAATCCAAGACCTCTAGTATCTCCAGTGTCTCTTTGATCCTTCAATAATTCATCAAGCCTTGCAGAACTAACCCTGAATGTTTCTTTGTATTTATTTGCAGCATCCAGATCACTTCTTAGGATTGACATCATTCTTTCCAGCTCTTGCTCATTGTTATGTGATTGCACCAAATCAGTTCTCAACATATCATTCTCATGCACCAACCTAATGCATTCCTTCGATCTTCAATCTCCTTGGACATCCTCATAGTCATGGCTTGCATTTCATTCTTCATCACACCATTCTCCTGACTTAAATTTTGACATTGTTCCTTAAGGGAATCCTTCTCTTCATCATCTGGAGTTTGTAAAATTTATTTCTTTTTAGCTTGAACAGATGATAGCCTCTCCTACAAGGTAAGAATGAATTCCTTTACAGAGTTCAATTTGATCTTGCAACTTCAAGTTCTTCATCCTTTCAACATCATAGTCCTCAAGTGCTACCTCAAGTTGTTTCTGTAGACTCATCTCCATGGATTCCAAATTCAGGATCTTCCTCAAGTTGTTAGACTTACTCCAAGGCACCAAGCTCTGATACTAATTGTTGGAATCCAAGAACACTGAGAGGGGGGGTGAATTAGTGTTCTATCGATATAATCAATTTAAACCTTATTAACAATGCAATTCAGTAATCAGTAACCATAAAAGAATATAACATCAAATAGAAATGAAACAACCACAAGAGGGTACACCATAACACAGATATTTATATGTGGAAAACCTCAAAGAGGAAATACCACGGTGGTATTGGGGACCCACAATATCTATCCACTGGTCAAATGAATAAATATTAAAATAAGGGCCTACACATGCAGGAAGGCCAACAACCTAGAGCACTTTGTTCATCACAAAAGGAGCCTCACTAACTACAAACACCACATATGGAGTTACAAACAAAATTTTGAACTCTGATAGTGAATTTTCTATGCTGGATGAGTTTCGGTTAAAGCATGATCTGTATCGATTTACACTGTGTCATTCCTTACCGGTATCTTGCTTTGTTTCCCAAACCTTTAAACCAATATCCAAGACCGACTACAGAATATTACATTCGCATTCTATTGATCAAGATGTTGGAAACCAATAACACTAAGAGGGGGGGTGAATCAGTGTTATACCGGAATAGTAGATTTTAGCCTTAACAAAACATTCATACACCAACCGATATACAAGTACATACAAAATTGAAAGAAGTAAAACAACCAATAAGCCAAACACATAAATGAGAATAATAACACACATATTTATATGTGGAAAACCTCAATGAGGAAAAACCACGATGGGATTTGTGATCCACAATATCAATCCATTGGCCATATGAAGAGATATTACAAAATATGAGGGGCCTGCACTTGTAGGAAGGATTACAGCCTAGACCACACTGCTCAATCACAATAAGAGCCTCACTGACTACATAAAATTCTAGACAACAATCTAGAGAAGTGTGAATTGCTAAGATAGAATCTTTTATGCCAAAATACAGTTCTGGTTTAAGTTCTATCTATTTTGGTTAGAAACCCTAAACCCCTTTACCAGAATAACCCTTACAATAAATTCCTCACATACATAATCTCTCTGATATATTTTGCATCATATTACATTCGCATATCCATCATCTCCTATTTCATGTCTATCTCCCTATATCAAAATGATCTAATCAAACTTCCCTATATACCCTATAAAAATTTTATGCCTTATGTCGGCTTACAAAGATATATACAATATCAGATTACATGTCGACTAGTTAACATAAATGTATAAACATTAAAACAAATTGCCAGTATTGGATCTAGGATATGTCAGCCTCCAATACCGATAACCTTTACTATACTTGTAATACCCTAAAAATGGTCATCTAAACCATGGGCCCCTAATCTTTACAACGTCACCAAGGTCCTAACCAAAGGAAATTAAATAAATCTTGAGCACACAATTAATTCTAAAATCATCAATGTCACATGGCAAATTAGTCAACCAATATTAATTAAATCATTCCAAGTAAATCATTTTAAACAATTACCTTATTTATTTTATTAAATATCCTGGCATATTTAATTAAATAAATCAATTTGTCATAAATCTTCAAAAAAGGAAACAAATCAAGAAAGAGGAATTGGAAATTATCAGCATAAATCTTCAAAAAAGGAAATAAATCAAAAAAGGAATTAATTGACCAAGAACGAATTAAAAATTGAGAAAAGAAATCAATTGGAGTAATCTTGAAAAACAAATTGAAAATTGATAAATAATCTCAGAGAAGGCAATTAAAACAATTGAATATTAAAATTGAATGAAATAGAGAATAAATCAGTTTTTTTTATTTTATCTTAATTTTAGTTCAATTTCCTTTAAAATTGAGAAAAGCATCCAATTACATCAATTCACCTGGATTGTGCTTCCTCTTGGAAAATATTAACCGCTCATCATCATTTGATCTCATCCGTTGGTTTCTTTCTGAATTTTCTATAAATTCAGGCTCTCATCTCTCATTCAAAAATCCAGGAGAATATATTGTTATCATGTTGTTTTTGCTCTAGGTTCATTGATATTTGTGCATTCAGATATTCATATATTAGTTATTGCATACATATTTAGATCATTTATCTCATTTATTGCTTAAATCATATTAGATTAATCTTGCATACATCTAGCTTAATCCATGCTCATATAGATTAAATCCTTCATCTTGGTGTTGCCTAGTCACTGAATTGCTTATACAAATCTGAGAGCAATCTTATACTTGCATCTTTTGGAAGGCAATGGGTCGATTTGTTATGGTTTTATTATTCATGTTTATAAAAGTCTAACCATGCATGTAATGACTTAATTGAAGTGTTGTGTATTGTAGATACAGATACAGATACAGGTCCACTTTTCACACACACATTTTTGGTGCCCACTGTGGGGCAGAAGGCTACATTTTTTGGCTTCCAAAGACTGACTTTTTATTTTTGTTATTTTTTAGGTTTTTTGACTTTTCGGATTTTTGGTCGTACAACCTTTGCGTGATCTCGTACGACATTTCTCACAGGTTGAAATGAAAAACTACAGGAGTTGCACAAACTGAAATCCTCTATCATACGAGTAGAAATCCTCTGTCATGCAAGAAGAAATCCTCTGTTGTACAAGAAGAAATCCTCTGTCATGCGAGAAGAAATCCTCTGTCGTGCAAAAAGAAATCCTCTGTCATGCGAGAAGAAATCCTCTGTCATATGAGTAACTGATTTGTCATTTTTTTTTGCTTTTACTCATTCGGTTCGGTGAGAATTGTCTTATGGTCAGGTGAGAATACTCGTACGAGTTACTATTTTGTCGTATGAAAAACAAAGAGTTTTTGTTTAGGATTTTTCTTGAAATAAGGCTTGTGGAAGGTCAATATATATGGAATATAAAATTTAAGTATAAGTGATATTTCCTCTTCTCTTCTCTCTTTCTTATACTTTAAGTTATATTCCATATTTATTGTTAGGATGTTTGAGAGGGGTTTCGGACCTCCAAGAGTTACAATGCAAAATCTAGTTTTTGGAGGATCCTCCAAATTTCAAACTTAGTCAAATTTCAGGGCATTTCAGCATTAGGAGTGAAAAATTTGTAACCAAGACTTGAAATTAGGCTTGTGTAAGCCCACCAAGAGATTTGATATTTCACTAACTTTTTCTTCTTGCAGGTTTCTAACAATTTGTTGCAGGTTGGAGGAGTTAGATTAGGATTTGTTGAAAAAAAAATTACTTTTAAGGGTCTTTCTTGAATTATATTTTGATGATACTGACACTAACTCTGAATCATCTTCTATCTGCCTGATATTTTCACAGCCTAACCAGTTTCTTGTGGGATGCTTGTTAAAGAATTTATCAATCAAACATATGCCTGTCAAAGAATAAAAACAACATGACTACTGATATGTTGTTTTTGCAGGTTGCCTAAAGAGAGTCAACCAAACATCGTGTATTCTTTAAATTCATTTTTTTTAGGCACCTAACTTTCTAGTATCTGGTTAATGAACACATCTGTCTTTTGTGTTTTTAGAAAAATCTGAGAGGTAGGAGAGTATGCTCTTGTCTTTTACAGACAATCAGAAATCTAGACCCTTGAAGCTTTTTTCTAAGTTTTGAGATTTGTGTACCTTTAGCAGGCCTGTCACAGTGGGAAAAAGTAATCACCCTGTGAGAATGACCCAGGTGAGTATAGTTGGACCTGTGCATTCCAACTCACTATAATAAATAGGCCTCTAGTGATTAAAGTCTTAGAGGATGGGATTATTTGAATTTTCTCTTTGAGATCTCTCATATCGAGCATTTTGTAGGGCCTCACGGTCTCAATCACGTTTACGTGACTATAGCTTGTTTTGGTACCTTGTGGGGCTATAGGCCTCAATCATGCTTGCGTGACTTCAAGGGGTGATTTCAAATGGAATTCCTGACTAAGAACTATAAGATTAGAAGCTACTCAGTTCACCTCCGAAAGGTTGATAATCTTTGTGCAAGAGAGATAGTAACTCTCCCAAGACACTTGCCATATTGTGCCGCCATTAGCATTTGGAGTCGGCTAATATGGCATTGAGAATCCATTGCATGAGACTCAGTGGCCATATTTTGATTAGCTATTGGGTGTGTACCTAACTTAGCAAGCAAAAGCTTTCTTCTCTAAGCCAACTTCCATAGGGTTTGCATGCTGTGATTGGAGTTACTATTCATACTGTGTGTCTTATGTGTTTTCATCCCTCAAACTAAAACTGAAATACTGAAACTGGAGAAAACAAATCAAACAAACCAACAACTCAGTGATAAAACTCTATCCTTGTCAAAACTAGTCTATCTTGGTCAAAAGTCAGTCCTACTCAGAATTGGTCATACTCAGTTGTCATACTCAGCTATTGAAAAACTCAGAATTTTTGTCTCTGTCCTATTAATAGTCGTATGAGCCTAATCATTTGTCATCCTGCACCATATCCTGTGTTGTACAAGTCTTCTAGTTTGTCATCTGAGCTCAATCCTCTATCGTATGGGACCCAACACTCTGTCGTTTAAAGCTAAATCTTGTGTCATACGAGACAAAACTATACTGAATCCTTTGTCATTTGGGACATGCCCATTTGTCATATAGTACTAGGTAGAAACTCGTACAAAACAAAACTATTATTATCCCGAAGTTGTTATACTGTCATACGGTCTTAGAAATCTTGTCGTGCAAGTCTCTGATTTTGCCAGTCTAGAATAGTCAAACCTGCCTAAAATAGTCTACAGCAAGCCTAAAACTGGTTATCATCCTCCTGAGCATAAACAACCTTGAAAGTGTGCCCCTACCATTGCGTTGCATGATTTTGTTGATCATCCTTAAGCTAGTTCAAACAACATCTTATCAAACCAAGTCAACTTAGATAGCGTCTTTACATAGGATAGATCATTCCTAAAACTAGACCAGATCTTAGTTACTTCACTCAATCACTACGTTAAATGAACAACTAGCTCCAATTTGATCTTGACTTCTGCAACACATCTAACTCTTGGTCCTGTTAGTTGTAAATTCCTATCCAAACCATAACCTCTTCTAAAAAAATTCTAACAAAAGTAAGAAGCCCATGGTTTCCTTAGCTCAACAAATTCAAGATCTCAAGAGAGATATATATGACATTCAAGCTCAACAAAAAGATTCAATGACACATCTTGAGATAAAAATTCATGATATTAAGAACACTATACTTCAAGAAATTCTAAAACAATTACATAAGATGGTACAAAAAATAATTGACAATCAAAGACCAAATCTCATACAAGATCACAAAACACCTTCACCAAGACAAAAAGACATATATTCCCTAGATAGATAGTTTACACCTTTGGGGCAATCTATTGAGTCAGCTTTGGAAGAGATTCTTAAGAACAATCTTATCATATTACCTAAAAAGACCACATGGGGATGTACAGTTTTGAGTAGTACTATGCATATCATAGGCATAACAAACATAAGACTTCAATGTGTATGGATTTAAAACATAAGATTCAAGATCTCATTGATAATGGTGTCATTGAAATTGAAGATCCTAATGGCTCACCTAAAGGAAAAGAAGGAACTATTTCTAAGCATGATCAAAATCATGAACCTATGTCTAGCAAGGCTCCATATGTGGCCTCCATCCCTTCCATGATGCCTTCATCTCCTAAAACTTCCTAGCAACAATCCATACCATCTCCTTCAAATAGTGAAACTTCCCATGTTTACCTTCAAGGGCTATCTCCTATGGAAATCCAAGTTAATGCTACAAGTTCCTCTAAAGATTTAAAAATCCCAGATCCTATGCCATCATGCACTCCAATTCCAATCATACCCACTCCAAAAGGCCCTTTCCAAAATGCTTCCCCATCATGCCAAAACATGGAGACCTTCCAATAATCTCCTATGCCTATCAAAAACACTACCTCTTTCCTAGAAATGGCTTCATATAAAGAGGATAATCTAAAAAAAGAAGAAACAAGTCCTATCATAAATAAAGATCAAGATGCCAAAACTCCTCAATCCCATCTAATGATTGAAGAATATCCTACATCCCTAGAATCCCATGATGATCCCTTTATACCTTTCCATTTCTTCCAAGATGAACTCCTTCCATCTCAAGAGAAAAATATTTTTCCAAATCTCATTCCTAATCCACTTCCTAAGCAAGATCATGATGCCTCTTCCACCTTTTCAAATGGTCCTATTCAAAATGAAGAGTCAAACACCCTTCCTACTCTATCCAATGGTCCTCTTCCATGTCAAGATCAAAGTATCCCTTCATCTCCTTGTCATAATCCTCCATATTCACTTCAAGAGTTCACCATGCCTACAAATCCCCTTCGTGATCCTATCATTCCTTACATTCCACCTCCATCTCATAATGGACTCGTGCCTTCTTTCCAAAGCACAGTGTATCCTACAAGTCAAAATATTTATAAAGGAAAAGGGGTAGATCTACACAAGCAAGAAACCCTCCATATTAAAGAAAATTTTAAAGGTCATGGCCTCAGGGACATTTCTCAAGATGTTGGTATCTCTCATAAATCCTACATTTCTCTAGTTAAATCCAAATATACGCTTTCCCCGTCATCGCTTCCATCCATTCTAGGTCCCTATATCCCTCCATCCCTTATGTAGGATCAACAAAGGCACACATCTTTGAGTACCTTCCATCCATCTAAAAGACCTCCATATCATTCCTATCTATCCACGCATCTCCCTCCAAGCAATTTGGATGCCAAGCATAAAAGTCATAAGTCAATCAATCCACATGTATTCAAGGATCAACATGTCCCATCTAATCGACATATCAAAACAAAGCAAAATATGATCCAAAAAGAAAAAGAAGAATACAAAATGCCACAAAGGCCCACAAAGAAAGAAGAAAAGTCAAAATTTATATGGGTTCCTAAAGCACTTGTACAAGCAATGTGCTCTAAGGAACTACAAAAGCATGAAAAAATAAAAACCATGTGGATCTCTATGCGGCTACTTGAAGCACAAAAGTCTAAAGAAAAATCAAAATTGGCATCCAAAATTGTTGTTCCTCCATCCAAACCTTCCAAGTCTATTCCTCGATCACCTCCTTCATCCATTCTGGGTTCTTATGCCCCAAAATCTGTAACCTTTCCTCCATCCAAATCTCAAAATTTGAGATTCGCTTCTCTTCCATATGTCCACCATCCCTCAAGGCGTGTTCCAATGTTGATCTTTCCAGCATTCCCATCTAGCCATACATAATTCTCCCAACATCCCATCCATTATCCAACACCTCTTTTTCACCTTTCCATCCCTCTTATCCAATCCTTTACATAAATCCTTGCCCTAGTTTCATTTCATTATCCTGCCAACATCTTTAAGCATACCTTCATAGCCATGGTCTATTGCAACTCATATTCTAAGGGTACCATCCAAAGCAATGAGAAATTGGGGTCCTTCTTCCATCCCCTATCAAGCCTCCATTATCTTCCAAAAGAAAAAAAAATGATGAAAAAGAAAAAAAGTAAAGAGAAATAAATTCATCCTTGTGTGAAAACCACTTCTTGTGGCACCTTGGGCAAGTACCATGATGAAAACCTGGCAAATAGGCATCATGTGTAATCCATTATCCTTTTGCACTTTACATTGGGGGCAAGTTCCATCCATGTACATCCATCTATTATCCTTCTTCCTCCATTATCCTTCATCCTCCATTATCCCTCATTCACTCTATCTACATTCATATCCCTTTTTCCACCTTTGATCTTGATAAGGTTAAGGTTCTTTGCAGGCTTCATGTGTCCTATCTATTACACTTGATCCAAACCCTTTAGCTCATATCCATTGCTTGTTTACATCCTTCATTACCAATTTTGATCTTGCTTATCATATCTACCTCCTATCCAAATCTATCCCTTGATCTTGATCAACACTATGGACAAAATGCAAAACATGCTTTCCACAAACCTCTTGACATGGCCACTTCTTTGGACTATATGGCTTCATTACACTATATCCTTGCTTCTCTGTACTATATCCTTGCTTTACATTGCTAAAATCTTTGTTTTACATCACTAAAATCCTTGGTTTATATTGCTATATCTGGACCCTATGCATGGATTAACATTGTGATTTTAGTCCTTGAAAGCATCCACCATCATCTGCTTATCCATTCATGTACTCAAAATCCATTTTGCCTTGCTAGACACTAGGGGCAAACATTGAAAAATCATAAAAAATTAGAAAAAGTCCCGAAGAAATAAAAAATCAGAAAAAGTTTTGAAAAAATCATAAAAATCATAAAAAGTTCTAAAAAAATCAAAAAAATAAAAAAAAGTCCTGAAAAAATCCTAAAAATCAGAAAAAGTCTTGAAGAAATTAAAAAAAAAAACAAAACTCTGCTAAGCAGGTGAAAACTTGGCAAACAGGCACCTCTTGTACTCAAGCGCTCCATCTATCAACACAATGTTAGAATTCCCGCTTTCATGCAACTTTGATTTTGCTTGTACATATTGTTTAGTCACTTTCGTGACATCCTGGTTCTTTTGGAACCCTCATGGCTTGAAACTGATCAATGTCCTAGTCTTAGGCTAATCAACAAGAGCACATTACATGTCCTAAGCAATATCAACCAAGTCAACTTTACATCAGTGAAACCTGGTCATCCACTTTGAGTTAGTCACCTGTCTCTTGACTACTGAAGAGTTTTATCACTGAGTTAACAAGCCAAACAACATACCGAAAAAGGTAGTTTAAGGATTCAGGAAATGGAGGGAACAATGTTTGCATGTGGAAATTTGAAATTGGGAAATGGAGGGAATAGTGAGGCTGGATCCTCTAGCTCTAAATCCACTATAGCTCAAGGACAAGCAATAGATGATGAGGATAGGAGACAAGATAGGGACCCACGGCTATGGGACCCTCCTCCTAACTGCAAACAGTTGAAAGATTCCCAAGAATCGAGCCCCAAGGTGGTGAAAGTTGACTCAGAAAATATCAAGGAGGGGCAAGTTTCCAAACCCTGGTGTAGTCTTTTTGCAAGGAAAGCATATGGAAAACTGACTAGTAAATCGTCTTTCCCCTTTTTGAAAGATATATCAGATAATAAAACGCGTAAACTTGCTATTGAGATTCCTGATTTAGTTATCGATCATAGCATCTCTTTAATGGATTTTTCTCTGGTGGGGAAGTTTGTTGGACCTCGACCTAATATTGAGGATGTTAGGTCTTTTATTAAGAGAAAATGGAGAATGAAAGGTCAGGTTGATGTCTCTGCCCTTCCTAGAGGCTTTTTTGTATTCTCATTCTCTTATGGGGAAGATATGGAAGCTGCTTTAAGTGGTGGCCCCTGGATGTTTGGTAAATCTTCTTTATTTGTGAGAAAATGGTCTCCTAACATGGAACTTAATGACTCTTTCTTTGAAACTTCTCTAGTTTGGGTAAGGCTGCCAGGGTTGCCATTGGAATACTGGGTGGAGGATGTTTTCTCAAGAATTGCCAACTCCTTTGGGGAGCTTGTTGTGATAGATCCAATAACAATAGCTCGCAAGAGATTGGTTTATGCGCGTATCTGTGTCAATATTTCACAGAATATGGACCTTCCTAGCACTATTGATATAAGCTCCAAAATTTGATTATGGGAACAGACAATAGAGTTTGAATCACTCCCCTTTGTGTGATTTTCTTGCAAAAAAGTTGGTCACTGGGCTAAGGCTTGTCCCAACTACCCTAAAAAACCTGTGATAACAAATATCCACAAACAGGTCTGGAAAGAAAAGAATAATAACAAAGAAGGTAACAAGTTAGAAGGAAAAAGTGGAAGCTCTGTCAATATATCAAAACCATCAGAAGGAGATAGAATTGACCTTCCTAAGAATCCCCCTATGAAGGAGAATAAAAAGAATGAAATCAGGGAGTTTGAGATCAAAATAGTCAATACCTTTGAGGCTCTACAAACACAGGAGAAGGAGAATGAAATAAATGAAGAGACACTTGAAGATGGTGAGATTAAGAATATCACTTAATCTCATCATGAGGTCTTTCAAGATTCTATATCAAAAAAAGATGAACAGTGCCTAGATGAATTTGAAGAACATGAAATTAAACTTGGATGGAGCAACAAGTTTGGATCGCCTCAGGTAAATTTAAATGTGTTATTCTAGAATATTGGAGTTGATATGCCTACATCATCCCAGAAAAGAGGAGAACTATGGAGTAATATGCAAGATGAGCCTAGAGTGGAACAAGAAGAAAACATAATTGGAAATGGAAAGAAAATAAAAACTAAGAAGGTAGGAGGCCTTAATGGGGTGAAAACTAGAACCAGGTCTAAGGCTGATTTTGGTGCTTCAAGATCCCCACCAGGATGTAAAACTATGAAATGGCATAGGGACCAGGAGAGCAAGCAAAACATAGCTGATGGAAGGTAGCGAACTATAAAGGAATCCTGCCCTTAGGCTTCCAAATGAAGGTAATATCTTGGAGCATCAGAGGCCTAAATGGTCTCAACAAACATGATCTATTACGGAACCTCATTCAAGATCAAAATCTAGATATTATCCTAGCACAGGAAACAAAAATGAGTAAAGAGAAAGTGGAGAAATTAAACTTCTTTAAAATTGGAGGATTTTGTGGTAGTAGCTCGAATGGAGCATCTGGAGGGGTTGCAATTTTATGGAACAAGAAAACCATCTCTGGAGAAATGATTGATGTAGATGGCAATATTTTATCCCTGAAAGCTAAAAGCATCTTTGATGGAAAGGAATGTGTTATTACTAATATCTATGCCCCTAACTCCAAATCTTCTAGAAGCAAATTGTGGGATAAAATTCAGCAAAAAAGAAAATCTTTCCCTTTGAATAGTTGGGTTGTGATGGGAGATTTCAATACTCCTCTGCAAGACATTGATAAATATGGGGATATTCATGCTCAACCAGATAGCAGATCTGTCTTGATGAACTTTATTAATATCAATGCTCTCATTGATATGGATCTCAATCGGGCATCCTACACAGGGTCTAACCGAAGGGATGGTGAAGATCTCATTCAGGTAAGACTTGATAGATCCATTGTCACTAATGATTGGATTATTTCCCATAGATGCTCCCTTTGTGTTATTAATAGAATTGGTTCAGACCATTATCCCATCTCTTTTGTTGCTGAGAATTTTAAGAATAATCAGAGCTTTCCTTTTTGGTTTGAAAAGATGTGGATTTCCCACCCTAATCTTGAAAAAACTATTGCTAACTAGTGGAATATTGATGTAAATGGAACTGCCATGTATAAAGTTGCCAAAAAACTTAAAAATATCAAAGTCAACATTAAGATATGGAACAAGAAGGTCTTTGGTGATATTTTTGATTCAAAGAAAAAGCTAAAGGAGGAGCTGGATCAAATCCAAAATTCAATACAGAAAGATGGCTATAAAAAGTATTCCAAAGCCATGGAAGATGATGTTCTAGTCAAACTCCACAACATTATTTCTAGGGAAGAAATATATTGGAGGCAGAGATCTAGGGTGATCTGGCTGGAGGCTGGGGACAGAAATACTAAATTTTTCCACATGACATCTTTAAAACATAAAGCAGTGAATAGAATTTCAAGACTTATTGTAGAGGATAAAACTCTTCTTAATAAGGAGGAAATCAGGGATGAAGCTGTCAGGTTCTTCAATCATCTCCTCACTAGTAACAAGGACATTGATCATACCTACCAACACAATTTGGTTAATTTCAGTCCTAAGATCATTAATCCTATTCAGAATAAGGCCCTATCTACTATCCCGTCTGCTAGAGAAATTAAAAAAGTTGTCTTTTCTTTTCAAGGGGATAAAGCTTCGGGTCTTGATGGTTTCCCTATGTTTTTCTTCCAGGAATTCTGGCATATTGTGGGTGAAGACACGGTTAATGCGGTCAAAGAATTTACTGGAGCTAGAAGAATCCTTAAGGAACTCAACTCCATGTTTATTGCCCTAATCCCTAAAGTTTCTGGGGCGGATTCTATGGGAAAATTTAGGCCAATAAGTCTATGTAACTCTTTCTATAAGATCATATCCAAAGTTTTGACCACTAGAATTTTGGCTATTCTCCCCTTCATCATCTCTGAGGAGCAGAAAGGTTTTGTTCCTAGCAGGCAGATTTTGGACTCTATCATTCTTGTGCATGAGAACATTCATTCCCTCAATTCTACTAAAAAAGAAAGCTTCTTGATAAAGTTGGATCTAGCAAAGGCTTATGATAGAGTGGAGTGGCATGTTCTTTTCAGAATCATGGAGGCTTTTGGATTTGATGAATAGATAACCAAAATTATCAGAGAGCTGATCACCACTCCTATGTTCTCTATTCTGATTAATGGATCTCCTACAAAATTCTTTAAAACGTCAAGGGGGCTCAGACAAGGAGATCCCATATCGCCTCTTCTCTTCACCATTTTGGTTGAGAGCATGAGCAGATTGATTCACAATCTGAAATTGAGTAAAACCATCAAAAGTCTTCAACCTTCCTCTGCTAATGTTTTTTGCTCTCATCAACAATTTGTTGATGATACTATCCTAATGGGATATTCTTCTATTAGGGAGGCTGAGGCCTTCAAAACTGCTCTTAATTCCTATGCTTTGGCTATTGGTCAGCAAGTCAATTAGGACAAATCGGCTATATATTTCATGAATATTCTGGTCATAAGAAAACAAAAAATTGCTAAAATTATTGGTTGCAATGTGGACATGCTCCCTTCCACCTATCTAGGTCTTCCCTTGGGTTTAACTTCCCCAAACTCCTTTTGGAATATGATTATTGATAAATTCAACAAAAAACTTGCTGGGTGGAAAGGTTCTATTTTATCTCAGGCTGGGAAATTGCAACTCCTTCAAGCTACTCTCCAGAACCTCCCTGTTTATGCCCTCGGTTTATTTGGTATCCCGGCTAAATTTGCTGAAGCATTGGAAAGAATCCAGAAGAGATTCTTATGGTCAAGATTTGAAGAAAAAAAGAGGATATCCTTGGTTGCTTGGGATAAAGTTTGTAGACCAAAGAACAAAGGAGGGTTGGGGATTAAAGCTCTAAAAACCTTTAAGAAAGCTCTTGTAGCAAAATAATTATGGAGAGCTTATGATACCAAGAAAGATTGGAATCAAATATGGTTTGATAAATATATTCAAAATCAGCCTATCCAAGGGGTCCTTGATTCTGAAGACATTCCTGTTGGATCCTTCATTTGGAATAGTATTATCAAATCCATAAAAGTGGCCAAAGCTGGAGCTGGATGGGTCCTTGTAAAAGGTGACAAAATAAGGTTTTGGGAGGACCCTTGGATGAAGAATGAAGCTCTTTATGATCAAGACAATAGTCAAGTTATTGAGGAATGTAAAAGGAGGTTTGGGCTTATGGTGTGTGACTACTAGAAGGAGGACAAATGGGCGAGGCTTGATGTTATACATTCTAGATTTTCCTTACTCCAGAAGGATCTATTGTCCTTTTCCCTTAACAAAGACTATGATGATGTTTTTCTCTGAAAAGTAATCCTAGAGGTGAATTTACGGTTGCTTCAACCTACAAAAACACTTTTTCTCAGACCATTAGTCCCATTTGGAGTAAAGTTTGGAATAGTATTCTGATCCCTAAAGTCAATATTTTCTTCTGGATTGCTTCTCACAATAGTATCCTTACTCTTGACAATTTGGTCCAAAGAGGTTTCAAATTCCCTAATAGATGTGAGCTATGCCCGAAAGAGGAAGAATCAGTTGATCATCTCTTTTTTCACTACTCCTTTACCTGGGAAATTTGGTGTAAAATGTGGGAGAAATGGAAAGTTAGTTGGGTTATGAACAAGAGTATCAAGGATATTATTTGGCGATGGAATTTCCTCACTAAATGCCAGCTTATCAAGAACCTTTGGTCCTTGACCCTCCCCATGATTTGCTGGGGCATTTGGAAAGAAAGAAATAAAAAAATATTTAGGGAAGCTAAGTGTAACTCTCAGGTGGTTTTTGAAAAAATCTGTAGGGCCATAAAAGAGAACATTAATATTCCTCACAAGAACAATAAGCAATGGTTTGTTACTGATATGAATGATATGGAAAAAGATATCCTCACTAAATGGAACCTAATAGATAAAGTCTGCAGATCTGATAATAAGAATAGGAGAGATAATATTGTTTGGTGCTTTCTGGTCATGATTGGATAAAGGTGAATTTTGATGGGGCGGCTAAGGGCAATCCTGGGAAGTTTGGTGGTGGAGGAGTTATCAAAAATGCTCAAGGAGTCTGCATTGTAGATTTTGCTTCTCCTTTTTGGGTCCAAAATAATCATGTGGCTGAAGCTCTAGCCATGCTAAAAATCCTCCATCTTGTTCAGGGATTCAAATTCAAAAAAATCTGGATTGAAGGGGACTCCTTAAACATCATCCAAGCCCTCAAAGGTACAATCTCTATTTCCTGGAATATTACTAAGTTAAAAGTGCTCAATATTTGTTAAATAACTATGTTAGTGTTAGCATAACTCATACTCTAAGAGAAGGCAATAAGGTAGTGGATCTCTTAGCTAATGAAGGGGTCAATTTATAGAATGATGTTAAATATATTGGAGAAACTCATTGTGAAAGGGAGGTTAAAGAGCAATTATATTTTGATCGTATCAATGGGTCAAATTAATATCATGATTACATTTTGGGGAACGAATTCCAAAGACAAATTTTGGGGGCAGATTAACTGCCAATTAATGAGTGCTTTTTGGCATCATTTCCATGATCATATGCGTGAGGAAGATTATAATCATAATTGTTGGGTTTGTGCGGCCATAAACATAAGTTTCAAAACAACAAAAGAGTCTCTGTTTAGTAACTGCAGAATTTACAAGCATTTAGGGTTTCATTTGTGGACTGTGAATTATAGCTACTAGTACTTCTACCTGGAGCTCAAAATGGGTGGTAATTTAAACAAGAACGAGCCCCCAGGATGCAAAAATTGGAAGAGTGAATGAAAAGTCTAGAGAAGACTTCACAGATATGGCTTTACTGACTATATGGAAAAGCTTCACGAAAGCAGAAATTTTGTTTCTCACGGTTTTTCCAAAGGCTAGATTAACAACAGAGTTACCCTGTTTAGGGAGATATGGAAAATTGATGAGAACCTGGTCACAGAGGTCATGGGTCTACAGATGGAGGGCACCAAATTTTATAGAGATCAAAAGTATGCAGCTGAAGCGTTCAAAATCTTCCCGAAATTGAAGGATGAGAAGGGCAAGCTTGTGAAGAAAGACAACATTTCCTATTACATTCCCCAGTAGGTAAAGCCCTTTTGGCAAAAAGTGTTAAGGGTTTTAATGGAGTATTTAACTGTTGACAGTAGATTTACAAAAATCTATAACCATCACTTTGCTATTTTGAACCACTTCCATCATGGGGCCAAAATATCCCTGCCTTTTTATTTAGCGTCCTCTCTGAATGAGAGTCTTGCTGACCATGCTAAAAAGCCTAACTCCTACCCTATAGCCCATTAGGGGCTTATATTTCTCATTCATGAACATCTGAAGGACAAGGCTAGGGCAACTAAAGATGACCCTCTGATAATGAATTCACATATCTCTGAGAGTGGCAAAGATTCAGATTCGGATGAGGAACAGACTAATGCATCTACCCACAAAAAAAGGAGAGCTGAAACAGATAATGTGGATACGGAGGTGCACTGTGATGTGGAGGAGGAAAAGGGTAAGGATTTTGAAACCGATATGGAATATGACAAGGATGAGAACATTGGTGAAGAGGATGAAGGGGGTAACTCTGAAAACCCTCACTCTAACCTTATGGGCTCAGACAACAGGAATGTTGCTCTGAATTCTAAGGAGGATGATAGTCCTAACTCTATGGGCACTGAATAGGGTAGGGATTCTACAAACACAATCTTGAATACCACCCGTAACTGTACTATGGAGTCCTTCAATTTTCAAAAATGGGTTGTCGACAACATTACTAGCATGCAAAGTAAACAGAGGGAGTTGGAAAACAAGATTAATAAGTTGATTAAGAACTCTGGGAAAAAGAATGATGAGATGGAAACCAGTGAAGCTAAAGAGGAAATCGAGATGGAGGATTGGCTAGAAAAAGATTTGATCAAAGGGGATTTGAAACACCTAGAGGATGTTATAAGAACCTTGAAGGAACAGGCTGAAGAGGATAAAGACAACATCAACTCCCGGGTCACCCATACCGAGAAGGCTCTAAAAAACTTCATGAACCATAGTCTCCAGGTCCTCAAAGTCTCATCATAGAACATGAATGCTTTGGCGGATCATCTGGAAAGGAAAAATCAGGAAAAGAATCTGGTTGTCATTGATGATATTCCAACTTCCAGCACCACCCACCAGATCAATATTGGGATGGAGATCAATATGAAAGATAGCCAGCTGAGAGAGGAAAACAATATGAAAGATCAATATGAAAGATAGCCAGCTGAGAGAGGAAAACAATATGAAAGATCAATATGAAAGATAGCCAGCTGAGAGAGGAAAACAATGACCTAAGGGAAGCGGCCAAGGCAATGATGCTCTTGGTTCAAAATGCTGAGGAATCTATTAAAGTTTTCAATTAATTTGTAATGCTGGGTTTGGAGCCAACTTCTTGTTGGCTTCTTGCTGTCTTTTTTTTTGCTGGTGTTTTGTAGTTGTTTTGTTTCATCTCTTTAATGCTTATCTTTTGAATGGTAATAGGGTTTCGAGTCCCATAAAACCTATTTTTACTTAATCAAAAACATACCAAAAAACAATCACTAAACAGTTTGAGCTATGAATGAGATTTTTCTGTGTGTTGTCTTTTATATTGGTTTTTCGATTATTATCCCTTTGAGTAACTCGAGGAAGTCTATGTTGACTAAGAGGAGAAAGGATTGGGGGCATAATATCTTCTTTGTTTTCTGCTTGAAGGAATGATCCCAATGATCTGGAAACATCTAAATTAGCTGAGTGTTTGTGATAAGAGACTTCACATCAAGGTGAAATTGTCTCACATTCCTCGACTCCACTTATTTGAATGCTACAAGGAGGTTCCCATCATATCTTTGTCTATTTTGAGGGAATTTATTTATTGTACAATCCAAGTCCCTGCGAAATCTATCCAAGGATATGAATGAAAAAAGGGGTCATTGTGGACAAGATAATTAATATTGCACATGAAAACCAAAGAACTCTAATCTACCTGTTATGGTTGTAACACGCTCAATGATGAAAATTAAGCTTTTCAAAATCCAGTGACTAGGTTCAGGTCACATTTTGTATATCATTTTGCATTTCATTTTGCATCTTGTGAATTTAAAGTGATTTTGGTATGGTAACAATGATCTCCTTATTTTCTGCATGAGCGCTGGAAGCTTCATCATTTCTTAGCTAAATGGTCTCTTTTCATCATTTCTCCGATTGAGTACTTGTGTTTTGAGATGTTAGCTACATACATAAGCATCTTATATAGATTCATACATTCACTATCATTCATTTGAATTCATCTTATTGCATAGAAAAATAAACATTTGCATTACTAGTTACTCATTATCCTCATTTATTTGTATAAAAAGAAACAAAAATAAACATCCATATTCCATTTGCATTCATTCATTTATATTGAAAAGATATGCATACATATAGAATAAAGCATATAGAAAAAGATCTCATAATCAATCAACACAAGTACAATGAAATCAAATCAAGAACTCATAAATCGGCTGTCCTGAGTCCATTTTCGGGATCTAAATCGAAATCTGATGTCAATTCTCTCATTGAAATTTCATGACGTTGACCACTTAGCACTTTCATCAACTGCTCATTGTCCTCTTCAATTTGCACTCAATTTCTTGTGAATCAACGCTAAATCTCAACTTTATTCCTCTAAATCACTTTCATGCTCAAATAATCATCATCGCTCAATATTGCCTATTATCATGTACCCTTGCTATCTTTCATTTTCACTCCCAAGGGGGCATACTCATGACCTTATGATCTCACATCTTCAAATGTCGAGAAAATATCAAACCTTCATCGAAATTCGAGAAAAACATCTTTTTTAACTAAAGAAAATCAATCAAATCCTTATTGTTAAGGGGCATCTCAACTTCATCATTTTATATCAAGTTGAGATTTCTCGATCATCTGAATCAAATCAATCACTAGGGGCATATCAGTTTCATCGCTTCAAATCAAGCTGATATTCATCTTTTATCTGAATCAATCTCTTAATGTTAATCAGTTTCATCGCTTTTCATCAATCTGATTATTCGTTTAAACTCAATCAAGGGTTTAAAGAGTTTCTTTGATCACGTTCAATCTAAGCAATTGTTCAGTTTCGTCACTTTGAATCAAGCTGGACATTTTATCTTCACTCATCGTATCTTGATCAATCAAGTTCAAGATTGATTTTATCTTCACACATTGTGTCTAGATCAATCAAGTTCTAGATCAGTAAGATCCGTTTCTTGATCAATCAAGTTCAAGTTTGGTATATTTTGTTTTCTATTGTTCCCAAGTTCAATCAAGTTCGGGATTGGTATCACTTTAATCAGACTCTATTTAGCTTCGTTGCTTCGAATCAAGCTAAACACCTTGCTCTTCATGTAGTTCATGATCAATCAAGTTCAAAACTGGTATCTCCTAGACATCAAATTTTCTTTGAACCAACGCGCTGCTCGCACATTAATTCAAAGAGGGTCAAATGTAATACCCTAAAAATGGTCATCTAAACCATGGGCCCCTAATCTTGACAACGTCACCAAGGTCCTAACCAAAGGCAATTAAATAAATCTTGAGCACACAATTAATTCTAAAATCATCAATGTCACATGGCAAATTAGTCAACCAATATTTATTAAATATTTATTTAATTAATTAAATCATTCCAAGTAAATCATTTTAAACAAATATCTTATTTATTTTATTAAATATCCTAGCATATTTAATTAAATAAATCAATTTGCCATAAATCTTCAAAAAAGGAAACAAATCAAGAAAGAGGAATTGGAAATTATGAGGATAAATCTTCAAAAGGAAATAAATCAAAAAGGGAATTAATTGACCAAGAAAGAATTAAAAAATTGAGAGAAGAAATCAATTGGAGATAATCTTGAAAAACAAATTGAAAATTGATAAATAATCTCAGAGAAAGCAATTAAAACAATTGAATATTAAAATTGAATGAAATAGAGAATAAATCAGTTTTTTTTAATTTTATCTTAATTTTAGTTCAATTTCCTTTAAAACTGAGAAAAGCATCCAATCACATCAATTCACCTGGATTGTGGTTCCTCTTGGAAAATATTGACCACTCATCATCATTTGATCTCATCCGTTGGTTTCTTTCCGAATTTTCTATAAATTCAGGCTCTCATCTCTCATTCAAAAATCCAAGAGAATATATTGTTATCATGTTGTTTTTGCTCGAGGTTCATTGATATTTGTGCATTCAGATATTCATATATTAGTTATTGCATACATATTTAGATCATTTATCTCATTTATTGCTTAAATCATATTAGATTAATCTTGCATTCATCTAGTTTAATCCATACTGATATAGATTAAATCCTTCGTCTTGGTGTTGTCTAGTCGCTGAATTGCTTATACAAATCTGAGAGCAATCTTATACTCACATTTTTTAGAAGGCAATGGGTCGATTTGTTATGGTTTTATTATTCATGTTTATATCTGTCTAATCATGCATGTAATGACTTAATTGAAGTGTTGTGTATTCTAGATATAGATACAAATATAGATACAGATACAGATACAAGTCCACTTTTCACACACACACAATACCATGTCAACCTACATTGCCAATGACCAAAGAAATCCTTCTATCCTGCCGGTGCCAGTGTAGAATCTGTGAAGTGCCTGTCGGTACACCATATGAAGCTAAAACACAAAATCATGTTGCCATCAATGACAACATAGTGAAACCAACCAATATAGTGTCAATTGCCAACAATATCCCCCTTTGGCATAGATGGCAACACTCATGTGAAAAAATGGTCAAGGTTTCTTTTGTCGGTTTCATCCTGCCCTATTCCTCCTGAGCTGAATAAGCAAAATACTCCGTGTCTCCAAAAACTCCAAAACTCTATAACTCCCCCTAATGTATGCAACCTTTTATTCTTTTTTCACATTTATACTACTCCCCCTTTGACATCAATTCCCGAAAATTTTAAAAAGAATATCAAAGAATAAGAACTGTACACTGAATACCTCCAAGAATGTCTTACCGGAGCTTGACCAATTTCAAAATTTCTGGATAAGCTTTCTCCAGTAACTCCACATAAGTATCCCTGCCAATTTTGAATGTACTGGTAATAGATACAAGACCACTCAATAAATGTGCAAAAGATTATTTCTCATTTACCTCTGCCGGTGTGGGCTTTCCCACCATATCCATGCATTCTTTCTTATGTACACAGAGTGAATCCAATCTTGGACTCACCAAGCCTCTCAGACTTTTGGCTCTTCAAATTATTTTGTCTCTTTCCTTCTCAAGAGCAGAAATTTGCTTCTCCAAAATCAAAATTTGACCATCAATTGATGTTGTCAATGAAATTAGTCCATCAAAAGAGTTAGCAATACTTGCAGTTTTATCCTGAATCTCTTTTATCTTTTTATCTACATTTGCTATAAGTATTTCAGTATTGCAACATACCCTATATATATTTGTACATTGTTTCAGAGAATTTTCTATTAGGATTAGCTTCTCCTCAATCTTTGTCTTCTCTATATCAATTACCTAATCAAAAGTGACTCTCTTAGCCCGAGTAAAACTTTCTAGTGCTTGTCGGTTTGAGATTTGTTGTAAGGATTGAAAGTCTTTTGATATGTGTTCAGTGATTACCTTAAGCTTTTCAGAAGGGCTCACTTCATTTTCAATTTTACACTTTGGGACCAATCTATGTAGAACAGTGATTGATTGATCTATAATCCCCTTGTCTATGGTTCCCTCCTTCATCAATTTTTGAGCAGCCATCATCATCAGTTCAGTGGGACTCATCTCTGTGATGGTTTTCTTTTCTACCTAAGAAGTATCAATTGACAATAATGATGGGCCAACAACTGGTTCACTGTCAGATTCCCCTATTTTGCCCTCTGATGTTTTATCCTTTATAATCTCCTCACTTGCACCGGTGGCTTTGCCACTTGGTGCAATCTATGTAACTATTGATTCCTCTATAGGAATAGTATCCTCAACCTATACATTTGTATCTGGAGGACAATTGTCCTCAATGTTAGTATCCTGTACAATGTTATCTTGTTCATTATCACTATAAACCAGTATCTCAGTATTTGTCTGTACATCTGTATTGACTGGTGGCTCAATTTCCACTATCTTAATATTTTTCAAAACTGATAGTGAAGTGCCCATAATCCCCTTTCATTTTCCTTCAACCGGGGTATCTACAGTATCTATCTTGGTCTCCAGTGAAGTAAAGACTCCTCTGTGTTCTCCCAAAAATTTAATCCATGCTTTTGAGTTTCTTTTATTACATCATTCACTCTCCCTAGCATTAAGCTAGTTATCCTATGTTTGCTATTGAATACTTTTCTATCTGTCACCTCAATTGTTTTATCCATTTCATCTGGAGTTATAGTAACATGGATAGCTAATAGTTCTTGCATTTTAATATATTTATCCTCTTGCATAGCAGATAATCTTCTAGCATCCAACATGTTATATAACTCAATCGGTATTTGATTTTCTATCTCTATTAAGGCTTTCTTATAGATATCCAAATATAGTAGGACTTCTTCTTCTACCTCTCTTTGTTCATCATCCTCTAAGTTTTCATAATAAAATTTAACATTCTTCAACATGCCATCTTTTGTGATTTCATCTACAATTTCTGCACAAATTTTAGGTGGTATGATAGTTACATTACCAGTTTCAAGTGCTAAGTCAATGCCACTCTTCTTCTTCCTCTTGGAAGTACCAGATGTAGTTGTAGGTCTAGCTTTAGGTGCTTTCTTCTATGTCAGTAGCTTGATTGTGAGCTTCCTAACTGGTTTCTTCTTTGCTTCCACCTTTTTTTTCCTCCGGTTTCTTCCTAACAACCCTCTTAAATGCTAATAGTGTGTCATCCTCTGATTCAAAATCTGCAGTAACAGGTTCAATATGAACTTCTGGATCCTTCCTCTTTCTACCTTTCTTCGGGACAACATCAATTAGTGCGTTGATGTCCTTAGAGACCTTCTGTATAAGTTTACTTTCTTTTCCTTCTTGTTTCTCCCTTTTCTTCCAGTTGAACTTTGTTTCAACCTCTAGAGTCTTCTGTTGTGTACTTGTAGAGGGCTTCTCTACCTCATCAATTGGTGCATCAATTAGCATTTTTCCATAGGCATAAAGAATCTATGCATCTACCTCATAGCCCATTTCAACAACCCAAATATTTTGGGGCTTAACTACTTCCATGAGAGTCTCATCCTTCTTTATCGTGAAGAAAATGTCGGTAGAGTATTTTTCTACTATATGCTCAGGTACCCTTATCCTAGACCTCATAGATTTTTGAAATGCCTTGAAATACCCCCATATCTTATCATCTCTCTGGCTTCCTAATGCAGCAATTGACTATTTCAATTGTCTTCCTACTGGAATGTCAAGAGCCCATTGTCTCTTGTTAGAACTAGGTGAATCATTCTGAAAATATAACATCAAGCAGACTAACAAGTTCTTGTTGGCAATTGACACATTGAAATCATATGTTGTCATTGATGGCAACAAGATTCTATTGGAGGCATATACCGGCACTTGGAAGCATACACTGGTAGATATCGACATTGAGTATTTAGGGTCATCACCGGCACCGGCACTAGCATCCATCATTTCAGTGAAGCTGACATCAGTCTAGATCTGAAAGGTTTTATTGTAAAATCATCTTGTAATTATTGTGTAAGGCCGACATTGTATATCTTTTGTATTGTAAGCTGACATAAGGCATGTTGTTTGTAAGGGTATATAAGTTAGTCTATTAGGTCATTTTGAAAGAGTGGCATAGGAGATAATAGCAGAACTATGTGATACAAAGGATATGTATGTATATCATTTGTATGTGAATGCAATATCATGCTATGGTCAGTAGATAGTTTGTAAAGAGTTCTTAGAGGAAGAGGTGATACTGGTAGAAGGTTCAGGGTTTATGAACTGGTACAGAACAAAGCTTTAACCGGAACTCTTTTTGGCATTGCAGATGCATTTTGTGAGTTCACCAATACTGTTTTATTTCAGCAGAAGCTTGTAGTCAATGAGACTCTTTTATGTTGAGCAGTATGCTCTAGGGAGTGTGCCTTCTTGCATGTGCAGGCCCTGATGCTATGTAATATCTTTCAATTGGCTAGTGAATTGATATTATGGGTCACAAATCCCACCGTGGTTTTTCCTCTTTGAGTTTTTCCACGTATAAATTCTTTGTGTTATGGTGTTCATTCATGTGGCTGGTTTATTTGGTTCATGTTATATGGTTCTTCATTTACCAGTTTATATGTGTATCTTATAAAAGGTTAAAATCTTGTGTTACTGGTAGAACACTAATTCACACCCCCCCCCCTCTTAGTGTTCTTGGGTTCAATGTATGTCAACAATTGGTATCAAAGCTTGGTACCTCGGAGGAAGTTTAACAACTTGAGGAAGATCCTGAAATAGGAATCATTGAACATGGCTATGCAGAAACAACTTGAGATGGCACTTGAGGACAATGGTGCTGAAAGGATGAATAACTTGAAACTGCAAGATGAACTGAATTTTGCTAATGAATTCATTCATATTCTGCAAGAAAGGTTATCGTCTACTCAAGCTAAGAGAAAGGAACTTTTTCAAAACCAGGATGATGAAGAGAAAAATGCAATTAAGGAATAATGTCAAAAGTTGAGTCAAGCAAACATGCTCATGAAGAATGAAATGCAAGACCTGACTATGGGGTTATCAAAAGATATTGAGGATAGAAAGAAAAAGGAAGAAAATTTTGTTATATCTCTGAAGAACAAATTTCATGAATGTGGCAAATTGACTCATGAGAATAATCTATTGAGAACTGATTAGGTACACTCTCAGAATAATGAGCAAGAGATTGAAAGACAAATAACAACTCTAAGAGATGCGCTGACTATTGCAAGTGAGTATAAAGAAAAATTCAGCATTAGTGCTACACAGTTGGATAATTTATTGAAAAGACAAAGGTAGAGTGAAGATTATAGAGGACTTGGATTTGTACAAGGTGAAAGCTCTAGTACTGCAAATGAAGATCAGGCAATCAGTATGCAGAAATCATCATACCAGAGGAAACTGGTAAGGCAATCTAATGCTTACAAATTCAATGGTAGATGTTTTGTTTGTAATAAATTTGGGCATATGGCTAGACAATATAGAAATAGAGAAAATCCAAACTACAATTCAGTTCCCAGTCAATGCACAAATTGCAAGAAATATGGTCAAAGGACAAAAGATTGTAGAATGAATGTTAAATGTCATGCATGTGGGAATTTTGGTCATTTGGCTAATCAATGTAGGTCAAGGAATGACACCGGATGTGTCAAAGACATTCAAAAGAACAATGTTACATGTTATGAATGCAACAAAATAGGTCATATTACTAAGTACTGCAGAAGCAAGTCAACACCGGTTAGCAATGATAAAACAAATGAGAAAGGAAAGAAGAAAGTAGATGATATACAACAAGATCACACCAAGAGATGGGTTAGAAAATATGAAGAACCATGTGGAGATGCAACTACACCGGTAACTACACCTGTAACTCCACCGATAGAATTGAGCACTCCTGCATTAGGAGGAAAATCAACTGGTAACTAAGGCATATGCCTTAGGGGTTGGAAAATTCATTGCAAATCTCACATATTCCTTGGAAGAGATATGGAAGAGATTTGAAGAGTGGTATTGATCATTGATGGAGGTTTATCTAGCATGAAACTATGAAACTGACATCTGGTAAGGCACATCACTAAGTATTTATGACAATGATGAATTAGGGTTTACTCATTGATAAAAACAGAAAATGGACTCATTCTCACTCATCGAACACTCGAGAAAACTAGAGCAAAGAAAAGGCGAATCATAGGTGATCAAGAGCAAGTAAAGGCATTCCAAAGAATTTCCAGCAGTCATCTGAGAAGTAATCAAAACCCTTCAACCGATGACTATTATCCAGGTATTTCTTTGAAATGGCATCTGGATCATCATCTACTCCTACTTTCATTCTAAATCCCATTGTTATTGAGGTCAAGGATAGGCTTAGGCCTATTTTCAAGGAAGTTCCCCAAATTTCTATAAAGGAAGATTCTATTGGCGCATTTTTGAGGGTTCTCGATGGCATGGTTTATGTAGAAGATGTCAGAGCCTATATTCACTGTACCTTGGAGGACTTAGGCACTGAGGAAATCAAGGGGATGTATCAATCTATGATACTAGGTAGCTTTGGTACTATCAAACCGAAATATCAAATCATTTAGGATCTAGGGTTAATCAGAATCTTGTACATTCTAGAATTCAAGGATGAAGTGATCAGATATGTTCTGAGTAGGTTCCATAATGAATTTATCTAGCTAGACCAGCTCCACATGATTACCAAAGAAGCTATTCAAGCGGTCACCAACTTACCTAAAGTTGGATAGGAACTAGAAAAGAAGATTACCACCACTATAGTTGAGAAGCTTCGCAGCACAACCCATGATGGAAGATCTATGAGGGTCAGCACCATCAAAGACATTGATGTGAAATTTGCCATCATGATCATCGGCTACAAGGTAACTCAATCAAGCTGATTGAATTCTGTTACTAGTTTGTGCATCCATGCTTCTTATCAGATGATAAAGAATAATGAAAAGTATGATTTGTGTGAATGGTTGAGGAGTGAGTTAATGATTAATATTGGCAAAATTAAAGGGGTTAAGAAAGTAACTTTTAGGTTTGGCAATCTTATTGTCTGCTTGATGTTATACTTCATGAATGAGCTACCGAGTTTGGGAAAGAAGCATTGGGCACAAGACATACCGATAGGTATGCAAGTCAAAGAAGCAATAACCGGTCTTGGTAGTAATAGGGATGAGAATCTATGGGGCTATTTCAAAACTTTTTTAGGAAAACATGAGACTAGGGGAAAGAATTTCCAAGCACATTGTGGAGAAATACTCTACTGATATCTTCTTTATGGTCAAAACAGATGAGACACTGATGGAAGTAGTGGAACCCATACCTATATGGGTCACTGAATTGGATTATGAGGTAGATGACAAAATTTTGGAGTTATATGCTAAAATGTTGATTGATGCTCCTTTGGATGATAAGGTTGAACACTTTGGCACTGCACAGGAAAACACTTTTGAAGTTAAGACTAGTTTCAACTAGAAAAGAAGAGAAAAGATGATAGACAAAATATCTGCATTTATTTAGGATGTAATGCACATGATAGATATAGAATTAGGTTCTATATCTAAACCAGTAGATCAATCGGCAACAACTAGTGCTCCTAAGGTAAAGAAGCTTGAGACTTTCATTTCTTCAATCACTTTTGATTCTGATCCAAAGGATAATCAACCTCTTGCATTCAGAAGGGTACATAGGAAGAAAGCTGACAAGCCTTCGGTAGAAGAAAAGAAGGTGGAACCTAGGAGGAAGCTAGTTAGAAAGGTAACAACTGCACCCACACCTCCTGCAAGGAAAGCTACTCTAAAGAGGCAGCCTACTCCATCTGCTCCTGCAACTCCCAACAAGAACAAAAAGAGTGATGAAGTGACTGAATCTGGTAAAATAACTTGTGCTGAGCTAATTGATGAGATAACTAAATATGGAATGTTGAAAAATGTGTCAAAATTCTATGAAGATTTAGAAGATAATGAGAAAAATGAAATAGAAGAAGCAATCTTGTTATATCTAGACATATATAAGAAGGCTTTGGTAGAGATTTTGATAGAAATTCCTTTATCAATGTACAATAAGCTAGACACAAATAGATTATATGCAATTAGAAGGGACAGTGAAATCAAAGAAGTTGAACTTTTGAATATGTGTGGCTCTATAAATAATGAGGAAATGAAAAGATGTATAGATGTTTCTAATAGAACAATCTTAAGTAGCAAAAACTGACAAATATGCCTAATGATGGGTAGAGTAAATAAGATAGTAAATGAGACCAGAGATGGTTGGACCAAATTCTTCCAAAAGAATCCTGATTTTCTCACCTCTCAAGAAGAATTTGCTAAAGCAACAACTCCCACCATTTTGGACAAATTTAAAGGGAAAGGAATTTTCGGAAGTTCAGTTCAAATTTTGAGTGAACTGGCAGTTAAAACCAAAACTGATCAGAGTGTACAGACTAAACCAATAGAGACTACATTTGTGTAGTTTGGGCAAGATAATATAGATAATGTACAGGTTACAGATAATATTTTGGACAATACTCCAATGGAAGTAATTGATACTACATCGGAAGTAATTAATACTGCACCAAGTAGTGAAGCCACTGGTGCATTAGAGGAGGAGAAAAGAGATTCACCAATAGAGGATAAGGAAGATAAGGAAAAGGAGATTGAACCGGTAGTTGTTTCCCCTGCAAAATCTTTGCCAATTTACACTTCTCAAGTTGAAAAGAAATCAATTACAGAGATGAGTCCCATAGAGCTAATGATGATGGCTACTCAGAAGCTAATGAAGGAATGATCTGCAGAGAAAGGAATAATAGATCAATCAATAGCAGTTTTGCATAGATTGATTCCTAATTGAATGATTGAAAATGAAGCAAGCCCTTCTGGCAAGCTTAAGGTATTAACAGAACATATATCTAAAAACTTTTAGTCATTGCAGTAGATTTCAGACAAGAAAGCACTTGAAAGATTTAATCTGGCCAAGAAAGCATCTTTTGACTAGATTATTGAGACAGAGAAGAAGAAGGTTGAAGAGAAACTTGTACTCATTGAAAATTCTTTGAAATAGGGTACTAACATCTACAGGGTCTGTTGTAATATACAAATTCTTACAGCTAATGTAGATCAGAGGTTAAAGGAATTATATGAAAAGATAACTAATATTGTTAATTCTTTTGATGGACTAACTTCACTTACAACTTCCATTGATAGAAAATTTTTGACCTTGGAGAACCAAGTTTTTGCTTTTGAAAGGAAAGAGACAAGATCATTTAGAGAGAAAGGAGTCTTAGAGGATTGGTAAGTCCAAGATTGGATTCACTCAGTGTACATTAGAGAGAATGTATGGATATGCTTACAAAACCAACACCAGCAGAAATCACTAAGAAAGAAACACTAGCACATTTACTGAGTGAACTTGTATCCATATCTGAGACATTCAAAACCGGCTGGGATACCTATGTACAGTTGCTAGAGAAAGCTTACTCGAAAATTTTGAGATTGGTCAAGCTCCAGTAAAGTATCTATAATTATTCTTTAATTCTTTCACTGGTCTTTGGCATTGATGCCAAAGGGGGAGTATATGTATGTAAAAATAATGTATGTGATCCTAAGGGGATAGTAGGCAGAGTATATTGTTGACAGGGTCAATTAGCTCAGGGGGAGCATAATTCATTTTTCAGTTGAACTGGCAGGGAATCCATTTTTCACATGAGTGTTGCCATCAATGCCAAAGGGGGAGATTGTTGGCAATTGACACCCATTGGAATCATATGTTTTCATTTATGGCAATAATATTCTATTGAAGGCATATACCGACACTTGGAGGCATACACCGACGGATACCGGCATTGAGTATTCAGGGTCATCACCGACACCGGCACCGACACCAACATCTAGCATTTCAGTGAAGCCGACATTAGTCTAGATCTGAAAGGTTTTATTGTAAAATCATCTTGTAATTATTATGTAAGGATGACATTATATATCTTTTGTATTGTAATCTGACATAAGGCATATTTTTTGTAAGGGTATATAAGTCAGTCTGTTAGGTCATTTTGAAAGAGTGGCATAGGAGAATAATAGTAGAACTATGCGATATAGAGGATATGTATGTAGATCATTTGTAAGTGAATGTAATATCATGCTATGGTCAGTAGATAGTTTGTAAAGAGTTCTTGGAGGAAGAGGTGATACCGGTAGAAGGTTCAAGGTTTATGAACCGGTACAAAATAGAGCTTTAATCGAAACTCTTTTTGGCATTGCAGATGCATTTTGTGAGTTCACCAGTACTGTTTAATTTGAGAAGAAGCTTGTAGTTAGTGAGAATCTTTTGTGTTGAGCAGTGTGCTCTAGGTAGTGTGCCTTCTTGCATGTGCAGGCCCCCATGCTATGTAATATCTTTCATATGGCCAGTGAATTGATATTGTGGGTTACAAATCCAACCATGGTTTTTTCTCTTTGAGGTTTTCCACGTATAAATTATGTGTGTTATGGTGTTCATTCATGTGGATGGTTTATTTGGTTCATTTTATATGTTTCTTCATTTACCAGTTTATATGTGTATTTTATAAAAGGTTAAAATATTGTGTTGCCGACAGAACACTGATTCACCCCCCTCTCAATGTTCTTGGGTTAATTGTATTCCAATAGTTCCCATACTGGAAAGTGCCCTTTTTCTCACTCTTAATATTTCCTAAGTCCTCTATATGATAGTGAATGTAATCCCTAACATCCTCTACATACACAACACCCTTGAGAACGTGAGAAAATGCTACAACTAAATCTTCCTGGGTAGCCACATGTAGATACCGCTTGAAAATTGGCCTGGGGCGGTCATTGACTTCCATGACATTTGGGTTTGCAACAAAAATAGGAATATAAGATGATCTTGCTTCCATGTTTAAAGAAAAATACCTCTTGATTACTCTTGGTGAAAAACTTCAACAAATTCTTCCAGACGCCAGTGAAATCGCTCAAGAAGAAATATGATTGATTCTGAATAGCCTCTGATCACACTTAGTCACTCTGAATCACTCTGAATGGAGAATGATTAACAATGAAGTGTATTATACCTTTTATCCTTCAAGAAAAACCCTAATCTTCCATTGACATAAATGACTATCGGTGAAAGATATTAGATCTCACTCAGAACATGTCCATGTTGGATAATCCTTTCCAATATTTGGAACATTTTTTAGAACCTCTTCCCGAGGCATATGCAGTATCTTCATGAATTTTGCCTACCCCTAAGGCATCTGCCTTAGTTACTGGATAAGCTCATTGTTGGTGTAAGAGAAGCCTCTTCTACTAGATAAGTAACCAAGATATTCCCATCTATTGATTGTTCTTCAGTCTTCCTGACCAATCTCTAACTATGATCTTGCCGGATTTCACTAACCTTCTCTTTTCCATTTTCATTTGATCCTCCATTACTAACTGGTGGATTTTTTGCTTCTACAGAACTTAGAAATATGTCCAACCTTATTACATGCATAACATGTAACATTGTTCCTTTGAATTGCTTTGCTAAAACCGGTGAAATTTCTTGACCTGCATTGATTAGCCATATGTCCAAATTTTCCACAAGCATAACATTTTACATTCATTCTGCAATCTTTTGTCTTTTGACCAAACTTATTGCATTTAGAAAATTTATTGGGAGTAGAATCATGGTTTTGATTTGCTCTGTTTCTACATTACCTAGCCATGTGACCAAATCTATTGCAAACAAAACATCTACCATTGAATCTATAAGCATTGAATTGTCTTACCAGTGCCTTATGGTTTTGATCTTCATTAGTAGTACCAGAACTCTGTCCTTGCTCAAATCCAATTCCACTGGAATCTCCAATCTGCCTCTGTCTCTTCAATAATTCATCAAGTTGTGCTGAGTTGGTCTTAAATTTTTCTTTGTACTCACTTGGAGCAGTTAGATCTTCTCTTAGTATTATCATTTGTCTCTCAAGCTCTTGCTCATTACTCTGGGATTGTACCAAATCAGTTCTCAACATATCATTTTCATGAACCAACCTACCACATTCTTGAAACTTGTTCTTCAAGGATACAACAAGATTTTCTTCATTTTTATTTCTATCCTCAATCTCCTTAGACATCCTCATAGTTATAACTTTCATTTCATTCTTCATAACCAGGTTCTTATGACTCAATTTCTGACATTGCTCCTTAAGTGCATTTTTCTCTTCATCATCCTGATTTTGCAAAAGTTCCTTCCTTCTAGCTTGAACACATGATAGCCTCCCTTGTAGGAAAAGAATGAATTGATTAGTAGAATTCAATTCATCTTTTAGCTTTAATTTCTTGAACCTTTCAACATCATAATCTTCAAGTGCCATCTCAAGTTGCTTCTCTAAAGCCATATTCATGGATTCTGATTTCAGGGTCTTCCTCAAGTTATTAACTTCCTCCAAGGCACAAGGCTCTGATACCAATCGTTGGAAACCAATAACACTAAGAGGGAGGGTGAATCAGTGTTATATTGGAATAGTAGATTTTAGCCTTAACAAAACATTCATACACCAACCGGTATACCAGTACATACAAAAATTGAAAGAAGTAAAGAAATCAATAAGCCAAACACATAAATGAGAATCATAACACACAGATTTATATGTCGAAAACCTCAATGAAAAAAAACCATGGTGGGATTTGTGATCCACAATATCAATCCACTATCCATATGAAGAGATATTACAAAATATGAGGGGCCTGCACTTACAGGAAGGCTTATAGCCTAGAGCACATTGCTCAATCACAATAAGAGCCTCACTAACTACATAAAATTCCACACAACAATCCAAAGAAGTGTGAACTGCTAAGATAACATCTTCTATGCTAGAATACAGTTATGGTTTAAGCTCTGTCTGTTCCGATTAGAAACCCTAAACCCCTTTACTAGAATAACCCTTACAATAAATTCCTCACATACATAATATCTCTGATATATTCCACATCATATTACATTCCTATATCCATCATCTCCTAATTCATGTCTATCCCCCTATATCAAAATGATCTAATCAAACCACCCTATATACCCTATACAAATTTTATGCCTTATGTCAGCTTCCAAAGATATATACAATATCATATTACATGTCGAACAATAACATAAATATATAAACATTAAAACAAATTGCCAATTCCAGATCCAAGATATGTCAGCCTCCAATACTGATAACCTTTACTATACCATGTCAGCCTGCATTGCCAGTGACCAAACAAATCCTTCTATCCTATCGGTGTCGGTGTAGAATATGTGAAGTCCTTGTCGGTACACCATATGAAGCTGAAACACAAAATCATGTTGCCACCAATGACAACATATTACACTTGTCCTGCATTTCGTAAATCTTCTCCAACTATCCTATATTCTTGGAGTTCCTAACTGTGGTCAACTCTAGCAAGCTGCCACTTGGATTTCTCTCCCACCTTTTCCTCCATCATGTATGTGTAGGAGGAAAAAATTCCACATTTTTCTCTCACATTCTAGCCAATTATTCATAGCCATTGATTTATCAAGATTCACTCACAATCGTTGATCTTTACCATAGAATTTTGCTCATGAAAATCTATAAAAAGAACATTTCTCCAGCAATTTGGAGCTAATCATCATCTTGCACTTTAGTTATCTTTAGATCCTTTGCAACATTTTCATAGTGTGCCTTTGGCTTAAGTTTTAGCTATTTTCATATAGTTTGAATAACCATTTTAGCTTGCATCTAACACATAGATACCACAAGTCCATTCATCTATTGTCATCTTGGAAGTAAAAATCAGTGTAGTCTGAGAGCAATATCAGCAAGCAAGATCAAAGGTGATAGGACACAATGGAACAACAATTGGAGGTTTATTATTTTTAATATTTCTCTTTTAATTTGTTTGATTGGTGATCTAGGATTTATTATAGGATTTTAGTATTGTGGTAGCTTTAACAGTCTTGGAGGTTTTCCTTAGATTTTTTTAGGTTACACATGTCCAATGTAGGTCAATCTTGTACCACCAATAACATTATCTACAACAATGTCCTATTTGACTATGGTAGTTTTGATAGGTTGCATTACCTAGGTAGAAGAGCATGTCAATATGATTCAAGTCAAAGGAATTGATACTCAGTTGGCAACAATGCAACAAACTGAGAGGGGGGTGAATTTGTTTTCTCACAAACTTTACACAACTCAAACTTAAATTCAAATCTAATTATTAACAATGAAAGCATAAACAATCACCACGTCAATAACACCAAGATTTTTGATGTGGAAAACTTGGTTAAGGGAAAAACCATTGTGAGAACCTACCCACAATGAGATAATACCCTGTTAGGAGTAAATCTAAATATTACAATGGGGAATGCACATGCATTCAAACACACTGCCTAGAGCTCCCTGCTCAAAGACAAGAAGGGATATAACCCCGAGGAAGGCTCACTGCCTTACAAGATTTGAACAACAATCCAAATTACATGAAATGTGAAAATAGAATCTTCACATTCCTAGTTACAGTTCTGATTAAGCATAGTCTAATATGCTCTGCCACACACTTATCTTCACACTTCTGAAATATCATAACACTTGTTCACACACTTACTCAATCACACACTCGCAGATACAATGTAGATACATCTCACAAATGAATATTACATATATTTATACAAATCGTTAACCTATATTTCAAGGTCGGCTAAACCCTCAATACAAATTACAAGATAATAACCTCGCACGCTATAACCATACATGTGGACCAAAACAATGTTGGATAAAACATAGTCTAGACCTAAACCAATACCACAACGAAGAAACACAACCAAGAATCACACCTCAATCATTTGCAACACGCTATAATCACCAAGAATATCACATAACATGAAGAACACCATCAGATCAAGAAAATGATCAATAATGCGCACAACGATTAATGTGAACCATCAAAATGGATAGGACCCGATCTAGAAACATCTACAAGCAATGTGAATTGCCATAGAAACATTTGCAACATCACCACTTACTAGAATCTCCATTATAATCATATTGAACCTCAAGAACATCAACTCAACTAATTGTCAAACTGAAAGATTCACTTGTGGACATTGAAATCATGAACCATCTGAATTGAGGACACATATGAACATCCCAAAAACTTTGCCAAATCCACAAACTAAGATATAACAATTCTAGAGCATTGTGGAGCACAAACCAGAATACCAAATAACATAAATAATTGAAGAACAAACTCAATAATGGATTGTACAAATTGATCAAATCACCATGTGAACCTCTGAAACTTATGCTGAATCAATTAGAGGTAAATATATCAAACCCATTTAACCACAATAAGTCATCTGCAATGTACTAGCCAAACCAACTCATCCAATCTAATTGCAACACTGGAATCCACAAAAGAATATGTTGACATCAATGACAACACATCCTTCCAAGAAACTCTTGAGCAATATCCAACAATCTCCCGCTTTGGAATTGATGGAAACATATGAATGTGAAAAACAATCAATGCAAAGAAATAAACCAACAACCAACAATCTCCCGTAACTTACAAAAATTTTCCCCTAAGATTAGCACAAGATATATAAGTTTTTCCCATGCATCTCTCCCCCTTTGACATCAATGCAAAAGGCACCAATCTTAATTCTCTCCCTTTATCAGAAAATATCTCCCCCTTTGACATACACTCAAACAATTATGAACAACTAAACAACATACTAACTACTCCCCCTGAGTAGCAACCTCACTCATCAATATGGATCATAAGATATCTCTATAAAGTCCATCGAACTGATGCAACTCCATGTACCTTAGTTATCATCAGGAGGGGAAATCACCCCTAGCTTCTCTATGAGATACTCAAATGTATCATTAGAAAAATGCTTCGTGAAGATGTCTATAATCTGTTCATTTCTAGATACATACTCCAATCCGACTTCCTTCTCATTTACCTTCTCTCTCAAAAAATAAACTTGATTGATATATACTTGGTCTTTGAATGCAACATTGGATGCTTACAAATATTGATAGCACTTGAATTATCACAGTATATAGTAGTAGGCTCATCAAAAGTAACTCTAATATCTTTCAATATTTGCTTCATCCAAATCACATGAGTATAATTCCTAGCAGCGACAATGTATTCAGCTTCTGCAGTAGACAAAGATATAGCATTTTTCTTCTTACTCATCCATGAAACCAATCTCTTACCCAAGAAAAATTCACCACCACTAGTACTCTTTATGTCATCAACATCACCTACCCAACTAGCATCTATAAAAGCACTCAAAGTGAAATCATCATCTCTAGGATACCACAAACCAAAATTAATTGTCCCTTTCAAATATCTAAAAATTCTTTTCACAACAATAACATGAGATTCCTTAGGATCATCTTGAAATCTAACAACAAGACAAACAACATTCATAATATCTGGTCTACTCTGAGTCAAATACAACAAACCACCAATCATAGATTTGTATCTAGTTTGATTTGCTTTTGGAGAATCATCATCCTTTTGTTAGAATAATCGGTGGACAACTGAGAGGGGGGTGAATCAGTTGTCAACAAATTATATTAATCAAACCACTTTATAACCTTTAACCAAAGCACATAAACATTAAATACTAGAATAGCAGAAATAGATACCGGTAAGCAATAAATTTTAAGAATGAAACAGCGAATCAACACAATGCAACCATACCACATAACACCATAATTTGTACATGAAAAATTCGATAAAGGGAAAAACAATGGTGGGAAGCCTACCCACAGTTAGATGATACTTTTGCAAAAAGTATGTGATACAATGAAGGGCCTGTACATGCAGGAAGGCACACTGCCTAGAGTGTACTGCTCATTACAAAGGAGTCTCACTGACTATAGAGAGGTTATAACCACCTCAATATAATTGGACAACAATCCAGAAGAATGAACTACCAATGATAGTATCTACCATGCCTAATTATAGTCTTGATTAAGCTCAATATCAGAGTCCTTTGACCTCTTACATAAACCCAATTCAATCACATATGATTGACCAAATCTCCTTCGCATATGATATTTCATTTCTTGACCATGACCATGATCTACAATGAGATCTTACATCAATTTATACAAACCCTAAGGCCTAAACCAATTAGGTCATCCACCTAAAAGATATTACAATAATATCATTACATACATCCACATTACAATGATATGTCATGTCGTCTTTAGACCAAAACAACATTAACCAATCAATAAATCATCCTGGTAACGTGTAGAGAACACGTAACATGATATCGGTCCATAACCTGGATAGGTACCTAACCTAATTTGGGTCCACCATGCCAAAGAGATGTCTCCAATCAGTCAAGGCACGAATAAAGATCACCTTCTACATCCTAAATTTCATCTAAAAGCCACACCAACGCCACTTATGCATCTTGTCAAAGATTTTCAGTAAAAGCTCTATCAGTAAAACCTTAAACCCTTACTGGTATAGGATTACTAGAGTGTATGATAGCATCTGATCATCAAGTCAATACCAACTGACCAAAAAATACTCCATAAATATCAAATCAAACATATTCCATTGATCCAAACATGTCGGTAGTGTCCAACTGATAGTCCCTTCTGCCAGTAACACTAGTTCTTCTACCGGTAACCAAAATCTATCTGTCAGTAACCAATCATGACAGCTAGTGTTGACATCAATGAAAAAACATCAATGCAACACATAATCAATTCATTCATATCACCAAAATCTCCCCCTTTGGCATTGATGGCAACACTAGATGTGAAAAAGAAAACATCTAAGTGCCATGAGATGCCAAAAATTTCTCATAGAAGATATAACAATGAAAAACTGAAAAATCTCAGCAAATCCCCCTAAGGAGTGCAGTCCAATCTGAAACTGATCTAAATCTCTCTCCCATATGACATATTATGATATTTTTCACATATAACTCTCCCCCTTTGACATCAATGCCAAAGATATGACATAGATATCAATATCCTATGAATCTCAAAGCTGACTACTCCCCTTGAGTAGTAGCACCACTACATCAACCTGGAGCAAAGGATAAAGTTGATGATGCATACCAGACTGATGCACTACTCCATCAGTTAATATTATGCTAAAGGGGTAGATAGCCCTAACCTATCTCTCAAATATTCAAATGATTCCTTAGATAGCGGTTCAGTGATTATATCTACAATCTTCTCTTTAGTGTTCACATAAACCAATTTGACTTCATTTTCTTCCACCTTTTCCTTTAGAAAGTTATATTTTATTGATATGTTCTTAGTCTTAGAGTGAAATAGCATATTCTTAGATATGTCAATAGCTGCAGAGTTATCACAATAGATAACTATCGGTTCACTACAATTTACCTTGATATCCTTCAACATTTGCTTCATCCACAAGACTTGAGTGCAATTAGTTGTTGCTACAACATATTTAGCTTCTACAGTAGATAAAGAAATGCATGACTATTTTTTGTTGATCCATGAAACCAATTTCTTTCCAAGAAAGAAAGCTCCACTAGAAGTTCTCTTCCTATCATCAGTATCTCCTACCCAATCTGAATCTGTATATGTACATAAATTGAAGTTATCATCTCTATAATACCATAAGCCATATTCTGTTGTTCCTTGCAAATACTGGAATATCCTCTTTACTGCACATTCATGAATTTCTTTAGGATTACTTTGATATCTTGAAACAATACTTACTGCATTCATTATATTAGGTCTAGTCTGAGTTAGATATAACAAGCCACTAATCATAGACTTATACATTGTCAGATTTATCATTACAAATGTGTCTTTGATAGATAATTTCTCACTTGTCACCATAGGAGTACTTACCGGTTTGGAATTATCCATACCAAACTTCTTCAACAATTCCCTTAGATACTTATTTTAATAGATAAAAATTCCTTTGTCAGTTTGAGTAATCTGCAAACCTAAGAAAAATCTCATCTCACCAATCATAGACATTTCAAATTCATCCTTCATATTATTAGAGAATTCCATGCACAATTTATCTTCACCTCCAAAAATGATATCATCAACAAATACTTCAATAATCAGAATATCATTAGTGATCTTGTAATATAAATTACTGTCAGCACTACCCTTAGTAAAATCAAGCTTCAAAAGATATTTATCCAATCTTGCATACCAAGCTCTAGGAGCTTGTTTCAATCCATATAATGTTTTTGTTAACCTGCAAACCATATCTTTATCATTTGTCAGTGAAAATCCATCAGGTTGCTCAATGTATACTTCTTCCTCAAGTTCACCATTCAAAAATTCACATTTAACATCCATTTGATAGACCTTATATTTCTTGTATGCTACATAGGAAAGAAATAGTCTAACAGCTTCAATTCTAGCTATTGGTGCAAATGTCTCACCATAATCAATTCCTTCCATTTGAGAATATCCTTTACAAACCAATCTAGCCTTGTTTCTTACAACTTGGCCATCCTTGTTTAGTTTATTCTTAAAAACCCATTTAGTTCCAATAACATTATTATTTTTTAGGCCGGGGAAGTAAAGTCCAAGTCTTATTCTTCTCTATTTGATCTAATTCATCTTCCATAGCCTTTAACCAATGTTTATCTTTACAAGCCTCAATAACAAATGTCGATTCAATTTGAGAAATAAGACATACCTCTTCATTTTCCAGTCTTCTTCTTATCATAACTCCCTTGTTCCTATCTCCAATGATTTGATCTTCAGAATGATTTAATCTTACATACCTTAGTGTCTTCTGAACTTCAGGTTCACTATTCTGATCATCACTCACAGTTGAATATTTTGATTGTACCAGTGTAACTATCTTAGTGTCTTGTACTGGTTGAGTCATTTCTAGATCAGTTATGATCACTTCCACTGTTGGTTCTCTATCATATGATATAGATTGATCTATGTATTGCTCATCCACTTTCACATTTGCACTCTCCACAATTTTCTTCAATCTTTTGTTATAACATCTATATACTTTTCTTTGAATTGAATATCCAATAAATATCCCTTCAACACATCTAGGATAAAACTTCCCAATTGAATCATCCCTTTTGATATAACATTTACTTCCAAAAATTATGAAATATTTAGCACTAGGTGTATGTCCAAACCATAATTCATAAGGGGTCTTACTAGTTTCACCTTTGATATGAAATCTATTGAATGTGTAGACTATTGTACTCACTACTTCTCTCCAATATATTTGAGTCAATTTGGCTTCCATCATCATGGTTCTTGCTGCATCCAAAATGTTTATATTCTTCCTTTCCACTACTCCATTCTGCTGAGGAGTCTGGTGTGCAGATAACTATCTCCTAATTCCATTTATCTAACAAAAACTGTTAAATCCAGGAGATGTGAACTCACTGCCTTGATCTGATCTCAGACATTTGATTTTCAATCCACTTTCTGTTTCCACCTTTTCTTTAAAGATCCTAAATTTCTCAAAAGCTTCAGACTTCTCCCTTATAAAAGTCACCCACATCATTTTAGAATAATCATCAATTATTAGCATGAAGTACCTATCACCTTGAAAGCTTCTAGTCCTTATTGGACCACACAAGTTAGTATGAATCAAATCAAGCACATCATTATATTTATCATTTATGCTCTTAAAAGAATTTCTAACTTGCTTTCCCAATTGAGATTCCTTACATACTAGATTATGAGGTTTTACAATCCTAGGTATATCTCTAACTACCTTTTTTGAACTGATTGTAACAATACAATCAAAATTAACATGACACAACCTCTTATGCCATAACCTACTCTCATCAATATGAGAAATCAAACATGTCTTATTACCAGTGTTCAAGTGAGAGATATTACCTCCAGTCTGAGTGTCGGTTGCAATCTCCAAACTAGTTTTGTTAATGATTTTACATTTTTTATCTTTGAACTGAAGTTGGAATCTCTTATCCACCAATTGACCAACACTTAAAAGATTATGCTTTAAACCTTATACATAATAGACATTATCAGTATTATGCTTGCCATCTAGAGAAATAATACCTTTACCTTTGATCATAGATGCTTTGTCATCCCAAATCTGACTTGACTGCCATTGTATTCTTGCAGGGATAGAAATTTTCTTTTATCTCCAGTCATATGATGTGAGCATCCACTGTCAATTACCCATTCATTCTTGTCTTCAACTTTTTCTGCCAAGGCCTTTTCTTCATTCTTGATAACTAGTTTTGGTTCATCTTCCTTTAAATCATAGGACACCCATTCCTTTCCACTATTGGATCCACTAGTAGAGTCTCATGTCGGTTCATCCTCCGAATCATCACTTACTCCTTCCTCATCCGCTATGTAGCATAGTTTTTTTTCTTGAATCTATATTATTTCTGATTAGGCTTAAATGATTTCTTAACTCTTTCTTCAAATATTGCATTCCTTTCAAGACATCTAGATGCAAAATGACCAATCTTATTGCATGCAAAACATTTAAAAGGTTCTTTTCCTTCATACTTCATGTCAGTGCTTTAGGTACTCTTCTAGCAAATAAGGCTTCAAGTTGCTCAAATTCTTCATCCTCTTTTCTCATATCTTCCAATTTTTTTGCATATAGGGCTTTCCAATCAGTTTTGTCAGTAGATGATGATGCATGAAAAGTAGGTTCAGACTTTGTATCTCCAGAGGGTCCAAATTCTTGAAGCTCAAAAGAAGATAATTTCCCAATCAAAATGTCTTTGTTAACTAAAGTGTTTGCGATTTTTATCAATTCATTAATTGTAGTAGCCTTCATCTTGTAAGCCAGTGGTAGGGCTCTCAAAACTTTAGAAACTATTTCATCTTCACTCAGAGATCCTCCACAACATTGAATTCCCATGACAATCTCATTTACTATTTCCATAAATGTAGCAATTCTTTCATTATCTTCCATATTCAAGTTCTCATATCTTACCTAGTAACCATCAAGTTTAGCAATTTTTATAGTAGGGTCACCTTCATTCAGAGTTTGTAATTTATCCCACATAACCTTTACAGATGATTTATCAGTCAATCCCATGATTTGTTGATCAGTGAGTGCACACAAGAGGGCTTCTCTAGCTCTGCAATCATTTTCAATATGCTTGTCCAAGTCTGCAGAAGCAGGATTGCTAGATGTCAGATCATAAGGTGTATATCCTTTCCAAGATATCTAAGATGAGTCTCCATTCAGATTTTCCATATCCCATAGTTTGTTCCATCAAGCTTAGAGATTTCTCTTCTGAAAAATAGTTGCCAGTGGATTTGAAGTATTAGTTGCCATAGGATCTACCTCAAGCGGTTAAGCTTCTGCAAAAGAGGACCAAATCTCTAATACCAATTATTAGAATAATAGGTGGACAATTGAGAGGGGGGGTGAATCAGTTGTCAACATATTATATTAATCAAACCACTTTATAGCCTTTAACCAGAGCACATAAACATTAAATACCAGAATAGCAAAAACAGATACTTGTAAGCAATAAAACTTAAGAATGAAATAGAGAATCAACACAATGCAACCATACCACATAACACCATGATACTTTTGCAGAAAGTATGTGATACAATGAGGGGTCTGCACATGCAGGAAAGAACACTACCTAGAGTGTACTGCTCATTACAAAGGAGTATCACTGACTATAGAGAGGTTATCACCACCCCAATATAATTGGACAACAATCCTAAAGAATGAACTGCCAATGATAGCATCTACCATGCATGATTACAGTCTCGGTTAAGCTCAATACCAGAGGCCTTTAACCTCTTACATAAACCTAATTTGGTCACCTATGATCGACCAAATCTCCTTCACATATGATATTTCATTCATTGACCATGATCATGATTTGCAATGAGATCTTACATCAATTTATACAAATCCTAAGGCCTAAACCAGTTAGGTTGGCCACCTAAAAGATATTATAATAAGATCATTACATACATCCACATTACAATGATATGCCATGTCGGCTTTAGACTAAAACAACATTAACCAATCCATAAATCATCTCGGTAATGTGTAGAGAACACGTAACATGATATCGATCCATAATTTGGATAGGTACCAGACCTAATTTTTTTCCACCACACCAAAGCAATGTCTCCAATCAGTCGAGGCACAAACAAAGATCACCTTTTGCATCCTTAATTTCATCTAGAAGTCACACCAACACCACTTATGCATCTTGTCAAAGATTTTTAGTAAAAGCTCTATCGGTAATACCTTAAACCCTTACTAGTATAGGCTTACTAGAGTGTGTGATAGCATCTGATCATCAAGTCAATACCAACTGACCAAAACATAATCTAGAAACATCAAATTAAACATATTCCATTGACCCAAACATGTCAGTAGTGTCCAACTGATAGTCCCTTCTGTCGCTAACACTAGTTCTTCTATCAGTAACCAAAATTTGTCTATCGATAACCAATCATGATAGTTAGTGTTGACATCAATGACAAAACATCAATGCAACACATAATCAATTCCTTCATATTGGGAACACCTTTGTCAACTTATATATGGTCACCATAGGTGTACCAACAGGCTTTGCATCATCTAAACCAAACTTTTTCAACAATTGCTTCACATACTTAGATTGAGATATGAAGATACCTTTATCCAACTAAGTACTTTGCAATCCCAAAAATAATTTCATTTCACCTATCATAGACATCTCAAACTCATTTTATATATCATCATCAAACTTCTTTTTACAAACCATCATCTCCACCAAAAAGAATGTCATCAACAAAAACTTCAACAATTAAGATGTCATCATTATCAATATTGAAGTATAGATTACTCTCAATAGTACCTTTATTTAATTCAAGCTTCATCAAATACTTATCCAATCTAGCATACCAGGATCTTGGAGCTTGCTTCAATCCATACAGTTCTTTCTTCAACCTACAAACCATATCTTTTTGATCTGTTAATTGGAAACCATCTAGTTTCTCAATGTATACCTTTTCTTCGAACTCACCATTTAGAAAGGTTGACTTGACATCCATTTGATAGACTTTTAAATCTTTGTAAGCAGCATAAGCAAGAAATAATCTAACAGCTTCAATTCTAGATACCAAGAACAAAAGTCTCCTTAAAATCAATACCTTCCATCTAAGAATAACTCTTACAAACAAGTGTTGCTTTATTTCTAATAACTTCATCTTACTTATTCAATTTATTTTGAAACACCCATTTAGTTACATATGTATCCTTACGTTTGGGAACTAAAATCCATGTATTATTCTTTTCTATTAGATTTAACTCTTATTCTATAGCTTTAACACAATTTTCATCTTTACAAGCTTCATCAACATCCTTAGGTTCAATCTTAGAAATGAAGTAATACTCTTTAGTAATTCTTCTCCTAATCATTTCACCCTTATCTTATCACCTATAATATGATATTTTTAATGATTCAACCTTACATACTTGGGAGTCTTAGGATTTTTCATGATTTTTAGACTCTTGAACACTTTCTTCTGCACTTGCATCTCCTTCATTCTCAGGCTTTTCCAGAGCAATCTGAACTTGATTCTGGATCTGCACTTGCTTTCCTTTATTTGAGTTGACAATTTGATCATATAAATCATATCCAGAGCACCTGGGTTGATACTCATTTTCTTCATCCACTTTCACATTAGCAGTTTCAACTATCTTTCTCAATATCTTGTTATAACACTAGTAGGACTTCCTCTTAATAGAATAACCAATAAAGATTCATTCATCACTTCTATCATCAAACTTCCCTAGATCTTCATCTCTTCTGATATACCATTTACTACCAAAAATTATGAAATATCTATTTATAGGAGCATGACCAAACCATAACTCATAAGGAGTCTTACTGGTATCGCCTTTAATATGCACTTGGTTAAGAGTATACACTACAGTACTCACAACTTCTCTCCAATAGATATGTGTAACATTTCCTTCAATCATCATGGTTCTAGTAGATTCCTGAACTGTCTAGTTCTTCCTTTCCACAATACTATTCTACTGAGGGGTCCATGGAGAAGATAATTGTCTCTTCACCCCATTCTCTTCACAAAAGGAATTAAACTCACTGAAGATAAATTCACCACCTCTATCAGATCTCAGACACTTCAGCATCTATCTAGTCTCTTTCTCAGCCATAGCTTTTAAAATCTTGAACTTCTCCAATGCTCCAGATTTTTCCCTTAAGAAACTAATCCAGGTCATCCTTAAATAGTCATCAATCAGCAACATGAAATGCCTATCACCCTATAAGCTTCTCACTCTAGAGGGACCACACAAATTAGTATGCACAAGATCCAATATTTTATTAGAAGTATACTATTTACTTTTCAAAGAAACTCTTGTCTGCTTCCCTGACTGACATTCCTTGCATACCGGATTAGTAGGCTTTACAATCTTAGGTAGATCTCTTACAACTTGAGTAGAACTTATCTTAACCATGCAGACAAAATTCAAATGACACATCTTTCTATGCCATAACCAATTTTCATCAATCTGAGCAATCAAACAAATTTTGCCACCAACATTCAAGTGAAATATATTACCTTTAGTCTTTGTACTTAATGCAATTTTAGTTTAGGGGCTACTCAAGATCTTAAATTTACCATTCTTGAATTGCAAGTCATATCCCTTATCAACCATCTATCCAACACTCAAAGGATTATGCTTTATACCTTCAACATACAAGATGTCATCAATGTTATGCTTACCATCAGGAGAAATATAACCTCTACCATGGATTTTACTAGCTTTATCATCACCAAACCTTACTACAGCACCATCATACTTTTCCATATTCATAAACTTACTCTTATCACCTATCATATGATGAGAGAAACCACTGTCAATAACCCATTCATCTTTCTCTTCAACTTTAGCAGCTAAAGCTTTCTCTTCAACAATACAACCAGTAAAAACAGCAATCACTGGTTCATCTTCCTTGATAGAAATAAACACCCACTCATCTCCTGAATTTCCTTTCTTAGACTCATCAACAGTCACTCCTTCATCAGTAGAAAAATAACACTTCTTCTAATAGCTAATCTTATATGGCTTAAATGGCTTCTTAGGAACTCTCTTCAAACACCTTGAGGCAAAATGTCCTATCTTATTGCATGAAAAATAATTAAGAGGTAGGTTTCCTTCATACTTACTGGCACCCTTTAGCAATCTTTTGGTAATCAGGGCTTCAATCTCTTCAATCTCTCTCATCTCCTTCTCATATCTACATACTCTTGTATAACTTTCTCTGAGATCATACTTCTGCTTCTCGGATATAGTAGCTTTAAATATAGATTCAGATTTAGGAGGGACTTCACCAAACTTGCTCAATTCAAAAGCAACAATCTTACCAATCAGCATATCTCTAGTCACATATGTCACTATCTGGATTTCTTCAATAGCAACAACCTTATACTTGTAAGCAAGAGGCAAGGATCTCATAACCTTAGCAACAATCTCGAATTCTTCCAATACTCCACTGGCACATTTGATGTTCAACACTAGCTCATTCAATTTCTGCATAAAGGAGGTAATGTTCTCATCTTCTCCCATCCTCAGCATTTCATACTTTCCTTTCAAGCTTTGCAACTTAGAAAATTTCACATGGATATCACTTTCATATAAAGTCTCTAGCTTCTTCCATATCTCATGAGAAGTTTGCAAATCCATCACATTAGTCATCTTGGAATCATACAAGGCACTCAACAATGCTTCCTTAGACCTAATATTGAACTCAACTTCATTTATTTCATCTAGGGTGGTAGGATCATTTTGAGGAGTATTATACACATTGTTAGTAATCTTCCAATAGTCTTCATTGATGTATCTCAAATGACATTCCATCTGGTTCTTCCAAAGAGTGTGATTTGTTTCATAAAATCTCAAACTATCCTTCTTAAATGCAAAGGTTGTCATCCCGGATCTCCTCAAGTGGTCAAGCTTCTTTTGCAAGATCTAGCTCTGATACCAATTGTTGGCAACAATGTAGCAAACTGAGAGGGGGGTGATTTAGTTTTCTCGCAAACTCTACACAACTCAAACTTAAATTCAGATTTGATTATTAACAGTGAAATAATAAATCATCACCACATCAATAACAACAACGATTTTTACATGGTAAACTAGGTTAAGGAAAAAACCACAATGGGAACCTACCCCCAATGAGATAATACCCTCTTAGGAGTAAATTTAAATATTACAATGGGGAATGCACGTACATTTAGGTACACTGCCCAGAGCTCACTTCTCAAATACAAGAAGGTCTACAACCCTAAGGAAGGCTCACTTCCTTACAAGATTCATACAACAAACCAGATTACATGAACTATGAAAATAGCATCTCCACATGCCTGGTTATAGTTCCAATTAAGAACAATCTAATCTGCTCTATCACACACTTATCTTCACACTTTCAAAAGATTATAACACTTGTTTTCACACTTACTCAATCACACACTAGCAGATACAATGCAAATACATCTCACAAATGAATATTACATATATTTAAATACAAATCATCAATCTATATTTCAAGGTTGGCTAAACCCTCAACACAAATTACAAGATAATAACCTCACACAATAAAACCATACATGTGGGCCAAAACAATGTCAGCTAAGACATAGTCTAGACCTAAACCAATACCGTAACTAAGAAACACAACCAATAATTATGCTTTGATCATCCACAACATGCTACAATCACCAAGAATGTCGCATAGCACGAATAACACCACCAAATCAAGAAAATGATCAATAATGTGCACAATGATCAATGTGAATCATGAAAATCAATAGGACCCGATATAGAAACATCCACAAGCAACATAAATCACCATAGAAACATCGACAACATTAACACTTACTATAATCTCCATCATCGTCATATCAAACCTCAAGAACATCAACTCAACTAGCTATCAAACTGAAATATTCACTTGCATACTTCCAAATCATGCACCATCTAAATTGAGGACACATATGAATGTCCCAAATAGTCTACCAAATCCAGAAACCAAGATATAGTAATTCCAGAGCAATGTAAAGCACAGACCAGAATACCAAATAACATGAATAATTAAAGACCTCAATACCGGATCCAACAAGTCAATCAAATCACCATGCGAACCTCTAAAACTTATGCTGGATCAACTAGAGGTAAATATCTCTAAACCCATTAAACTACAACAACTCATCTACAACACATTGGTCAAACCAACTCATCCAATTTGACTACAAAATTGGAATACACAGAAGAATATGTTGACATCAATGACAACACATCATTCCTACAAACTCTTCAGAAATATCCAACATACTCAATGTGCCACAACCACTAGAAGAGCTCACATAATGGTTCTTGGAGCTCCACTACCTACCATGCCTCAATTTCCTATGTCAATGTAATACAACATTCTTGAGCACTTAGGGAAGACCCCTGCATATATTTTCATTTTATATTTGTTAAAAGCTTCACCTACTCATCAAGAGATTCTTAACTGTGCATTACAAGAAACCCATGTTGCCAGCAACATAGATCCTACATAATTCCATGCTTTAGTAGTGCATTTATCTGCCACATACCATCTCATTTTTACCCAGTATAATACCATGGTTTCTGATCCTAATCATATCCATCCACTTAATATCGAGGCTATTATCAAGTATCACCAAGTGAAGCGAATCTAGTCGATAATGGTTCTACCCTAAATCTTTGTACATTAAATTTGTTACACAGGTGGGGTACACTATCATGGATTTATATAACCAATGCAATAGTATCAAGGCATATGATAATGCAGAAAGAATCTCAGTGGGGATGATCAATCTTCTAATCTAGGTGGTCCTAGTAACACAGGATATGCTTTTCCACGTCATTGATCTTGATCTTCTATTCAATATCCTTCTTGGTCACCCATGGATCCATTCCATGCAAACCATGTCATCTACTTATCATCAATATCTCAAATTTCTATATCAAGGTTGTGAAATTACTATTCATGGTGACACTCAACCATTTGAGTATTCTCATCCTCTTGAGGCATCCTTTCCATATTCCTATCATTTCCCAAACATCAACATTGAAATCCCTCAAGGTACTCCATCTGTTAGATTCAAAATGACAACATCAACTATTCTCATAAGAGTGTAGAATGCCAACAATCTCCCCCTTTGGCATTGATGGCAACACTCATGAGAAAAATTCAAAAACTGTTTCCAAAAACTGAAGTCCAAAAAGATTCCAAAAAGATGTGCTCTCCCTAAGAAAGTTATTTCATTTGTACAAGTATTTTTCTCTCCACTACTCCCCCTTTGACATCAATGACAAAGGTTGTCAAAAATAACCAAACAAGTGCAAAAATTTCACCTCAAAGTTTGTAACCGGTTGGTTACAATTTGAAAAATATCTGCCATAACTAAATTCAGACTCTGCATAAACCTTTGTCTATCATTCAAAGTTGCCTCAGTCTACTGGATCATGCCGGTGAGATATTGCATGTGTTCCTCCGATGATCGCTCTCCTTTAACTAATGCCTTAGATGTTTCAATTCTCTGAGTGATAAAATTGTCCAACTTAGGACCAAGTTTATTTTTAAGTTCTTGGGCATTTGATCTTATCCTTGCCTTCTCTTTCTCAAGTTTTTCTAATTTCTCCTCAAAAAATTGCCATTTCCTGCTCAAAAACTGATATATGTATGGATGAACCAATTATATTATCTGATATGTCATCAATTTCTTTCTGTGTTTTTCTGATCTCCTCATCTATGTTCACTGTCAAAAGGTCATGTTTGCATGTTTCCCTATATAGCTCCTTGTACTCCAAAATTGTAGAATTGAGTACTGGTAATAATGTATTTAAGTGTTATGTACATTTCTTTATAGTGTCTTCAAATAATGTGTTTTTGTCTTTTTCAACTTCCTTAATTGTGTCCTCATTCACCTTATCAATAGTTATTACATTATCAACAATAAATTTGGACAATGTGTCCAATTTACCCAAAGAAATAGTAATGTGATCTATTTTACAATTTGGTGCAATCAACTTAACAATGCATGGTATGTTATCAATTGCCTTATAGGCCAATGCATTGCAATCCATTATCTTCTTAATTGAATCCAAAAGTACCTCTGTAACATTGGTAGGTCTAAATTCACCTGTAGATGTGCCAGATGTCTAGCCAATCATTTTTATTACCTGTTTGCTTCCATCAGATGTGTCTATTTTGCTTGTAATTTCTTCTGGTGGATCAATTTGTGTTTGCATCTCAACCTTTAAAGGTTTCTTAGACTGTTCGATGTTTCTGTGATTGTCAGTTTCTCAATCTCCATGTGCACCTCTACCTCAGTTTGATTCTCTATCAGTTTCTCTATCTCTGGTGGCCCTGTGCTAGTACCTTTATCTTCAGTAGGTTTTTTAGTCTATGTCGGTTGCTTTGTTTTTGTTGATGTCTCAGTTTCAATAGTTTGTATCGGTTCCTCTGCTATGTTGCTATTGTCAATATTGTCTGACTTGAATTCTGAATTATCCTTATCCACATTCATTGTAAAAAGTATTTCCAACTCAGGATTAGTATCATCATGACTTATTCCTTCAGTGTCAATAACTGGTGGATCTTCTGAGTGTATTAGTGCAGTATCCAAAGGTGGTGGTGGAAGATTGTCAGTAATCTTAATGTTTGGAACACCACCAATTTTTCATTACCTTTGTCCTTTTAATAAACCTTAAATGTCTTCTTAGTTCTGCTCTTTTCCTCTTGTTTTTCTTTCTCTACAAAGAATATATCCCAATTATCCGTTGTTTCTTCTGCAATTTCCTTCACTCTTCTAGCCATCAGGCTCACTTGTCGGTGTCCACTAGCAAATACTGATTGGTGTGCCTCAGAAATAAGTTCATCTATTTCTTCCTTGGATTTAACCGTGTGAACAACCAAGAGTGCTTCAACTTTTAATTTCTTATCTAATTCCATCACTGGTAGCCTTTTAGCTTCTAGTCTCATGTAGAGATCATTTGGTAGCTCATCAATAACTTCAATGAAAACTTTCTTATAAATGTCTAAATGAAGAACAATGCTTTCTTCAATAGTTTCCATGTCAGTGTTATTGAAAGAATGATATAAATTGTTCACATTTGATAGATTTCCCTCATGTGTAACCTCATTAAGTAGATCATTTAGTGTAGGGATAATCGGTGTCTGTTTTCTCTTTGGGGTAGGCTTCTTCTTTGGTTCCCTAACTACCTGTTGTTTCTTCCTTAATATTCTTGTTTTCTTCGAAGAAGGAGAGGGTACCTGTGAGGGTTTTCTCTTCCTTTCTACTCTTTTGAACTCAGCAGTCTTCCCACTGTCACTGTGAGAAGATGTGTCAACTGGTGAAATATGTGCCTCCGGTTGAAGTCCTTTTAGCTCACTAGCCAATATGCCACTAAGATTCATGACATTTTCTTTGATTTCTTGTGCTTTCTTGGATGCATCCCTAATGAATTTGTCTCTTTTCTTAGTCCTTTTCTGCATAGACACTTTACTCTCTATGGTTTCTGCATTTCCAAATATTTCCTTAGATGGTTTTGTAGGTGCTTCAAGTAGTGCTATTGCATACATTTCCAGAATATGTAGATTAACCTCATAACCCATTTCAGTAACCCAAATAGTTCTAGGGCTTACTGCTTCCATCCAGGTTTCATCTCTTTTAATGACAAAATAGATTTACTTGTCATATTTCTCAACTATACTCTAAGGAATCCTTTCCCTAGCTCTCATCTTAGACTGGAAAGTTTTAAAGTAATTTGTTATGTTGTTATCTCTATTAGTTCCCATGCTAGTAAAAGCTTCCTGTAGTTTTTTTCCTACCGGTATATCATAACCAGAGTCTTTGTGTCTTGTACCAGGGATATCTTTGGTGAAATATAACATCAAACGTACTAGAAGGTTTCCAAAGTGGAAAGTACCCTTTTTGTCTCCCTTAATCATTAAGATCATCTTTTAACCATTCACACACATCTATCTTAGCATTATTGTTTATCATTTCATATGCACTATAAATACAAAGACTGGAAACAGAATTGAGTCTGTTAGCAGGTGTGGCTTTGTATCCAAGGACCATACTTACATATCTCACATTAATGTCCTTAATGTCATTTACTCTAAGTGATCTATTGTTAGATGTTGCTCCGGTTAGGCTTGTCACCATTTTGTTGGGAATCTTCTTCGTCTTATCAAGTCTACTACCGGTTGAGGGTAAACTAGTAACTGCCCTAATTGCTTGTCGAGTTATCTTACAAATAGAATCCAACCATAAGAATTCTCCATGTGCTCTACTCAATACAATCCTTACCACTTCCTCTGGAAATTGAGGGATATTCAGTATCTCCACAAAACCTAAAGTTTCCACAATCTTATGTTTGGATTTAACAATTCCATGTTTATCACAAATGACCTTGTTAAACATTTTCATTAACTCCTCAGATCCTAGGTCTTCTATATTGCAATGTATGTAAATCCTAGGGTTTTCTGCAAATGCTACACCCTTAGGTATTTTTGAAAAAGCTCCTACAGAGTTGACTTGCTTCACAATCTTAGGAATTATTTTGAACACGGGCCTAGGGTGTTTCACATTCTCCACAATGGTAGGCTTTGAAATAAATTTAGGAATAGAAGATGAAGTAGCCATTATGAAAAATACCTCTTGTCTAGATGTTTGTTGAATGCTTGAAAAACACTTCTCAGATTCGCCTTGAATGCCTTTGCTCGATTTGTGCTCATAGAAAGTTTGAATGCTTGGTGAGTTTGAAATGAGGATTTCTCGGTGCTTTATAGCCATAAAAGTTCTCTAAAACATCATTAAATGCTTGATGGTTAAGTGAAAACTTAACACACCTATTGGTAAAGAAGAAATGTATCTTCTCACCATCAACCGAGGCTAGAATGCATGTTTTTTAATTTGCTTCCATACCCCCAAGGATTATTCCTCAATTAGATGAAGAGTCTCCTGCCAGTGGAGAGTTAATTTGCTCTACCAGTGCAAAGATCATTTCATCAACTCTCTAATCTCTTTTCTTAATCCTGATAATTCTGATACTTAATGTAAGTACAGACCCAATAGATAACAAGATGAGAGGGGGGGGGTGAATCATACAAACTTAATCTTCCATAAAAACAACAGATTCAACCTCGGTAACATATACTTCAGTAATATAACCAAAACTGCTAAACATGCAAACTCAAAAGCATATAAATATCATAACACTCATAACACAAGATTTAACGTGGAAACCCAAATAAGGAAAAACCACTGTGGGATTTCAGACCCACTAAGAAATATACTCTTCTAAAGTATGCTCGGTTAAAAGCAAATCCTGTTAAAGATTACAAACACATTGCTAGATGTGACCCGGTTAAGGGATTTCCCTCAGATCTGTTAGGATCTTCACCTTGTTAGAAGTGACCTTGTTAAAGGATTTCAAATACTCAATTAGAATGTCACCTTGCTAGAGGGTTTTACAAATAAGACTATTAAGTCCACTCAGTTAAGAGATTTTCTGTCACTTTACAAAATAACAATAATAAAAATCTATCTGCAACTTCACATCTAAAATGCTAAAGTAGATTCTTATTTGTTCAATTCAATAGGACTTATCTTGTCCATCTACTGGGCTCTATACTCTATTATTCAAATAGGTCTTCAAGCTTTTGTTCTCGGTAATCACTATGTAGCATCCCTGTGCATACACTTGCCCGCATACATTGTTTATCAATAGTTCCTTAATTATAAACAATTTGCCAACCGCTTAATCTCCTTGATCACATTTCCCATGATCAATCATAGCCATCAGATCTTCAAACTTTGGCCAGGTTCAATGTATCCTTCGATCTAAAAAATGTTTTGCCCTGCCTTGGAACTTGCATATATTTCTTGGAACTTGTGCTAGGGTATTGTGGTTCAATCTGAGTTGTAGATCTTCTTGCTGATTTTCCTTTGCCATAGATTCTTTAACAAACTTCATGCATGACATACCAATCATTCAATCATAGCCAGCTCATCAAATTCCTTTATTAAATAATGCTTTTATTCATTCAATGTATTCTGTTACTACTCGGTTGCAACTTGGTAAATATTAAACTTCACTCGGTAGACATTCTACCTTCATTAACTGATAGCGATAACCTTAGGGTTTATCGACTAGGTTCTTTGCTCGGTAACATAGTATAGTATTAACCTTACAATCAATAACATATGTAGGATATCAAAACAATCTAAACATCATGATCTCATCATTGTCTAACTTGGTAATAGTTGCCCATTGAATAACTTATTTCTCCCCTTATTCATCACATTCTTTTTGTGTCTTTTATCGACATCTTTATACTCATGAAATCATACTTTTTAAGATATGGCAACATCATACTGAATTAGAAAATCAATTTCTTGACATCAATGACAAAATAATAATATTAAGACAGTAAACATCCTTAATTAGTTATATCCATAATCATCAACAACCTTCTCAATATCCTTATTAAAATGCCAACAATCTCCCCCTTTGGCATTAATGGCAAAACCAATTGATTTGACCTAATTGATTTGGATTGTTGTTAGATTCTAAAATGCTGAAATGCTCTTCCCCTATCATCAGTCTTCTCCCCCATACATTAGTATCCACTCCTTTTCTCCAGTCTTCTCCCCCTTTGACAACAATGCCAAAAAGTAAAGAACTAAAACATAATTTCTTCCTGTATGAAGTGATTTCTTGTTGTTATGTCAACTTATTCTCGGTCAGAGCATTTTGTCTTCAATTCCTATCCCCTGTATTGTTTCTTGTTCCCTTTATTGTTTCTTGTACACCTTTAGAAAACATCCTAAAGTGTGTAAATCAGCATCAACTCCTAAAAGATATTCTATAGAGTCAACAAATTGATGCTTTCACCAAACTTGGTCACTGAATGAAAGATAGGGGTAGGACCCCTAACTTACTTCTGAGATACTCAAAAGTGTCCCTTGGTAGTGGCTTGGTGAAGATATCTGCTATATGTTCCTTTGTGCTAACATACTCCAACACCACTTTCTTCTCTTGATCTTCTTCTCCAAGATAATGATATTTGATAGAGATGTGCTTTGTCTTAGAGTGCATAATAGGATTTTTTGAAATGTTAATGGCACTAGTATTATCATGGAATATAGTTACTAGCTTGGTAACTTTCTCATTTATACCTTCCAATAGTTGTTTGATCCATGCTATGTTGGTACAATTCAATGTTGTAGCAATGTATTCAGCTTCTGCTATTGACTATGAAACACATCCTTGTTTCTTGCTAAGCCAACTCACTAGTCTTTCTCCTAAAAACAAAGCTCCTCCACTTATGCTTTTCCTGTCATCAATTTTTCTTACCCAATCAGCATCAGTATAAAATTTTAAATCAAAATCATTTATTTTCTAATATACTAAGCCATAATCTTCAGTGCCTTTCAAGTATCTAAAAATTCTCTTGATTGTTGTCATGTGTATTTCCTTAGGATCTGTAGAGAATCTTGCAACTATACCTACTGCATGTGCTATATCTGGCTTGCTGTGAACAACATATTGTAGCTTTCCAATCATGGATCAGTAAAGTGTCTCATCAACAGATGCAAATTCATCATTCTTTGATAGTTTACAATTGGTAGTCATAGGAGTACTTATTGGTTTTGAATCCTCCATTCCAAATTTCTTTAAGATTTCCTTTAAGTACTTGGATTGAGTAATGAAAATCTCATTTTTCATTTGCAGTATTTGTAAACCTATTAAATACTTTATCTCACCGATTAATGGCATCTCAAATTCTTTGCTCATTTCATTTCCAAAGTTCTTGCATAAAGAGTCATTTCCACAAAATATAATATCATCAACAAATATGGCTGAGATCAGTATTCCATTTTCATCATTCTTCATGTACATATTGTTGTTTTCACTTGTCCTTATAAAACAATCTTGATTAAATAAGAGTGCAATCTTTCATACCATGCTCTAGGTGCTTGTTTCAAACCATATAAAGCTTTGTTCAATTTACATACCTGATCTTTATTATTGTCTTCAACAAATCCTTTAGGTTGTTCAATAAAAACTTCTTCTTCTAATATACCATTTAGAAATGCAGATTTGACATCCATTTGATATACCTTGAAATTTTTGTAAGCAGCATATGCCAACAATGTTCTTACTCCTTCAAGTCTTGCCATAGGTGCAAAAGTCTCACCATAATCAATTCCTTCTTCTTGGGCATAACCTTTGTAAAGTAGTCTTGCTTTATTTTGAATGACCTCACCTTTTTCATTCAGCTTGTTTCTGAAAATCCAATTTGTACTGATTACATTTTTGTCCTTTAGTCTTGGGATTAGTGTCCATGTGTCATTCTTCTTGATTTGATCAATCTCTTCTGTCATAGCATTTATCCAATATTCACTATTAAATGCCTCTTTCACTATCCTTGGTTAAAATTCAGATATCAGACATGTGTTCTGTCTCAATTTGTTCCTTGTCATCATTGGATCATCATTATCTCCTATAATCTGACTTGATGCATGATGTCTTCTGACATACTTGGCTAATACAGGCTTGGTAGGCTCTGTATGATCTTCTTCATCACTCGGTAACTGGATATTCTCTTCATTTTCTTCTGCAGTTTTCTCAGTAGGACTTGTCAATTGAACATAGATAAATTCATCATAATCTTTTGGTTCCTTGGAATTTCCTTCATCATTTCTTTCTACAAATTGATCAATTTTCACATTTGCACTTTCTACTATTTTGTTAGATGATTTGATCAGACATTTAAATGCTTTACTTCTAGAAGAATAACCAAGAAATGTTCCTTCTTCACCTTTCTGATCAAACTTGCCATTTCTATCATCCTTGTGTACATAGCATCTACTTCCAAAGATTTTAAAATAACTTACATTAGGTTTCTTGTCATACCAGATTTCATATGGTGTCTTCAAAGTTCCTTTCTTCAGTTGTACTTGGTTCAGGGTGTAAACTGATGTGCTTATTGCTTCTCTCCAAAATGTTTGTGGCACTTTCTTTTCAATCATTAGTGTTCTGACACAATCCACAATAGATCTGTTTCTTCTCTCAGCAATTCTATTTTGTTGTGGAGTTCTCGGTGTAGAGACTTGTCTTTTAATACCATGATCATTGCAAATTAAGTTGAACTCATTAGATGTAAACTCTCCTCCTCTATCTGATCTAAGACATTTCAGTTGTCTTCCTGTTTCATTTTCAACTCTTGCCTTGTACCATTTAAACATTTGAAAAGCTTCTAATTTTTCTATTAAAAACATAACTGATATCATCCTTGAATAGTCATCCACAAATAATATGAAATATTTATCACCATAATAACTTTGAATTTTCATAGGACCACAAAGATTAGTGTGCACAAGATCTAAAATTCCCTTAGAAGTGTAGGAATTACTTGTAAAGCTTGATCTTGTCATTTTACCCATCTGGCATCCTCGGCACATAGCATTCTCAGGCTTTTCCAAACTCGGTAGACCTCTTACTTGGTGCTTCTTGCTTATTTTGATCAAATTATCAAAATTTACATGACAAAACCTTTTATGCCATAACCAAGTATCATCTATCTTTGCATACAGACACTTGTTTCGAGTTGAGTCAAGATGAAATGTATTACCTTTTGTTTGTGTCTTGGTAGTAGCTAACTTTCCATGCTTGTCATGAACTTTGATAATTCCTTTCTGAAATTCTATTCGGTATCCTGTATTGTTTAGCTATGCTACACTCAACAAATTGTATTTCAAACCTTCAACCCAATAAACATCATTGCATCTTGCATTGTCAAGAAGTGTTATAGATCCTTTACCTTTTATCGGACATGGTTCATCATTACCAAATCTTACATAACCTCCATCATAGTCTTCTAACATAACAAACTTGTGTTTATCACCTGTCATGTGATGTGAGCATCCACTATCTATGATCCAAGAATCATTAGTATTTATGTGAGATATTAGGGCTTTTTCTTCATACCTTTCTTCATCTGATCCATCTTTGATGGCCACATAAACTACTTCCTCTGTATCAATTTCATCTAATTTATCATCATTGGATTCCTCATAGGCTATTAAGCATGACTTTCTATCTCTTCTTCTGAAGTCTCGATGTCCTCTGTAATGATTATCTTTCTATTTGTCATCTCGGTAATATCTCTTTTCAGTAGAATCTTTGTCAGGATAGTTAGAAGTAATATGTCCTATCTTATCACAATTGAAACATTTCAAAGGTAGTTTTCCTTTATACTTACCTTTGCCTCTCGGTAACCTTCTGGCTAATAGTGCTTCAAACTCTTCTTGCTTTCTGATTTCTTCATAAAGTTTGTGTACTTCCTCCATGTTTTTGTGAAATCTTTCACTTGCTCCACTATGATCCCCTTTAGTGTACTTACTCATTCTATCATTGTAATCATCAGATTCACCAATATGAGAAGAACTAAATGCAGATTCAACTTTATTTATCGATGACCCACTGTTATCAAAGTTACTTAACTCAAATGCATGTAGCTTACCAATAGTAGCATCTAAAGAAACTAGCATATTGGGTACAAACCTTAATTCATTGATTGCAAATACTTGAATTGCATAAGCCGGTAGAAGGGTTCTTAATAACTTACTTGTTATATCCTTTTCTTCAATAGTTCCACCTACTCGTTTGATTTGATTGACAATCTCCTTTAGTCTTGTACTGTACTGGGTTATGTTCTCACCTTCATTCATCCTCATAGATTCAAGTTGTCCTCTTAGACTATCCACTTTTGCACATGTTCATCTCCACCATACATAGATATGAGCTTGTCCCACATTGCCTTTGCATTATTGCAGCCTTCTAGATCATTAAACTTTGAATTGGTCAATGCAGATGTTATTTCAATCATTGCTTGAATATGTTCTTTCTTTGCCTTTATCTCTTCCATTGTCAATGGATAGGTGCTCAGTGTAACGAAATCATTCTCCATGTAATATAAAGCATATTCTCCAACTCCTGATAGGTGTAGCTTCATCCTTTTCTACCATGTAGAGAAACTTGACTTGTTCAGCTTCCGTGCATCCCACTTATACATCTTTAGATCTTTGCTTCAAGTACGTTTAAACTTTTCTCCCAGAGTCCAAAGCTCTAATACCAATTGATAGTTCTAATACTTAATGTAAGTACAAATCCAATAGGTAACAAGATGAGAGGGGGGGGTGAATCATACAAACTTAATCTTCCATAAAAACAACAGATTCAACCTCGGTAACATATACTTCAGTAATATAACCAAAACTGCTAAACATGCAAACTTAAAAGAATATAAACATCATAACACTCATAACACCAGATTTAACATGGAAACCCAAATAGGGAAAAACCACTGTGGGATTTCGGACCCACTAAGAAATATACTCCTCTAGAGTATGCTCGGTTAAAGCAAATCCTGTTAAAGATTACAAACACATTGCTAGATGTGACCCGGTTAAGGGATTTCCCTCAAATCTGTTATGATCTTCACCTTGTTAGAAGTGACCTTGTTAAAGGATTTCAAACACTCAATCAAAATGTCACCTTGCTAGAGGGTTTTACAAATAAGACTATTAAGTCCACTCGGTTAAGAGATTTTCTATCACTTTACAAAACAACAGTAATAAAATTCTATCTGCAACTTCACATCTAAAATGCTAAAGTAGATTCTTATTTGTTCAATACAAGAGGACTTATCTTGTCCATCTGCTGGGCTCTATACTCTATTATTCAAATAGGTCTTCAAGCTTCTGTGCTCGATAATCACTATGTAGAATCCCTATGCATACACTTGCCCGCATACATTGTTTATCAATAGTTCCTTATTTATAAACAATTTGCCAACCACTTAATCTCCTTGATCATATTTCCCATGATCAATCATAGCCATCAGATCTTCAAACTTTGACCAGGTTCAATGTATCCTTCGATCTGAAAAATGTTTTACCCTACCTTGGAACTTGCATATATTTCTTGGAACTTGTGCTAGGGTATTGTGGTTCATTCTGAGTTGTAGATCTTCTTGCCGATTTTCCTTTGCCATAGATTCTTTAACAAACTTCATGCACAACATACCAATCATTCAATCATAGCCAGCTCATCTGCTTCCTTCATTAAATAATGCTTTTATTCATTCAATGCATTCTGTTACTACTCGGTTGCAACTCAGTAAATACTAAACTTCACTCGGAGACATTCTACCTTCATTAACTGATAGCGATAACCTTAGGGTTTACCGACTAGGTTCTTTTCTTGATAACATAGTATAGTATTAACCTTACAATCAATAACATATGTAGGATATCAAAACAATCTAAACATCACGATCTCATCATTGTCTAACTCGGTAATAGTTGCTCATTTAATAACTTATTTCTCCCCTTATTCATCACATTCTTTCTATGTCTTTTACCGACATTTTTATACTCATCAAATCATACTTTTTAAGATATGGAAACATCATACTGAATTAGAAAATCAATTTCTTGACATCAATGACAAAATAATAATATTAAGACAGTAAACATCCTTAATCAGTTATATCCATAATCATCAACAACCTTCTCAATATCCTTATTGAAATGCCAACAAATCCACTGTTTAGAAAATTCTTGCTTTACTTCTTCTACCTTCTCTTTTCCCTTCAAGCTAGATCTCATATTGTTTATCGGTGCATTCTTGCTTCTATAGAATTTTGCAATATGTCCAATCTTGTTACATGCATAACAAGTCATATTATTCCTCTGAATAGCCTTTCCATATCCTTGACTAGTTTGTGATCTGCATTGATTAGATAGGTGCCCAAATATTCCACAAACATAGCACTTCACATTCATTCTACAGTTTTATGAATTATGACCAACTTTGTTGCATTTGGAACATTGACCAGTGGGTGAGTTCATATTGTGATTATTTCTAAATCTACACTGATTTTCTTTATGACCAAACTTATTGCAATTGAAACATTTCTCATTAAATTTGTAACCATTAGGTTGTCTTACCGGTTTGTTCTGATCTTGATTGTTTGCAGTACCAAAACTTTCTCCAACTTCAAATCCAAGTCCATTTGTATCTCCATTAGGCTTATGTTTCTTTAGCATGTCATCAAGTTCTTCTAAACTTTTCTTGAATTTGTCTTTGTGTTTATTTGCAGTAGCCAACTCATTTTCCAGAATTTCAACTTGTCTCATAAGCTCAGTTTTATCATGTGGCATGTGAATCAGATCTATCTTCAACATATCATTTTCATGACTAAGTCTCAGATTTTCATTTCCAGCATCATTAAGTCTCCTAGTCAAGTCCTCTTCATTCTTCTTCCTATCTTCAATATCTTTACATAACCTCATAGTCATATCTTGCATTTCATTCTTCATATTACTATTTTCTTGTCTCAACTTGTTTGCAATGCCTCTAAGAGTTTCTTTTTCATCATCATCATTCTACATCTTCTCATGAAGTTCTTTTCTTTTATTTTGTGCTATAACAAAGCTCTCCTAAAGTCCTTTAATTAATTCCTGTGCAATCCTCAGATCATCTTCAAGTTTGATATTCTTCAATTTCCCTGCATCAAAATATTCAAGAGCTCCTTCCAACTATTTTTTAAAGTTCTCCATCTATACCAGTGTTAGAATCTTCCTCAATTTGTTAGGCTTTTGAAAATAGAGGACCAGGCTCTAATACCTGTTGTTAGATTCAATGACAATCCCAAAGACACTGAGAGGGGGGGGGGGTGAATCAGTGTCTAACCGATTAGCAGAATATTTATACTTATTTAAAACTTTGCATCCCAAAATAGTGTACTGGTAAATAAGAAATAATGTAGCAAATAAGAGTAATAGAGACAACATAGAAACACACCATAACACAAGATATTTAATGAGAAAACCCAGTGTGGTAAAAACCTCGATGGGATTTGTGACCCACAGTATTTACTCACTGGCCAATGAATAAATACTACTTACAATGAGGGGCCTGCACATGCAGGGAGGCCAATAGCCTAGAGCTCACTACTCAATAAAGAGTCACGTTGACTACAAAATGGATTATCAAATCCAATACAATGTACTGCTCAAAATAGCATCTCATATGCCAGGTTCAGTACCGGTTTAAGCTCAGACAATAACCAAAACCTTCATTGTTAACTATATCACCTTATACAAAATTATACATCTTATCTCACTCTTCTCTATCTCTCATGCCATATTTAAAATGACCTATAAGATCTCATACATATATGAGTCTATTACAATGTACCATGTCATCTTACAAAAGATATTTATGTTAAAATATAATAAGCAAAAGTTTATTCCATGTCGGCCTGAGTGTCGGTATGCATTGTTGCCGATGTCGGTGAAGTGCCTGTCGTTGTATGTAGAAATCTATTGCTAGTGTCGGTATCTATCAGTTGGTTGCTAGATGGTTGCCAGTTGGTTGCCAGATGGTTGCCAGTTGGTTGCTAGATGGTTACCAGTTGGTTGCTAGTTGGTTGTCATCAATGAAAACATCAACTATTCTCATAAATGCCAACACCATCATCCTCATATGTTTACCCTGAAACCATACTTGCTACTGCTAAAAACAAAAACTTCCATCTCATCTGCCTTTTCCCAACTCAAGATCAATGGCTTTGGTTGTGGTGAATATTCTTTACAAGGAACCCTTGTAATGGGTGCACTACCCCTAGATCCTTGTACCCATGGGAAGCCTACCAAAGAGTAGAAGAAGAAAGAACCTTTGGTCAAAATGTGTGGTACTACTACATTTCAATCTCATGGTGAACTCAATCACGAGGTTGTAAAAGGAGATATCAACCAATGGCTTTTTAGAGATTTCATTGTGGATAATGATACCTGCCTCAATCACTTCAAAGAGAAGCACCCAGTATCTCACAAATTGGCTACCAAGAAATCAAATTATCAAAGCAGAGGAATATGACAAGAAGAACACAGAATTAGAAGACCTATTGACCTAGTTCCAAACATTTTTCATCAAGGGCTTGGTTTTGGACATTCCTCTCATGAAGCCTCAACTTATGTAGGCACTCTTGGAAACAATAAAAATATTTTGGTTGATATTGAACACATGCCTAAGGAGGTTCTCAAACAAGAGTAAGATGATATGGATAGTGTTGGAGCTCAAAATTGTACGTTGTTAAATCCTAAAGGTATGCCAAGCCTTATGGTTGAATTTAACACTCAACTCTGGCTAACTAATAGAATTGGTCAATATGACTATTGTAGACATCTAAAAATGGTCAACACTTGCGGAGTCATACTTTAACATTTGCGCATTGCCTTATTTTATGGTTTTTGCGTCGCATTAACATTTCTTCTATGTTGCATACTTGGTCTTTATTATTTGCGAGCATTGAGTCCTTCTTCTACATTCCTCATTTTTATCGCTTTTGAATTAGGGTTTTGTCCTCTTGTCAATCTTTTCATTTTACGATCGAGTCATCATCAATCCTTGTCCTCTTGTCAATCTCATCAATTTTGTGATCGATTTGTCATCGATCATTGTTCTTTTCAATCTTGTCATTTTGTGATTGATTTGTCATCGATCCTTGTCCTCTTGTCAATCTCGTCAATTTTGTGATCGATTTGTCATCGATCGTTGTTCTTTCAAATCTTGTCATTTTGCGATTGATTCGTCAGCGATCCTTGTCCTCTTGTCAATCTCATCAATTTTGCGATCGATTTGTCATCAATCGTTGTCCTTTTCAATCGTGTCAATTTGGATCAATTATTATTCCTCGTCAATTGACGCTTTTCAATTTGATCTCCTTGTCAATCTTGGTTAATTTGTCATTGATTTTTGTCAAACCAATCTCAATCATGTATCAGCATTGGTCCTCTATCAATTAAAATCATGATCGAATCGACATCAATTATCTTTTGTCTTGACCTAATTGTCGTCCTTGCATTTCTAATTCATCTCCTAGGGTTTTTCATTTAATCTTGTTTGTCATTTTCCCTCTAGGTTAAATAATTTATTTATTTATCCTAAGTCTTCTTGTCACAATTAAATATTTATTTAATTGGCTAATTAATTCCCCCTCTTTTTGTGAATTAATTAATGAATGAAAATTATTAATTAATTCACCTAATTTTCTAATTTCTTCTAATTTCTATTTCTATTTCAAATTTTTGTCATAGCACCTTGCATAGCAATTTGTCATAATTTGTCATAATTTGTCATAACACCTTGCATAGCAATTTGTCATACACTTGTCATAATTTTGCTATTCTTGATTTGAATTTCCTTTCAAATCTCTTCATGCTAATCTTTTCTTTTCTCCAATTTATCTATAAATTGGATGAATTTCTTCAATCAAAAAATCACATTTTTTAGAGAATAAAATCACACTTTCGAATCACATTTTTCAAAGAATCAATCATGCTTCTAGTATCCTTACGCTGTCATCTCATCTTGTCAATCTTGCTTTCATACTATGCTTGTGCACTTGTAGGTGAGATCCACAAACACACTAATTTGAAGGAGAAAGAAGGACAATGGATAATTCTGGAGGAGACATTCGTGTTTGTAATGGTTTGCATTTGGTTTGAATGTCTTATTTTCAATATCTCTATTGAATGTTTTTAGGATTTCTTATCATTGCAATCTAGTTTTTGTGATTGAGCTAGTCTAATTTCTATTTGCGTTGATGAATTCCAAATTCCTATCTACAACTGCAATTCCCTACACTTCAGGATTTGCTAGACCTAGGTGGGTAAACCTTATTACCAAGTACCTTTTTCTTTGATAATTAAGCAGATTTTAATTTAAAAAAATTCATTAAATCAATCTCAAATTGGCATAAAGATTTGATATGACCCAAAACCTATATTCCTACTTTCTACTTTTATGAAACTGAAAAATGAAATTTGAAATTATGAGGTTATAAACATATGGTGTAGACCAGTGCCTTCTATGCCTATTGGGTTCAAAGTTTTATGAATTTCCTTTCTTATATTCTCCTTGTTAGATAGTAAAATTACCATCCACGGTTAATTCTCCTACACTTAATGATTCTATTTCACCATGATAATTACCATACATGCAATTTTAATCTTTCCTAGAAAGTGGCTTATATAGTAATTGATCTGAAGGAGTAGGTTGCGGTGATATATGAAGAAGAGGTGTTAAAACTTGTACATTTCTTCCCCAGGGATTTCTCATATCTCTATCCAAAACACTTAGAGGGACTCCTTCAATTGCTTCATCCAAATGAGCAATCTTTTCATTGATGCAAGTGATGGGAAGCTGGATATCTAAATAAACATCAGCCTTCAACAAGTTGTGATTCTTTTTCCATTCTCCAGCCCTAGTCAACTTTTCATTAGCTTTAAACTTATCCATAGCTTGTGGCTCACTCAAATTTCTAATCAAGTCCTCCTGTACAAGTGGAACATACTCATAAGAGCGTAGCCTCCATTATTGTTTTGACAAACTCATGAGTTCTTCTAGATCAAAATTGACCCTAGGTTCATCATGTGCTAGGTCATAATAGGCCAACTTATTTTTTATGAGATCATATCCTTTGGTGGAGAAAATTGTAAATTCTCAAAATAATAGGTATCCAGGCATAATGGACTTTTTCCCATGTGCTCCTAAATGTGTGGAGCTTGCTTCAACAAGTTTCCTTATAATCTCCAAGTAAGCAATCTTGTTTTGCACCATTTTAGGGAGTAGCACAGGGGTAACTTCAAATCCATACACTCTGATTTTTTTATAGTTCTTGAGGGCATACAAATCTCCACAATTTTGATTGACTAGCTACCACTCATCATACTCTTTAGGCCTGAGAAATTTCTAAATTTCCAGTGTTAGGGCATAATTGCATGGTCGACCAAGAAGTTGACATAAAGGTTTAACAAAGTACTCTTTGAAATACAAGTATTTGAACCATGAGAACCTCTGATCCCATATATTTTTTCACATATGAATTGTCTTCCTCATGCCCTATCTATCATACTCATAAACTCTAAAATTATCAGTCCACAAATCCAATACTTGTCCAACATACAAGAGAATGTGCATAAGCATAGAATAATGTTTGAAATTAATTTCATCAGTGTTAGCTTTGATTTTCTCCAATCCATGATTTATCTGGTTGATCATTAATGACACGTAATCAAAGGGCTGAGCATCATGCATTTGCACGTTCGCAGCGAACACCATAGGAGCTACATCCATAATAATTTTGGCTTCAATTCCAATAATTTGACAAATTAAATAATATGTATACCAGAAATATTATTCAAATAAATATAACTCATATGGGTGCTCTTCATTTTCATTAAACACACTGAGGTTGTTTACATCTCTAGGCCTATGAGATGGCAATCTCCACCTCTTGTACACATCCTTAAGTTTGGAATACTCATTTGTCAAGAGAGTGACATCAATAGGTTGTTTTAAGGTTAGGTCTAAGTCAAATACTCTGGACATGTATTCCCTTTTTATAAGCAATAGTGGCTTCCCGACAGCATCATAGATCACCTTGGTTGCAGGATCATAATTCTTGGCTAGCAGAATTATCAAATCAACATTAACAAAGGCGTTGGGAACTACTATTTTTCCAACATTAAAAACCCATGGGTTGCATATGGGTTCTACTGTATTCCTTTTTTTCAAAAATGATATAACACCAATTCATACCCCCTCATTGGCGTCCAGACATCCCCTAAGTTTCCATACTTATCCTCTAAGACATCTGATTTTAATTGAGATGACCTTTTTGATTTTGGACCAAAATTAGGAAATTGGTCCATTAAATACTGATTCAGGTGCCTTCCCTCCTTTTGTTTTTTGGGTTTTGGTTTTGAGGGATTCTCTATTTCAGTTCCCTTTTCCTTTTTTTTCTAACCCTAGGCCTTTTAGATGGACCCTCCATTTTGATAGAAACTAAACAATTGAATTTGAAAAGATGTTCTTTGGAATCAGGCACTTACTTCTAACTGAATCACTAATCTCTGAATTTCGTGCTCACTTGTAGCTCTTGATCGCTCTAGCCTCCATTGTCTAAATATCCCATGGAAATGGAATCAATATGAAATATTTCTTTATAAAATTGCTTGAATCACCGCTTTGAGATACAGTTGTAGAATGGTCATCAAATGCTTGAATTTAAAAATTCATGTGACATTACATCAAGTTGGTGCATATTAATATCGAAGGATTGTACACCCTATTTCATCACCACTTGAGCTTTTCGTTGTAGGTAGCGACTTTGATGAAATCATTCTAACTTTCACCGTAGTTCACAAATACAATGAAAAACTAGTTTTGTCATTATAACACTTACCAACTTCTCCGACATTACTCACTTTGTTGTAATTCTGGCTTCTGGTAAGTCTATTTCACTCTTTATTGATCTTTATAGTTATGCCGAAATAAATTTTTGGTAAGATTAATGACAAGATTTAGCGATAAGTCATTCCTAATTCATTGTGGGACCCACTAATTTTTTGGTATAACATCTCACTTTGGCAAGATGTTCTTCAGCTTAATCGAATTTTATGGCTATAACGAAAAATTAATAATTTTCTTATAGTGAATATTTCCAATATATTTTCTTTCATGTGGGACCCCCTCAGTCATATCATAATTCACTTCAGTGTAGCCTAGGTTCTTTACTCTGACATATTCCTTTTGTTGTAGTATGTGATTTCAACAAGACTTCTTTATATTTGGTAGAAACACTATGTTATACTAACATGTGATGATTCAGTGAGATTTGAAGAGGGTTACACCGGTGAAGGGTTTATCGGTATAACTCAAATTTTTGAAGTAATTGATTTTTGCTTTGTCCACAATACTTGCTATTCTAAAATGGTGTGTTATTGGTGAAACACATATTTTGTTTGGCTGAAATATATGAATTCTCTTTTAAGAATACCTTAATGCTCCCTTTAGAGGATATATGTTGAGCTCTACCCTATGGAAGCCCATTTACCCCACATATAGAAAAATTATCAGTATCATCTTTGTTATTCATGTCTTTCATTAATGAACTTTGTAACAATAATAACCATATCTGATAGATGAATAAACCATTTTTCTCAAACCACTATCATGGATTCAGAAATTTGAGTGATAGTGATGTAGAGAATTTTCTCCCAGGTTGATGGAATATAAGAATCATGATGATGGTAAGGTTTGGGAAAATAGTTAAACTTGGAAATCTTAAGGAAGACCTAGTTTTGCCAAAATTATGGTTCCAACAGTGGCTCTGCTTAGGGATGTATACCCATAGTGGGTATAGAAAGAATCTAGTTTTCTCTAGGGAAACAAGCTAGAAAGGAGGATTTTTGTAAGAAAAGGGAATGGTATAATACACGAGGATAAAACCTAAACTACTGCACGTGGATAATAATTAAGAGAAAATCTCTTCAGGAATTGTCCATGTGCTGGCAATTCCATGTTTTTACCTTTCATATTTTGTAAAAGATCTGAGTCTGCTCCATTCTTCCCTGTGATGACAAAAGGACCAATCCATAACACCTCAAATTTACCATGTTTTCCTTTGTCTTGAACTCTAGCTTTCCATATAAGAACTAACTCCCCTTCCTGAAACTTCCTATCTTTATCCTTCTTATCATACAAGTATTTTACCTTGTGTTGTATCTTTACATTCTATTGTTGTGCTTCTAGTCTCACCTCATCTAGTTCTAAAAGTTGCTCCATTCTTTCTTCCATTGGTTCAGGGATATCCAAACCTTCCTCAATTATGAATTTGTGCACAGGCAAGAGATTGTGCATAGGCATCCTTGCTTGTGTTCCATAAACTAAATAAAATGGAGACTTGTCTATAGCCTTCTTAATTGTGATCCTATTTGCCCATAATGCAAGCCTGAGTTTTGAGTCCCAAGATCTTTTATTTTGTCCCAATATTTTCTTAATTATTTATAATATATTTTTATTTCTAGATTCAGCCTGTCCATTTGCTTGGGGGTGATAAGGTGATAAATATCGAATATTAATTCCATAGCTACCACAAAATGAAGTGAACTCATCTGAAAAAAACCTCATTGCATTGTCCATAGTAATCCTAGCAGGTACTCCAAATCTAGTTATTATATGATCCTCCATGAATTTTATCACTACTCTACTTATAGCTTGTTAAGTAGAGATTGCTTCAACCCACTTGGTTAAATAGTCAGTAGAAACCAAAATCCATTAGTGTCCTCCATTGGACCTATCTAATATTTTTACTATGAAATCAATTCCCCATTGGCTGAAAGGTGCTTCTATGTGCACTAGTCTTAAGGGTAGTTCTCCTTAGTATTTTATTTTTCTTGAGAATTTCTGACAGGGTTCACATTTTCTCACATAATTATATGCATCATTGAAAACACTAGGCTAGTAATACCCTGATCTAAGTATCTTGTGAGTAGTGGTCTTGGTTGAGAAATGTCCTCCACAAATGCCAAAATTCATCTCCTCCAAAACCCTTTTGGACTAACATTCATCTAAACATAGGAGCAATAGCCCATCCCTATTTTACCAGTACAAATCTCCTTCGAGTATCACATATTTTGAAGCTTGCAGTTTTAGTGTCCTTTTTTAATTTTCATTCATCCCTTCAGGACATGTCATATTCTTCAAATAGTGTATTATGTTAGTGTATCATTGTGTTCTCTCAATGCTTAGAGTTGTGTCTTTTAGCTCCACATTGTTCACTTATATTGCTTCTAAGTTTGATTCTATCATTAACTTGGCTAATCCCTATCCCCTAACCAACTTAGTGATTTGGATGTCTACGTTGAATTCTTGGATTTGATTTATCCATCTACATCTTCTTCTAGTCACTTATGTTTCCCTAAAAATGTCTTTCACTGTTGCATTTAGGACATAAGCCGTTACCTTTGCACCATCCAAATACAGCCTAAATTTTTTTATTGCTTTAACCAAAGAATATGCTTGATTTTCATTGATATCATACTTTAACTTAGTATCTTGGAAGGATTTACTGAAGAAGGTTATGGGTTATTTGTATCCCTCGTCATTTTTCTAGAACATAACAGTAGATATAGTGTTACAAGAAGCAAAAGAAAAAATCTGAAATGATTTACTGAAGTCAGTCAATTTTAGAACGGGATCTTCTTTGATGGCTCTCTTGATATCCACAAATACATCTATTGCTTCAAATGTCCAGTTAATCACTACCCTTTTCTTAAACATCTTTGATATTGGTTTAACAATTTCAACAAAGTTTGAAATGAATCTTCTAATAGAGCTGATTTGCCCAAATAATTATTGAATGGACTTCATTGTCTTAAGAATTAGTATTTTGTCAATGGCTACCACTTGATTAGGATCTATTCTCACTCCTTCCTTAGACACCATGTGTCCCAAAAGTTTACCTTCAATCACTACAAATTGACATTTCTTGGGATTCAAAGATATCCCATACTCTAGTGCTCTGAGAAATATTTTTTCAAGGTGCAGGCAATGGCCTTCCTCCCTTTTTGAGTATGTTGTGAGGTCATCTTGATATACCACCATGATAGCATTAATAAGATCTATAAATGCCAAATCCATGGTCGGCTGAAATGTAGCTCATGTGTTTGTCAATCCAAATGACATCCTAACATAAAAATTTGTACCCCATGGGGTTGTGAAGGTTGTCTTGTATTGTTCTGATTCCTTGACCTTAACCTGATTGTATTATGAAAAATCATCCATCATGGACATTATTTCACATCCTATGACCCTCTGTAACAATGCATCCATGTTTGGCAATGGGTAATTATCTTTGAGAGATGAAAAATTTAGGTTTATGAAGTCCACACAAAGTCTTATGTCTCCATTTTTCTTTCTTACTGGTACCAAGTTTGAGACCCATTAGGAGTGTCTAATAGGATTTATGATTCCCCCATCCCTTAACTTCATCAGTTCTTCTTGCATCTTGGGTGCCAAGGTCGGGTTTATAGGCCTTTTATTTTATATAAATGGTTTTGCATTAGGTTTCAGTAGGATCTCATATTGAAAAAGATCCTCCCTATAAGCTTTCAAATCTTCATAGGACCATGCAAATACATGTTGGTATTTTCTTAACAAATAAATAAACATGCCTCTAACCTTGGGAGATATCATTTTCCCTATGTACACCTTTTTTAGGGAGTGTTTAGTTCCTAAATTTATTTCCTCCAGATTATCCTTTTCTACTGTGATAGTTTTAGTTGGAGCATCATTTCCATCAAAGAATCTTTCAAGGGAAACCACTCCCCTTGGGGTTTTATTTATTTTTAACTGTACCACCTTTTTCCCAAAGACCATATCTTTTTTATCAATGTTTTCAACAAAAGCATTGAAGTTTGTTTCTTAGGCTTCATATTTATCGATACATTGCAAGAATTTTACCAGATCATTGTCATCTTCAAATGCTTGCTAGTTGTAGATATTATCTGGAATGAATGGCCTAGAATTTATTTCAACCTCTCGGATATTGGCCATAGTAATATCATCCTGTCTCAGGGATATATTGGCGAGAAAGTTTGTTGTCATATTTTTATACCTATCTACCCAATTTATAGAAAAAGCATCAAACATTTCTAGACAGTCCCAAACTACATTTTTATATTGCTTGAGCCTCTTATTCTTTGATAGGTATTTGGACCTTACTTATGAGACTATTAGCTCAGAGTCTCCAAAAATATCTAACACTTTTATCCCATGTTTGATTGCCAAATTTAATCCTATCAAAAGGGCTTCATATTTTGCAATATTATTTGTGCATTCAAAGGATAACAAGAAAGAATACCTAAATATCTTTCCTTCAAGGGAGACAAAAATCACTCCAGCTCCATTTCCATATTTTCTACATCCCCCATAAAAAAATATTTGCCAAATACCTTTAGCATAGTTCTGTGTGTGACTTATAATTGGATCATTATTCTGAAACACTGGTTTTGTTATTTTCATAGTAAAATTTCCTATTTCAATGTCACAGAAGTTCACCATAGGATTAGTACTTGGATATTCAATAATATGGGGTGATCTTGGATCCCTCTCAATTTGCACTTGCTTTCCATTTACAGGCACTGTAGCATATGATAGGTCCAATAGGATGCTTCTGCCAACAAGTCAGGTCCACTATCTTGAGAGCAACATCCCATAGCTGGGGGGTACATCAATGACTGTGATGTCAATTTTGTAAGTAGCTTCTAGATATGATTCTATTTTTATCTCTACATCCTTGAATACTCCTACAACAAGGATTGATCGGATATCCATGGTATAGAAAGTGCCAAAATGGTTATCAACCTCCAACCCAAGCTCTTTCATGACTCCCAAAGGCATCACATTTATCGTTGCTCCTAAGTCAATCATGAAATTTCTGATTAGTTTGTTATTTATTAATAATGTCAGATAGAAAGGATGTTGGATACAATGGATCACTGAGGGGGGGGGGGTGAATTAGTGATCTAAACATTTTTTACTTAATCAGAGCTATACCAATTCAATATGGAATAAACAAAATGCAGACCTGTTACCAAAGCAATACAAACAAGGTGTGTAGGAGAAATATCTAAAATATTAATACAACACACACATGAAAGTGAAACACATAACACAAGATGTATGAGAAAAAATCAATGTGGGAAAAACCTCAGTGAGAATAGTTGTTGGAGATCTTCTTCTCCAATCCAGCCTCACAATGAAAAGATCTGATTATAAATTTTAGGGCAACAACCCAAGGAGCACCAACCCCTGATTTATGACCACCAACTCAAAGGAGCACAAACCCCTACATAATTTATAGGCTACAACCTAAAGGAGCTACAACCCCTGCACTAAGAACCTACTCAGTGAAAACAATGTGAAAACTGAGATACACAAATGAGATCCCTGCTTCAAATGAAGTTTTGTAACCCTTCAAAGCTTTGCACTACCAGTTTCTATCTTACCGGTTTGTATTAACTCAACACACACTACAACTTAGCCTTTTTGTTGGTTCTAACTTTGCTAAATCTTCTCTCCCTCTGTTCTTCTAAATTCAACTCACACTTGGTCACTCTCTATTAGGTATTGCTTCTTTCAGTTTGTCACCTTTGCATTCTATGCTCACTCTACCAATTTGTTCCTTACATTGATTTACCCTGCTTCTCCTTACCGGTATGATCTTCACTTACTCACAACAATTTCACTCTATCCTTTACCCTTCAACAACAACCCTATCTATCTTATGTCATCATATTTAAACTAAATCTTTCCCACCAAGAATCAATTCAAACAAAGGGTGACTAGGGTTTCTTCTTTGACCAACGAGCCATACCATATCCAATAAAATTTCCTTAAATCATGTCTCAGATATGATTGTCTGTACATCACTGCCAACATCGTGCCTTCCAGTGCATGCCTTCCATATTTAGTAATATGAATTCAATCTATTGGCTCATCTTTTTCTCAATTGCCATAAATGGTTTGATGATTTATTTCACCTACTTTGATCTGTATCCAAACATCCTGCAACAAATCAATCAAGCTCCACCAATCTCGTGGCTTTCGATACACGTTTGCTAAGTTTAGCAAATATGGCCCTGTTTGTCGACCTGCATTTGTCAAATGCCATAAATGTCTCAGTTGTTTTCCTTAACAAGTGAGCACACAGATCGGATCATCCTTCCTTGATCAACCCACCCAGTTGCTCCTTCAATCTTCTTTGAGCCACAAACACCTGCAATCAATCCATGATTTTTCTAATCACATTAAATGTTGACCTGTCACACCTACCATGCCTTATCAATGCACACACTGACCTCTATCTTTTTTCCAACTGACATCCACCTATCAAACACGTCGACAATTGACCCACCGACATTGAGTCGGTTCATGCTCATTCAACAAATCCTCATACCAGCATAAACCTCACTAGTAGAACCTTCTCCTACTGCTATCCGATAGCATACACTACATCGGTAGCTCAAATTCACCTCTGGGGGTTTGTGATCTCTTTGACACTTTGCCTCTTCATCAAAAAAATTAACACAAACAAACAACTAGCCTACATACCGGTTACAACTTGTCATACCAACACACAACTTCATATCACCTCTTACCAGTGATGTTACTGACAATCTCAATACCTACTTGTCTTCCACCATACCAGTTGACATGCCTTAATGTTATTCTTCCTTATGTCGGTTCAATCTTCTTCATACCAGGTTGACATACCCTACCAATAGCCTACAATACCGGTTGACATCAATGACAACTCAATGCCAACAAAGGATTCACCTAGGATGGGTCATGATGAAGAGTAGTTCCCAAATACATTTCAGGAGCTTGTTTATTTTTTCCTCATTCCACTGATTTATCTTTCTTTTCATGCTTGGTTTTATTCAAGCCAAAAGGAACTTCAGAAATTAGTGTCATGGTATTGTTCTTATATTATGGGATCTTCATCGTTTCAAGCAAAGGCATAGATATCTTCATATGTGACAAAACATTTGTGATGTCAAATGTAGTTGTTTGTGATATAAGAGTTTCTATCTATGGAGCATTATTCTTCTAATGCTCTTGATTTTTTGGTGTATTTAAATTTTGTTTAGTGGTTGTTATCTTTGGTATCCCCTTGTTTTTAAACTCCCTTGTATCAACATTTTTTAGATTCTTTTCTTTTATTAACATAGTAATAGGCTTACCTTGATCCTGATTTATAGTTCTATTCCTTATGTTGTAATTACTTTTGGCCTACTCTATGTAAGAAAGAGTGAGGGCTTTAATTTATTCTTTAGAGGGTCTCCTTAATGATACCATATCATTTCTTCCCCGGGATTTTTTGTCAATATTATCATCACTATCTGAAAATATTTCATGTTGATGTCATTGCTTATTTTGTCTTTGGCAAGCAACATCATAGTCACAACCATCATCATCAGATGATTCATATTCTCCTATTCCAGACAACATGTCGATGGCTCGGTTGTCATCATAATATTCATTTTCATGGTACCCTTCTTCATCATACTATAAATTTTGAGCTACAATACATTGCAATGGGGAGTGTGGTAAATTGTAGGCCACACACCATGGAGTTCCTCCACAAAATCATTATTTTGCTTATTTAATGAGTCAAGAGTTTCTTTCTTTTCATCAAGAGGTCGACCGTATTTCCAATTGGTTTTATATGGCATATCATGTAATCTTGGTCGGTCATTCCTCTTAAATTGGGACCTATCATTTCTTGTAACTTTATGGTTAAGGTCTTTCAGAGCATTTATGACCTTATCCATTTTATCTTCCTCGTTGACTTACTTGTTTTGTATTTTAGGGTTGTATAATCGAGCATCATCCCTCCTATTTATTTTACCTGAGGCTTTCCAATTACTCTCAATAACAACTACAACTTTGAAGGCTTCATTCAAATTTGGAGGGTTTCTTGTTGTCAGCTCATATCTTGTCTTATTGACAAAGGCATTAATATAAAATGATTGACTCGTAGAATCATTTGGTTACAAATGGGGAGGTATTTTATTTAGTAACTTTGTGAATTGTTGTCATGAAGGATGCACCCACTTCTACAAATCAAATCAGTACCAGTGCTCATGCAATCCTATGCAACATGGAAACAAAAGTCGAGTTGTGGGTAAACTCAAAAAGAGAAACAAATCTTTAGGTTATGGGTCAGATCCCTTTGAAATGCCTCCTAAAACTAATGGTGGGTATGGAAAATGGTAAAGAGTGATCGAATTAAGCTAAAAACTAAAACTATTCTAGGAGGTGATACATCAAAATTGTGATAATAAAACTGTCATGACCCACAAGAATCTATCAAAAATTTTGCCTACACAAAATAATTTACTTCCCTATAACATGAGAATTTATTAGAAAGGTTAAATAATTAATAAATTTGGAAACAAAGGTAATTTATCGACACAAATTTACTAAAACCTACAACACAAACTAAGACCTGTGATTCTGAAAGAAGTAATGATGCATGTGTTGGCATTTGCATGATGATTTCATTAATGATATATTATGTTGTCATTGATGTCAATTAAACCGGTAATGATATTGTTGATATTGTTGTAATATTATTACTGTAACCAATAGGAAGAATTTGTGAGGAGAACTGGTAACCGGTGTAAAGGTGTAAGCCTTATCTATTGTTGTAACTGGTAAATCCTACCTATTGTTTTTGATAAACCCTAATCGATTAATTTTTGTGAATTGGTTATATTGGTTTATAATCTGATGATGAGAGGTAATGATGATGACATGCATGATTATTGTATGAAGACAATTCCAAGAGATTTTGGTGAGTTGTAATGGTTATTTGTCTAGGGAATGAGAAAATGTATTGCATCTAATGCAAAGCATGTGATGAGTTACTAAGTTCAATGAAGCGGTGATCAAGGAGCGATCAAGGTTTTATTGATTGATGTGCAAAGATTGCTATGTAATTTAATGCTCATACTTGAACTGAATTTGTTTGTAATCTCGATGAGAGTTAAGTTTTTATTGTCTTACCGACCTGATTGATTTGTATTTAAGGTCGATGAAGTTGTTTAGTTTGAAGAGAGTTGGCAAAGAGATAGACATAGTTCAGCTGAGTGTGTGGTTGCTGAGCCTGATGATGTATCAGCAATTTGAGTAAAGGTAGATAGGAGCATGAAATGGATCTGATCAAGCAAGTGTAGTGCTATTCAAAAAGATCAAAAAACTCATACAAGGTAGTGTTTTCTAACAATTACAGCAAAATTGAATTCCCCTAACCAGGTAAGTTCTAACAATCTTGGTGATATTCAAATCCTCTAACAAGGTAGTTCGTTAGATTGGATTTTCAAATCTTCTACCGAGGTTACTCCTTATAGGGTATTGCTTCTAACAAGGCATTTGTAGTCAATCCCTTGACTGGGTGATTCCCGACATGATCAGTTCTTAACAAGAATTTTTGTAAAGCTTTATAGGCTAGGCTCCTAACAAGGCAAACTTCAGAAGAGTTCATATATTATCTTGTGAGTCTCATCTCACTGTTGTTTTTACCTATTTCAGTTTCCACATCAAAAATATTTGTGTCAAGTGGTGAATGTTTTTGTGGTCATGTTTTCATGGTTGATTTACTTAACTACTTAACTATTTTTTGATAAGTCATGATAACCAAAAGTATTGAGATATGAAGAAGTTGTTTACTATTAATTTGTTGTAACAGACAACCAGTTTATCTTATGAGTTTTTATCTTGACAGAGTCATTATTCTAAGTTTACTTTGAGAGATTTTATTAGTGAAGTTTATTATCAGTTTTTCTATCTACTGATTCACTCCCCCCTTCTTAGTAGTTGATCGGATACTTATTCTTTCATCATACCATCAGCATGCACACTAAGGAAATAGAAGATTCAAGGTTCCAGATGAAACACAAAAATACTCCTATCAAATGTGTCATGAAAAAACACAATTATCAAGGAAAACCTATGAAATTCAGCAAATAAAAGGTGTCTTGCTAAAAATATATATAACTAAAAAACTACTGCAAATCTCTGTATATCAATGTCTGAGCCACAAATCTCTAAAATTCTCTTAAGGAAAGAGAAAAACAAAGGCAAGAACTAAGGAAAAAGATAACAAGTTTCCTCTATATACAATAATAAGGCATGCAAACCCTAAAAGATTGAGTTGTACTCCCAAAAAGGTGAACTCAAGTTTGAAGTCTGAGCACAAGGAAAAAGCCTGAAAAGTAGGTGCCAAATCTGCATGGAAAGATGCAATATTGCTGCCAAAAATCCCTCTAGTCAATATGCAACCCCAAAAGACTCTCAAAATATCCTCAATCTATTGATAACTGCCTCAAACCACCTTTGAACTATTGTTGAACTGACCCACTGTCTGATGCATGTGTGTATAAGGGGAAAATAGATTAAATATTATGGTCAATAATGACTTAACTTTTAATATTAATTACATATATGTAACTCATCCCTTGTTTTTATATGATAAATATTAAAAGTAATTTCATTAAACTATCACTTTAATATTTATTTTATTTTTTAGTTGTGCATAGGTGCATCAGACAAACTTAAATGTCACTCTTAAATTAATTTTCTTATTTAAATAAGTACAAGAATATAAATAAAGATTTATTTTTAAAAAATCTTTATAATGCTTTTTATTTGCCTCTACTTATGTGGATAAAATAATTAATTTATTTATTATTATATTAAGTATATTAACAATGGCATGAAAATTTTATTGGCATATCTGATGAAGACAATAATGGAGAGATTATTGGCATATGGAGATATTGATGAGATGAGAAGATGACCAGTAAATTTATTGTTGGCATAACTTGTAAAGTTGATGGAGATTGTTGGCTAGATGATGATGATATAGTTGTAAGTTGTTTGATGACTTTATTTGTATTGTCATTGATGGCAACCATGTTTGTTGAATCATCTAAGTCATCTAGGCCTAACGGTAAAGTCTAACTGGTAGAGGAATGTGTTAGTCAGCAAAACTACTAAGTTGCAGTATACTGGTAAGCAAGTACAGTGTGATGATCAAGACACCAGTATGGATGATCAGTGAAGAGTTAGATGTTGCAGTGTGGAATATATGTTTATGACATTGGCATGAGTTTGTGATTGAAATGGCATCAGCAAATTTAGTATATTGAGTGAGTTATGATTTACTATCATAAACTCTGTGAAGTAGAATGTATACTGGTAATAGATCTTTAATCGGTAATGATTTATGGTTTGGCGGTGGATTTTATCATGTTCATTTCTTAGTGATGATGTGTTAGAAACCGTGTAAAATGATAATATGATGTTTGAGCATGTACAAGGATAAGATCTCTTGGGAAACAACGAAGTGCTTAGTAGAATGTGACAAGGGTTTGATTGCTTATCAAATCGATGTGCGGTGATCATTCAATGGTATAAATTGTCTTTAAATTTGTTATAATGATCTATAAATGATTTGTAATGATCTATAATGATCTAACATGTAAATTCATTATATTTTTAGGGTTTTGTAACTGACCTAGTTGAAAAGAGTTTTTAGGTCGAGTTTGAGAAGAGATTTTGTGTCGGTGATTTTGAGAAGAAGAGTGTGTCGAACCAGATTGAAGAGTCTGCATGTGAGAAGTAGAGATTGAGCTGAAAAGGATTTGTACTAGCAATCAAGGAAGCGTTGTGATCAAATTATTTGCCATGTTGTTCCCTAACAGTTATAGTAGTCTGAAATCCCTTAATTGGGTAGATCCTAATAGGTCTTATTTGTAAATCCCTTGATCGGGTGGCTCATTAACATGACTTCTAAATCCTCTAGCAAGGTTACTCCTAATAGGGATGATATTGTAAATCCCTTCACCGAGTGACTCCTAACAGGGTCTTCTCTTAATCGGGTATATTGTAAAGCTCCTAACCGGGCTAGGTCTATAATCGGGCACATTTTGAAAGATTGCAAATATTTTGTGGGTGCTAATTCCCATTGTGGTTTTTCCCATTTGGGTTTCCATGTGAAAAATATGTGTTCATGTGGTGATGCATTTTTCATGGGTGGATTTGATATCATTACTTCATTTTCTTAATGATGAACACTTAAGTAGCTACCAATAATAGTTTGGTAAATTTTGTTAGGTCCCGGCGACAACTGAGAGGGGGGGGTGAATCGGTTGTCCAATAAATTCAACCAAAATTAACTTAACCAAAACTTAATGCTTAATATCGGTAAACCAAACTTTATGCCGATAGACAGTCTTAACAGTTAATTGCAGTACCGGTAAAGATTAATGCATGAAACAGAAAGACAATAACATCCACAACACATAACACAATTATTTGTACGTGGAAACCCTGTAAGGGGAAAAACCATAGTGGGAAGCCTTACCCAAAATTAAATGATACTACTGCAGATAGTATGTGTGTACAATATGGATTCCACACATGTAGAAAGGCCAGTTGCCTAGAGCTCACTGCTCAATCACAAAATGAGAGTCACACTGACTATAATTGGATGGTTAAATCCAATGATAATGTACTGCATAAAATAGCATCTTCATATGTTGGATTCAGTACCAGTTTAGTTCTGATTGCCTCCACAAGATCCTTCCTTCAACCTTCAAATGATGTCTGCGTGTATAGCTCTACTTATTTTTGCATATACCTTATTGCAATCCTTTTTTTTGCGTTCACATATTAATCTCACAAATGAGATCTTACATTTATACCATAACCTAAGACCAATTGAATAGGTCAGCTCACTAAAAGATATTACAATAAAATAAATTACAAGTAAATCAATATCCGATGTATGATGTCGGCTCAATGCATTTATAATAATAATAAATCATCTAAATAACATGTCATGCTGATCTGGAATAGATATGTCTGCTAATGCTTATCCTAGACCTATTTGACGGTAACAACAAATATGCAAACCTGAATAAATAATTAACCAAATTGCCAAAACCAAGTGATCGAATAATGTCTTCAACATAACCAAGTAGTCTCCAAGTCATTCCAAGTGTCGTTGAACAACATAATCTATCGGTGAACCAAATACTGGTGACTTTGCATAAGTCTCTAACTTGCCGGTGAGCATAACCAAAATCTCCAAGTGCTAATAAGTGTTGACAAGCGATGATAAGTGTTGACATCAATGACAAAACCATATCAACATATCCAAAATGCCAACAAATTTGGTTTAAAGACTATTTGAGTAGTTACCGGTACTGGTTTTTGAAGTGTTTTTGAAGTATTGCAGAATTATTTTAACTACTAATTCACCCCCCCCCCCCCTCTCAGTAGTTATCAGATCCTCATAATAACAATTGGTATCAGAGTGCTAGGTCCTCTTTGTACAGAAGCTTAATTGCTTGAGGTAAAGATCCGAGATGATGAAGAATGAGGGTCCTAAGTTTACGAATGACAACTACAAAATATGGAGTGACAAAATGAAGATCTACATCAAAGGAATGGGAGCATAGTTTTGGTTGCATGTTGAAAATAAGTATTTACCTCCTATCGGTACTCTGACTGCAGATCAACTTAAGGAATAGCAAGAGAATATTCAAACATTGGAAGCCATTGTAACTATACTTTCTATTTCTAAGTATATTGATGTCCATGGTCTTGAAACATCTTATGAAGTTTGGGAAAATTTGAAGTTAATCTATGGTGGAGATGAGCATGTGCAAAAAGCTAAAGAGTAAAGTCTTAGAGGTAAGTTTGATGACACGAAAATGATGGAAGGAGAAAACATCACCCAGTATGGACAAAGAATAAAAGAAGTTGTTGGAGGAATCAAAAGTGTTGGTGGAACCATAACAAAAGACATAGCGGTAAATAAAATGCTAAGAACCTTATTTCCTACTTATGCTATTAGAGTATCTGTTATCCAAGAATTGAGGTCAGTCAACAAATATAAAGTTATAGTTGATTCTTTGATAGGAAAGTGTACTTCTTTTGAGTTGAATAGCTTTGACAATAGTGTACCTAAAGTAGAATCTGCTTTCAAAGCATCATTATCTAATGCACCGGTAAGAAAAGGGAAGGATGTCTAAAGGTCAATTCATTATGGAGGTGGTAATGAAGAAGCGGATGGTGAAGATAACTTGATGGAAATTGAGGCTTTATTGGCAAATAAACTTCCTAGAGGCATCGGTAAGTACAAAGGCAAGCTTCCTCTTAAATGTTTCTCATGTAACAAGATAGGACATATTGCTGCTAATTATCCTAATAGTGATCAGAAGGAAAAGTTCAGAAGGTTTAAGGAAAAGGTAAGAAACAATGCTATGTTGCAGTTGATGAAGGTGTTACCGATGAAGAATCTAAGGATGAAGATAATGAGGAAATTGTTTTTGTAGCGGGTAAGGAATATCTCTTTGACAAGAAAGCTTTAGTGTCTTATATTGATACCAGTGATGACTGGGTCATTGATAGCGGTTGCTCACATCAGATGACCGGTGACAAGAACAAATTTATTACACTTGAATAATTTGATGGTGGAGTAGTGAGATTCGGCAAAAAATCACCATGCATGGTAAAACATAAAGGTTCTATTTCTTTAAATGGAAAAAGTAACACTGATGATGTTTATTGGGTTGAAGGATTAAAGAATAACTTGTTGAGTATTGGTCAATTGAATGATAAAGGTTATCATCTTGGGTTTAAGAGTGGAGTGTGTAGGATTTTAGGAAGCAAAGGAGAACTGATTGCTACCGGTAAATAGACAAAAGGTAACTTATTCCATCTGAATAATAATGTTAACAATTGTTTGGTTGAAAATGTTGAGGACAGTTGGTTATGACATAGAATATTTTGTCATGTGAATTTTGATAATGTGTTTAAGGTCAGCAACTCAAATATGGTTAGAGGTATGCCACAATTAGTCAAACCAGACAATGTGATTTGTAAAGAGTGTTAGTTGGGTAAGATGACTACTTCCTCTTTTAAAAGCAAATCATTTTCTTCTGAAAGTATTTTAGATTTGGTGCACACTGATTTATGTGGTCCTATTAGGACTAGGAGTTATTATGGTGATAAATATTTCATGATATTTACTAATGATTATTCAAGAATGGTGTGTGTTACATTTTTGAAGGAAAAGTCGGATGCTTTCAGGAAGTTTAAGGCATTCAAAGCCTTAGTAGAGAAATAAACCAGTAAGAATCTTAAGTGCCTAAGATCTAACCGGAGTGGAGAATTCACATCAGCTAAATTTGTGAAATACTATGATGAGAATGGAATCAAGAGACAACTATCTACACCAAGGACACCACAATAGAATGAAATTGCAGAAAGGAGGAACCAGACAATAGTTGAGGCAGCTAGAACAATGTTGATACAAGGAGATGTACCTAAAATGTTTTGGAGAGAAGCAATCAACACTGCAATATACACAATGAACCGAGTATTGGTCAAGAAAGGTAGTGATAAAACTCCCTATGAAATATGGTATGGTCATACTCCTAATTTTAGTAATTTCAATGTCTTTGGCAACAAGTGTTTGTTGGTATTTTGGATATGTTGATATGGTTTTGTCATTGATGTCAACACTTGTCATCACTTTTCAACACTCTTCAACACTTATTAGCACTTGGAGATTTTGGTTATGTTCACCGGCAAATTAGAGACTTATGCAAGTCACTGATATTTGGTTCACCGACAGATTTTATAGTTCACCGGCACTTGGAATGACTTGGAAACTACTTGGTTATGTCAAAGACATTATTCGATCACTTGGTTTTGGTGATTTGGTTAATTATTTATATCAGTTTGCATATTTGTTGTCATCAGAAAATAGGTCCAGAATAAGCACCGACAGACTTATCTACTCCAGATCAACATGACATGTTATGGAAATGATTTATTATTATTGTAAATGCATTGAGTCGACATCACGCATCGGGTATTGATTTGTTTATTGTAATATCTTTTAGTGAGCTGACCTATTCAATTGGTCTTAGGTTATGGTATATATGTATGATCTTATTTGTAAGATAAAAAAGAGAAAGATTGTGAATGCGAAAAGGATTGCAATAAGGTATATTCAAAAATAAGCAGAGCTATACACACAGACATCATTTGAAGGTTGAAGGAAGGATTTGTGAAGGCAATCAGAACTTAACTAGTACTATGTTGGTAAATGGATTTGTTGCTTGAAGAAACTTTCTTGAAAAACTCTGTTTTGCCCTGTAATTAGCAACAAAACGTTCACAATAGTTGAAGAATCACAAAGAAATGGTAATTCTTCTCTGCATTTGAGAGGGGCAGCTCCCTCGTATAATGGGGGTATTTGGATTTTTCAAAAAATTAAAGAACGAACAATAAAGAAAGATTGAACACCATATAAGGTATGAATCTAGATTAAAATAAATTCCATATAATCAAGTTTGAGATACCACAACTTGAAATAAACTTCTTCACATTCAATGTTAAAGGGAAAGCATTAGGTAATCATCAATTAAACATAAGAACATTGATAATAACCCATGAGAATAAGTTGAACACACATCCAAATTGATCTCTATTGCTTAATTGCTTGAATAACACTATCCAAGTCTCTTATACAAAGCTTGTGAAAAAGTGGAATCCCCTCACATTGAATAATAATGAGGTATATATAGGTGAAGTGGTAACCACCTGAGGTAACTACCCTAACCACCTTTATAACTACTTTATAACTTCCTCAACCACTTGAAATAACTTCCTCAACTTTGGGAAAAATAACTACTTAGAATAACTACCCAGAAAGAGAACTTAAGATAACTACCTCATATGAAAAGAGCCAAGATTATCTTTTATTAAAATATAGAAATAGAGATGAGAGAAAGGAAACTCGATCATGAGAGTTATTTACAAAGAAAGACAAAAACATGATGCGAGTAACACAACAAAAATGGAGACTATACAAAATGCAACTTTGTACTTATTTTAAGCTAACTCCTTGTGCTGTCGATGAGGCTGTCGCTTCTATAGGCACATTATGTTGTCCAGGTCCTTTGTCTCTGAAGATTCTGAAAAGTCGGATGGCTGAAGTGACAGATTTACCTTTGGGAATTAGGATGTTGGCTATCCTCATTTTCCATGTCTTCAAGTTTCTATGAACGCCACTTAGTTCTGTCACCATGTTGAGTATCTGAGACATAGAGATTCTCAAGGAAGAGTAAATATCAATCAATGTTTCCATGGTATTTTCATTGAAGTTTGTCCTATTAAAAAGCTTCTGATCTACCATGTTCTGGAAGCTATTCTGTAACACCTGCAAATCTTCCATCAATGTCACATCTGGGAGAAGAGTAGTGAGTTGTCCTTGGAGTTTGGTACACACTTGATCACAAAAAAGCATGAGCTTTTCTAATTCTGATGAAACTTGATCTATGATCACTAGTTTCCAGTTAATGCTTTCTATCCATATTTCTAGATAATCTTTTTCATTACTAGGCAGGATTTTCTCAGTTGCAAGGGTGTCCATTCCAATTTCTATCATTTGTTTGAAATCATTCACAATTTCCTTCCAAGTTGTTTCCTCTTTCTTGACATTCTTCAAGTCTTACTCAATAGTATTTTTCTTTATTAAGGCCTCATCATGGATAGATTTTGCTTGGACTAGGAAATCACATGCAAGAGTTTTGACCTTTTCTACCCAACCTTTAGTTACCTTTCCATAGGCTTGGTACTTTTGAAGATTATCCATAACATTCCTTTCAATTTCTCCTTCTGGTGTCAATATAATTGGCTGGCAATCTACACTTAGTGGCAAAGTGGAGGTATCAACTACGGATTTCAAGTAAGAAGACAAAGTGTGCACTTGTTGTTTCAATTGATCCTTGCATTGCTTATCCTTTTTACTTCTCTCCACCATTCTGGCTGCCATCACATTAAAGTTCTGAATATCAGACTCATGAGAAGAAGTTCCCATATCAATCTTTGTCACAACAAAGTTCGTAGAGGTGGCCTCATTTGTATCTTTCTCAGATATGGGTTGAGAAATCTCTAAACACATATTCCTCGAATTTGGATCAGTCTTTATTCTTGAGGATACTTTGAGTTTCTTCGGTTTTTCAGCTCTTCCAAAGAGATCAAATATGCTACTAAATTCAGGTACCACTAGCTTTTCTACCTTCCTCTTCTTCAATAGACTTTGTTCTAACCATGGGAAAGAAGAATTTTCTATAGACTCTTGGATGATTTCTTGTCTTGCTACCATTGTTGTTGTCGCCTCTCTGATTTCTTCAAATTGATCGCTTGGATTGCTTGGAAATGATGAATCCATGACTAAAGTATTTTGTTGTGCTTCTTGTTGTAGGGATTCAATAGGAACTGAGGGAGATATGGAATGCATTCCATCATCAAATCTTCTGTCATCCAGAATTTCCACTGGAACTTGATCCTTTACTTGACTTGCAATAGAATTTTTTTCTATGTGTTTTGCTCTGGATTTATTCCTCTTTTGTCGGGGTTCATCACCACATGTGTTCTAAAGATTGTTCCTCCTTGGAGGGTCTTCATCTCCATCACTTCCTTGAGTATTCTGGTAAGAAGGAGTATCCCTAGCTAGAGTATGGGAAGAATGCAGTGACATAGAGCTCTCAAGCTGACTTCCTTTCCTTCTTGGAGTTTCCTTTGTTGGTCTGGTAGCAGTCATTTGAGTAATTTTCTTCTTAATCCAGGCTTCAGAATTCTTGATTACAAAACTTGTTCTTTCTCTGACATCTCTCATTTCTGGATCTGCCCAATTCAAATTGGGAAGTGGCTGGGACTAGACTTGCTCAAAATAGATAGGATCAATCAAATCAGATCCATCATCTTCAATTCCTTCTATGGTCCATTCCATCTTGAAATCATTCATTTGCTTCAAAGTCAACCTTGTCCAATATCTTTTTCTAACTTTGAACTCATCTTCACAATCCTCCCAAAAGTCTTCAAGATTAGGAAAATGAAAATAGCCAGGACCTAACTTTAAGTTGTTCTTGACATAATCCTTACTATCAAAAGGAAATCTCATCTGATATGGATACAAGTTGACCTTGGATAAAGCTTTGTCTATCTCATCTGCTCTTGAACTTGACTCACATCTATAGTGCCCGAGACAAATGGGAAAGGCTACCCCTTTATTCTTTCTATCTCTACCTTTCTTTTGAACTAAAACCAATTGTTGACAAAGCTCATCTAAAATGAGCTTATCATCAACATATCTGGGTAGCTTGTGTGGATAACCTTCAAATCCTCCTACTCGAAGATAGGTAAATCTTGGAAACTGGATGAAGAAACTTCAATATTTCTTCATCAATTTAGTGGCTTCCTTTGATATTCTGGTGGCAATGTCTCCTTGTAATAACCTTACTGCCCACATTGTGAAAGCATCATTCACCCGCCTGAAATACACAAAGCTTTCCTCAAGTTGCAAATGCTTGTAATAATGGTAAACTTGAGTTTCTTGATTTAGGACACCATTAGTACTTAACCCTGGCCATGACCTCAAATTAGAAATAGCATATATCAAGTAAGAGATCATATGGAAGCGTTGACTTGTTTTGAAGTGCACTAACTGGTCATGTATGCAGTTGCTGATGAGATGGCCCCAGTCAATGAATTGCTTACCGACAGAGATGACTATTATGAAGAGGTACATCCACATTTCGAACTCAGTGGAATCAGGACTTCTTGTCACTCTATGGAGTAAGATAATCAAGTAACAAATCTCTTTGATGAAAAGAGAACGATGGAGTGTTTTTTGAAGCTGAGACTGTCCTCCTTGTGGCGCAACCATCCATTCTTTAGCCAGATTGTTGAGGCATTTGCTTCTATTATCGCTGAAGTATTTGTAAGCTTTTTGCTTATCGATGTGAGTGAACTTTTCCTTATATGGAAAATGAAGAATAATAGCTATTGAAATTCCGTCAAGTTTGGCCATTCAGGATCCGTCTGTAGCTCTTATCTCTCTTGCATCTGGATTATATCTTTTTGAGCATTCGAGTACCAAATTTGTACATTGAATTGATATGGGAAAACATGCTCCTTCAATCAAGCCGCTTCTTGCCACTCTATAGGACAACTTTGATCTGTCACCTTCCATGAAGAACTTTTTGATTTCCTACAAATTAATATGCCCAATCTTGGTATCATGAACCTTTGGAATCATGGTGGTGATCATCGGGGCATACTCATACTCTTGAGCCTTGTATTTCATGTTGATGTGTTTTGCAGATTCCTATACTAAGAAGTTCTTAAAGCATCTTGTTATTACCAATTGCAGCAAATTAAACAATGTTTAAAAATATCTCTTGACTCCCTCTTATCCCATAGGTTTGAAAACTTGAAAGATCATTTAAAACAATATCATCCTACTGCTAGAATCATTGCATTACGTTTCTTTGAGATAATTTATTAAATAAATCATATCTCTCATTCTCCATATTTCATGGTATCTGACACAACTCCTTCTTCAATCTGTATTTGAAAAGAATACTCATAACATATTTAAAGCTCTTTGAGATAGCGAGCATGGGTTTTGAAGTAAACCGACCCAGTATTCTTCAATGCATGAATGATATCAATTTGAACTGAAACTTACACAAGTTCTTCTTTAATCAATGTCGATGTCCCATATCTTGCAGGGACACCCGAATCATAATCATGGTGTCCTATATCGTGTTGACCAAACCACATTTCAAGAACCTAAACCCCGCCACCAGCAGCTCGGGTTCCCCTTCCCCGAGCAACACATCAACAAACCTGGGTTATCTTACACCCTAGTCAGTGTCCAATCTGATAAGGATAGGAGTGATAGGAGTTTTAGAGGGGGGTAACTAGCATGCTAGAGAGTTGTTTGCTCATAGGGCGTGTTCCACTCGAACCACTGCTGTAAGATGACATCTTCTCTGAAATGCTGCAAGTAATATCATCGATGGCTAAGGAGAAACAATATCATGTAAGGTGGCGGAATACACACTGCACTTTTCTCAAACTCCTATCAACATATTTACATTGCACAGCAATAACAATCATGTGCTAAGAATGACAACCATTTCTTTAAGATTATTTTGATCAAACTATCTATTTCACCAAGCCAGAGGATTCATGCAATGCTCATGTAAATAGACACACACGGCATACATTCTTCTATCTTGCATATCATCGATAATTTGCAAAATACACATCAAAACATAATACTTCATCTTTGACGTTTGCAAGTGCAAGTGGAGTTAGGGGGCATGATAACATGCATTTTTATCGGCATGCAAAGCAAATGGCGGAAGTAGTTAGAAAACCGGTTTTCACCTTCCTTCCTGGCCACGTGGTGGGTTGCTTCCGCCAATTGGCATTTCAGGTGAGCTTGGTGGAGCGATTTTCCAGTTAGAAAAGTATCGGCATGTTAGTCAACTTTGCCAAGTTGCCGATAGCAACCAGAACATAACTTAAAACTGTTAGTCGGTTATTGATATTTATATTCGGCTTGTTTATCCTTTTGGTCAACTTGCTGATATCTTTCATGCATAAGTGAGTTCGATGTAGTTTCTGATTTGAATGGAGAGAGAACTTCAGGTTTGAATGTAGACTGAATGCTCAACATACGTATCAGCCAAGGCATTGCAACTACAAAAATTGATAAAAAAAATCTGCAAATGTACATTCCTGAATGAATCGAAGAGGTGTTGAACCATTGGGCAGTCAAGAGTCGATACGTAACATGAGTCTGCTGACAGTTGGGAAGAATGTTCAATGTAGCAACTCCACCGCTAGCCCGAGAGTAAGATTCAATAGGCATTGGACTCGAAAGAAGCCGGGTGTCAATGCTCTACATTTTCAATTCAAAGTCTTCCATTTTGACATCAGTGGAAAGAATATTTAAAAAGAATTTGGTTTTACACCCACCAATTACATCAACTTGAAAATTTCTAAAGACTTCTTAATTTTAACAAATCGATTTGTGCATATTCTATAATCTTTGCTTGTCATGAGACCACATTTCTTTGAGTTATGTCACCAAACTGTCCAAGAACCATGTCTAATTTGTCAAATGATTTCGATGCTTTGTCTATGATTCCTCATTTTGCATACACACCGACTGGAGAAATTCCAACAATAATATATGTGCGCTGCATTCTTTATTTCATTGGTGGGTTCTTGAAAAACCATTAATGGCCGATAGATAGAACTCATCGAACCACTTACCTTATTCTTTGCAGCTCCCATCATTGGTTTGCATAAACATCTTCGGCAACTTAGAAGTTATTATCAAAATATCAAATTGTTTTGAAATGATACCGGTGACTTTCTTTTTTAAAAGTAGCACAAGCAACCATTAAGTTTTCTTCAAATGTTTTTCCATGCCTTTGGAAACTAGACAAAATTTACTAATGGATAAATGAAACTTTGGAAACATGCCACATGCAAGTATATTGGCCTTTTTTTAAAGTAAACTAGCTCGCCGATGATGAATTTCTCACTCAAAAGTGTTTTAACAAACCTCCAACTTTGCAAACTTAGGTGAACTGTCGATGATGGTGCAAATAGAATGAAATTGCCAACCTACCGCAAATACATATCAGCCCCTTCATCCTTCACTCTAACTCATCAGTGTATCTTTCTATTGTCGAAGTTTTCCACATAGGCAGTTTCATGTATGCTTGTTAGTTGATTGAATTGGCTTATTTTATTCTTTATTCAGCTCAACAGTAGGCCGATTGGAGTTAACCTTCTCTTTCTATTGGCATTTGATGAACTTTCCACAACTTGTGTTAGAAACTCAAGTCAATTTGGCAATAAAGACCAATCCAACATATCTTTGTCCACACTTGGAATTGATTCCACAAGTACTTGAAATGGAACGTTGTCTTGAACGAGATGAATACTCATTACCTTGATGTCTAACAAAATAAAAGTTTTTGTTTTTTGGAAACTCTTTATATCAACATGATTCCATTCTTGGATGATAGGAAACTTTCTAGGCAAACATTTATCACACGCAAGATTTCAAAGGCCAAAATTTCAAAATTTTAAAATTTTAAAATTGGGGCTAACAGCTGGCTCTGACTGGGGACAAGGATCACAAGAGACGCAGGATGAACCCAAAATCTCTGGTTCACAAACTAGTACCTTATTCATTGGGCAACAGAGTCAAAAGGATTGGTGCACTACTTTACATGGAACAAGGAGGGAGAACCAAGCCAAAAAGGAGAAAGAACAACACACACACATAAACAAAAGGGAACAAAGCCAAAACTCCTAGCTAGGGTATATACAAGATGAAAGGCAAATGAGCTTATGGATTATATAATTTTAAGTGTTGCCCATTATAAGCAAGGGGCATATGTGTGCCATCTATGTATGCCAGGTAGAATGAATTTGTACCACAGACTTGCCTAATTTGAAAAGGTCCTCTCCAAAGTGAATCAAATTTACCATGTAATCCCTTTGGTTCTCTTCATTTATCCCATAATAGAACCAGATCACCAACTTGAAAAGATCTTTCCCTTGCTTCCTGGTCAAATAGTTCTTTCACTCGCATTTGATGTTCTCTGATTCTATCCACCACTGTTTCTCTTTGTTCTTCCATCTTGGTTAAGTGCAATATTCATTTTTCCAATGCATCTTTAAACTCATGATTTTCGACTACTTCTTGAAACTTAAGAGAAGCTAACTCCAATGGAATAGGTAGTCTAGCTTCCGCACCAAAAACTAATTCGAATGGAGACATCTTGATAGCCCGCTTCTTTGTTGTACAATCAGCCCATAGTGCTTCATATAGATGTTTATGCCACATTCTTTGATTTTCATCGACTAACTTGCGGCGAATAGTGATGATATTCTTATTGCTCGCTTCAGCTTGACCATTTCCCTGAGGATAATAGTCAGATGCATGTGAAATTATAACTCCATACTTGTAACAGAAAGCCGATATTTCATAAGAGGAGAAATTGGTAGCATTATCGGTGACGATTTTCTGCGGAACTCCATATCTTACAAGAATGTTTTGTTTGATGAAGTCACAAACTACTTCTGATGTTGTTTGTCTAACTGGAGTTGCTTCAACCCACTTGGTGAAATAGTCAGTGGCTACCAAGATGTGTGTATGACCCACACTGGAATGAGGATGAATTAGACCGATGAAATCTAGTCCCCACTATTGAAATGGTTCTTCAATAATCACAGGTTTCAAAGGTAGGGCCGCAAGTTGTACTCTTCCCTTAAATTGTTGACATGCGTCGCATCTCTTTACCCGATCATTCACATCTTTGAACATTCCAGGCCAATAATAGAAATTCTCAATATTTTGAAAGCCATTACTGAGGAAGAAAAATGCCCTCCACAGGCTTCATTATGAAAGAACTAAAGGAGCTTCTTTCTTTGTTCTTTGTCTACACACCTGAGAAATATGCCATCTATTCCTTTTTTATAAAGAACATCACCCCAAATAATATATTTAGCAGCCTTCAACTTGATAGTTCATTTCTTCCTAGGGGTTAGATGAGCAGGACATTCTTCGTATGTGAGAAAATGTGCTATGTTGGAAAACCACTCATCTGTGGTGCTAACAAATAGAACCAAAGGTAGTTCAGACTCTTGAGAAACATTCCCATTAGAATTATTCTCAGCTATTAGGTTACACAACCCATGCTCGCGAACAAGCTTGGTTGGTTTGATATCGATATCATACTCTTGAACCTTTGCAATCCAAGAGGCTCGCTTGCTCATACCAATTTCTTATTGTGTGAGTATGGTCTTCACTGCAGTATCTGGGACATACACTATAGAATGAGAATTTAGAACATAAAAGAAAAATTGCTTCATAGCCTTGACCACTGCATAAGCTTGCTTTTCAACTGGAGAATACTTCAATTCATGCTTTTTTAGTGGAATACTCATAAAAGAAATCAGTGCTTCAATGTTTTCATTATGATGTTGGGTCAATATTGCAGATAATGTAGTATCAGAAGCATAACAATATACATTGAAATCTTTGGAGAAATCTGGATAAACCAATGTAGGTGCATCCGCAATGGCTGACTTGATCTGATTGAAAGCCCTTTTTCCTTCATCTGACCACTTGAATGTGGCATCACCTCTCATCATCTCAACAATGGACTTTGTAATTTCTGAGAAATCAGGAATGAACTTTCTTATAAAATTAATCTGGCCAAAGAAAGAGCGAACACCAGGCTTACTGGAAGGTAACGGTAACTGCTGAATGGCTTTGACTCACTCTGGATCAATATGAATACCTTCTTTCGAAACAATGTGACCTAACAATTTCCCTTCTGTCACTCCAAAAATGGATTTCTTTGGATTCAATGAAATACCTTGTTGCCTACAATGTTGTAGCACACACTCCAAATGATAAGCATGTTCTTCTCGCTTCTTGGAAAAGACGGTTAAATCATCTAGATATACAACAATAATTTTATTTCTTAAGTCACCAAAAGAAAGATCCATTGCACGTTGAAAGGTGGCACCAACATTAATCAAACCGAAAGGCATATGGTTATAGGAAAGGGTTCCCCACGGAGTAGTGAAAGCTGTCTTATGCTAATCATCTTTTTCTACACCAATTTGATTATATCCAAAAAAACCATCAAGCATCGACATCATCTCAAAACCAGAGACAGTTTGAAGGAGATGGTCCATTACTGGTAAGGGATAGTTGTCTTTAAGAGATGCTTGATTGAGATTGCGAAAATCAACACAAATTCTTATCTCACCATTCTTCTTTCTAATAGGAACTATGTTTGCAACCCATGTAGAATGATGGATTGGGTAAATGATTTTAGCCTTTAACATTTTATCTACTTCCGCAAAGATTGCATCTGCTATCTTTGGATTGAATTGCCTTTGTTTTTGCCTGAATGGGGGCGAATTAGGCTTAAGAGGAATATGATGCTTAAATTCACCATTCATAAACACTTTGAGATCATCATAGCACCATGCGAATACATCAATATAGCTATTCAACAATTCAATGATGACTTTTCTTTCTTTGTGGGTCAAGCATTTTCCAATTAAAACAATCTTGGGATCATTTTCAAAACCAATATTTACTTTTTCCGTATCTGGAGAACTTGAGGGCTTCTTTTCATCATTCTTTACAAACTGATCATTCTTATCAAAGAGACTCTCAAGAGTGACTAATCCCTTAGGAATAGTATTTCCCTTTAGTTGCAAAATCTCTGATTCTTTATCTTCTTCTTTTATATTTTGTTGGCTTGTCAAAGAATGATTACCATCAAAGGACAAATTTGAGAAGGTTTAGGTGCCCTCTAAGAATGAGATGATATGCTTATCATCATCAAAAACTTGCCAATTTTGATTATTATTTGGCACACTAGGTCGGTAGATCATTTCCACTATATACACATCTTTTTCAAACTCAGGATGGGGCAGTAATAAAGAGACTGAAACGACAAGAGAATCTGCCTTTGTATTTTGTTCTCTTGGGATGACTTGTATGGAGAAAGCATCAAAACTTTCGATCTCATCCCATACTTTGTTTCGATAAGACTTGAGCCTTTTATTCTTAGTCTGATATTGACTCCTCACCTGGTTGACAACTAGTTCAGCATCTCCCATAACTTGTAACTTCTTGATTCCTTTTTCTTTGGCAAATTCCAAACCTAGAAGAAGAGCTTCATATTCTGCCGTATTATTGGTACTATCAAATGCGAGCTTGTAGGCTTTAGGAAACTTTTCCCCTTGAGGAGATATCAACACCACACCAGCACCTGAACCAGAAGATGAAGGACTTCCATCAAATTGCATTACCCAAAGTTCTGAGGATATGTCAGGAGCCAAAATTTCAGGAACATTTTCCTTCTTTGATGAGATCATATATGTACCTGGGCTAGTCTCAACATATAATATTTCAGCTCTTGGATCATCAGATTTGGGAACTGTGTATTTGGCTTTAGGTTCTGGGTCTAATCTGACTTTCTTGTTGCCAAGAGGTATCAAGGCATGTGACCAATCTAATTGAATCTCACCACCCAAATCTTTACAGAAACTACGGCTTAAGAGCATACCATAGCTGGCTGGAATATCGGCAACCAAGATGTTAAGTTTCAACTTCTTTTGAGGGTGAGCAGCTAAAACAACTTGAGCATCCTTAATTTGTCTGACCAAGGGTACTTGCTTTGATTCCATTGAGAACACTTTACCAGTAGGTTTATTTAAAGATAGGCCTAGTGCATCAGCAACTTTGGAAGGCATTACGTTATCAGATGCACCAGAATCTATAATATAGTTACTCAACTTACAACCTGCAATGTATAAGGAAATATAGAAAGGATCTGGCTTATTAGAAAAGGAAGTAGCAACAAGAGATGATTCCTTTGAAATGAACCCCTCTTGCTCATCCTCATTAAAATTCTCTCTTGATTCTTGATGTATGTCTGAGTGAGGTTGCTTGAAATCCTTTTTGATACAATGCACCAATTTATCCAATTGTTGTGGATTCTTCTTAAGATACTCAAATTGAGAAATCTACACCTTAGTATTTTTACAATATTCAATGAAATCAAAAGAATATTCAAAAGAGGAATCACCATGTTCAACTTCTTTTTCAGTTTTTCTTGATGACCCTAGTTCTTCTTTACTTTGTTTCCTGGAAAGAATTTGCTTAGGAACCTCATCCACCTCTTTATCTTTCGTAGCTAACTTAGCTTTCTCCCCGAGCTTCTGGCGCCAATTCTTTGTAAACACATTACATGAATGATTATTTATGTCACTATCTTTCTCATTTTCCTCGCCAGACTCATATTCTAAAAAGTTAACTGTAGGTGGACCAAACTATTGATTAGTTTCATCTTCAACATATTCTTCAATCCTTTCACTGGTCTGGTTCATCTGCATAAACCTAGTCATCTCGGGACATGAGGCTCCATCATGGTCCGTTGTGAGATGAAAATCACACATTGCAGCAGTTTGACGATTACTTGTAGATGGATGCTCAATCACCAACCTTGGTGTTGGAGTTGGTAGCTTTGGTTGCCGATTTTGTTGATATGGAATATAATTTCTTCTAGGAATATCTTGGTACATAGGTGGTGGATTCTATGGTAATTACTTCTTCAACTGAAGTAAATCATTGGCTAGTTTTTGGATCATTGGATCGATAGGTGTAGGATTGGCTTGTTGAATTTTTCCTTTCTGTAATTCTTTATTCCACTTTCCAGCACTCAGTAGGTCATCTTCAAATTCAATGGCTAACCTTTGTGCTGCAGCAAGATCAGCTACTCGTCCTCTTCTTATTTGGAAACTAATATCAGGAGGTTGTGCATTAATGAAGAAACATTTTTTATTTTCCTCCGTAGGCCTCTTATTAGCTGCTAATTTATTGACTATTTGTTGAAACGAGCCACAAAATTTCTCATAGGTTCATGCACTTCTTTTTTCATTTGGGTTAATTGAGCAAGAAGTAAATGACCATCATCTACAGTTTTAAATCTTTCTTCAAATTTTTGTAACAAAGTCGCCAAATTAGTAATGGAACCGGATGGTAACTAATTAAACCATTCAGCTATGACATCAATTAGAGTTTCAACAAAAATTCATACAGAAACATCCTCATACTAAACTCTGAGGATTGCACATGCAGTAAAGAAGGCACTAATATGATCTTCCGCGGTGACTTTTCCATCTCCTGAGAACTTCGGAAGATGCTTCCTTAAACCTGTTGGCAAATCATGCAATTGATTTCTTAAAGCTAGAGGGCCTATGGCAGCACCCCATGGAACTGGTTGTGGATGAGCCATGATTAGTTGTGTAAAGTTAATAACAAGAGGAGGAAGTAAAGTTAAGGCTTGGAAAAATGAGGAATGAGCACTTGCTTTCTTTGGTGAAGAAGGTCTACTGGTAGACTTAACTTTCTTTTTATAAGTGGTAGAAGGTGTAGAAAAATCAACCTTGTATAGTTCAGCAAAATCAGGATCAATGATACCCTTGCTTCTATCACCTCTAGTATACCTTTTGCTTGCCAGCGTGCTTGCTAATTACCTTGCTTGTACTGGTCTTGCATACATCAAATATTTTTTCTTTTTCACCTAGGAAGCACAAAAATTCTCTTAACGACAATAAGTTCTTGTCTAGGATGTACTCTTCTAAGAAAGTAATAATTCAACTTCTTCCACCAACACTTGATGCACTTGTTAGTATTCTGGATCAACTTGTCATATTCTAGGTTGTCTTTGATTTGGTTGCTGATTTAATGGAATCAAGAACACACGAGGAAATTTTTCCACTATTCTTTCACGGACCACCACTGGATTCTGAGCTTGTCTTTCTTCTTCTGCCAATATAGCACTTACTCTTTGATATTCAGCCCTACTTCTTCTATTCCTCCAAGCTAAAGTATCCAATTGCAAAAGTATATCTTCTTGCTCTGCATGAATCCAATCAAGATTCAGTTGTAGCACAGGGAAAAGGCTCTCATGCGGAAGAACCATCTTGTTTCATGATAGGCAAGTAAAAACAATATCAAAGCGACTGTCTTCTTGTTTTGATTTTGAATCCCCAGCAAAGTCGCCAAAAATCTGTTGGTAAACGGATTTGTTGCTTTCAGAAACTTTCTTGAAAAACTCTGTTTTGCCCTGTAATTAGCAACAAAACATTCACAATAATTGAAGAATCACAAAGAAATGGTAATTCTTCTCTGCGTTTGAGAGGGCAGCTCCCTCGTATAATGGGGGTATTTGGATTTTTCAAAAATTTAAAGAACGAACAATAAAGAAAGATTGAACGCCATATAAGGTATGAATCTAGATTAAAATAAATTCCATATAATCAAGTTTGAGATACCACAACTTGAAATAAACTTCTTCACATTCAATGTTAAAGGGAAAGCATTAGGTAATCATCAATTAAACATAAGAACATTGATAATAACCCATGAGAATAAGTTGAACACACATCCAAATTGATCTCTATTGCTTAATTGCTTGAATAACACTATCCAAGTCTCTTATACAAAGCTTGTGAAAAAGTGGAATCCCCTCACATTGAATAATAATGAGGTATATATAGGTGAAGTGGTAACCACCTGAGGTAACTACCCTAACCACCTTTATAACTACCCAAAATGAGAACTTAGGATAACTACCTCATATGAAAAGAGCCAAGATTATCTTTTATTACAATACTGAAATAGAGATGAGAGAAAGGAAACTCGATCATGAGAGTTATTTACAAAGAAAGACGAAAACATGATGCGAGTAACACAACAAAAATGGAGACTATATAAAATGCAACTCTGCACTTATTTTAAGCTAACTCCTTGTGCTGCCGATGAGGCTGTTGCTTCTGTAGGCACATTATGTTGTCTAGGTCCTTTGTCTCTGAAGATTCTGAAAAGTCAGATGGCTGAAGTGACAGATTTACCTTTGGGAATTAGGATGTTGGCTATCCTCATTTTCCATGTCTTTAAGTTTCTATGAACGCCACTTAGTTCTGTCACCATGCTGAGTATCTGAGACATAGAGATTCTCAAGGAAGATTAAATATCAATCAATTTTTCCATGGTATTTACATTGAAGTTTGTCCTATTAAAAAGTTGCTGATCTACCATGTTTTGGAAGCTATTCTGTAACACCTACAAATCTTCCATCAATGTCACATCTGGGAGAAGAGTAGTGAGTTGTCCTTGGAGTTTGGTACACACTTGATCACAGAAAAGCATGAGCTTTTCTAATTCTGATGAAACTTGATCTATGATCACTAGTTTCCAGTTAATGCTTTCTATCCATATTTCTAGATAATCTTTTTCATTACTAGGCAGAATTTTCTCAGTTGCAAGGGTGTCCATTCCAATTTCTATCATTTGTTCGAAATCATTCACAATTTCCTTCCAAGCTGTTTCCTCTTTCTTGACATTCTTCAAGTCTTACTCAATAGTATTTTTCTTTATTAAGGCCTCATCATGGATAGATTTTGCTTGGACTAGGAAATCACATGCAAGAGTTTTGACCTTTTCTACCCAACCTTCAATTACCTTTCCATAGGCTTGGTACTTTTGAAGATTATCCATAACATTCCTTTCAATTTCTCCTTCTGGTGCCAATATAATTGGCTGACGATCTACACTTAGTGGCAAAGTGGAGGTATCAACTACGGATTTCAAGTAAGAAGACAAAGTGTGCACTTGTTGTTTCAATTGATCCTTGGATTTCTTATCCTTTTCACTTCTCTCCACCATTCTGGCTACCATCACATTAAAGTTCTGAATATCAGACTCATGAGAAGAAGGTCCCATATCAATCTTTGTCACAACAAAGTCCGCAAAGGTGGCCTCATTTGTATCTTTCTCAGATATGGGTTGAGAAATCTCTAAACACATATTCCTCGAATTTGGATCAGTCTTTATTCTTGAGGATACTTTGAGTTTCTTCGGTTTTTCAGCTCTTCCAAAGAGATCAGATATGCTACTAAATTTAGGTACCACTAGCTTTTCTACCTTCCTCTTCTTCAATAGACTTTGTTCTAACCATGGGAAAGAAGAATTTTCTGTAGACTCTTGGATGATTTCTTGTCTTGCTACCATTATTGTTGTCACCTCTCTGATTTCTTCAAATTGATTGCTGGGATTGCTTGGAAATGATGAATCCATGACTAAAGTATTTTGTTGTGCTTCTTTTTATAGGGATTCAATAGGAATTGAGGGAGATATGGAATGCATTCCATCATCAAATCTTCTGTCATCCAGAATTTCCACTGGAACTTGATCCTTTACTTGACTTGCAATAGAATTTTCTTCTATGTCTTTTGCTCTGGATTTATTCCTCTTTTGTCGGGGTTCATCACCACATGTGTTCTGAAGATTGTTTCTCCTTTGAGGGTCTTCATCTCCATCACTTCCTTGAGTATTCTGGTAAGAAGGAGTATCCCTAGCTGGAGTATGGGAAGAATGTAGTGACGTAGAGCCCTCAAGATGACTTCCTTTCCTTCTTGAAGTTTCCTTTGTTGGTCTGGTAGCAATCATTTGAGTAATCTTCTTCTTAATCCAGGCTTCAGAATTCTTGATTACAAAACTTGTTCTTTCTCTAACATCTCTCATTTCTGGATCTGCCCAATTCAAATTGGGAAGTGCCTGGGACTGGACTTGCCCAAAATAGATAGGATCAATCAAATCAGATCCATCATCTTCAATGCCTTCTATGGTCCATTCCATCTTGAAATTATTCATTTGCTTCAAAGTCAACCTTGTCCAATCTCTTTTTCTAACATTGAACTCATCTTCACAATCCTCCCAAAAGTCTTCAAGATTAGGAAAATGAAAATAGCCAGGACCTAACTTTAAGCTGTTCTTGACATAATCCTTACTATCAAAAGGAAATCTCATCTGATATGGATACAAGTTGACCTTGGATAAAGCTTTTTCTGTCTCATCTGCTCTTGAAATTGACTCACATCTATAGTGCCCGAGACAAATGGGAAAGGCTACCACTTTATTCTTTCTATCTCTACATTTCATTTGAACTGAAACCAATTGCTGACAAAGCTAAACTAAAATGAGCTTATCATCAACATATCTGGGTAGCTTGTGTGGATAACCTTCAAATCCTCCTACTCGAAGATAGGTAAATCTCAGAAACTGGATGAAGAAACTTCCATATTTCTTTATCAATTTAGCGGCTTCCTTTAATATTCTCGTGGCAATGTCTCCTTGTAATAACCTTACTACCCACATTGTGAAAGCATCATTCACCCGCCTGAAATACACAAAGCTTTCCTCAAGTTGCAATTTCTTGTAATAATGGTAAACTCGAGTTTCTTGATTTAGGACACCATTAGTACTTAACCCTGGCCATGACCTCAAATTAGAAATAGAATATATCAAGTAAGAGATCATATGGAAGCATTGACATGTTTGGAAGTGCACTAACTGGTCATGTATGTAGTTGCTGATGAGATGGCCCCAGTCAATGAATTGCTTACCAACAGAGATGACTGTTATGAAGAGGTACATCAACATTTTGAACTCAGTGGAATCAGGACTTCCTGTCACTCTATGGAGTAAGATAATCAAGTAACAAATCTCTTTGATGAAAAGAGAACGATGGAGTGTTTTTTGAAGCTGAGACTGTCCTCCTTGTGGCGCAACCATCCATTCTTTAGCCAGATTGTTGAGGCATTTGCTTCTATTATCGCTGAAGTATTTGTAAGCTTTTTGCTTATCGATGTGAGTGAACTTTTCCTTATATGGAAAATGAAGAATAATAGCTATTGAAATTCCGTCAAGTTTGGCCATTCAGGATCCGTTTGTAGCTCTTATCTCTCTTGCATCTGGATTATATCTTTTTGAGCATTCGAGTACCAAATTTGTACATTGAATTGATATGGGAAAACATGCTCCTTCAATCAAGCCGCTTCTTGCCACTCTATAGGACAACTTTGATCTGTCACCTTCCATGAAGAACTTTTTGATTTCCTACAAATTAATATGCCCAATCTTGGTATCATGAACCTTTGGAATCATGGTGGTGATCATCGGGGCATACTCATACTCTTGAGCCTTGTATTTCATGTTGATGTGTTTTGCAGATTCCTATACTAAGAAGTTCTTAAAGCATCTTGTTATTACCAATTGCAGCAAATTAAACAATGTTTAAAAATATCTCTTGACTCCCTCTTATCCCATAGGTGTGAAAACTTGAAAGATCATTTAAAACAATATCACGCTACTGCTAGAATCATTGCATTACGTTTCTTTGAGATAATTTATTAAATAAATCATATCTCTCATTCTCCATATTTCATGGTATCTGACACAACTCCTTCTTCAATCTATTTTTGAAAAGAATACTCATAACATATTTAAAGCTCTTTGAGATAGCGAGCATGGGTTTTGAAGTAAACTGACCCAGTATTCTTCAATGCATGAATGATATCAATTTGAACTGAAACTTACACAAATTCTTCTTTAATCAATGTTGATGTCCCATATCCTACAGGGACACCCGAATCATAATCATGTTGTCCTATATCATGTTGACCAAACCACATTTCAAGAACCTAAACCCCGCCACCGGCAGCTCGGGTTCCCCTTCCCCGAGCAACACATCAACAGACCCGGGTGATCTTACACCCCAGTCAGTGTCCAATCCGATAAGGATAGGAGTGATAGGAGTTTTAGAGGGGGGCAATCAGCGTGCTAGAGAGTTGTTTTCTCATAGGGCGTGTTCCACTCGAACCACCGCTGTAAGATGACATCTTCTCTGAAATGCTGCAAGTAATATCATCGATGGCTAAGGAGAAACAATATCGCCTAAGGTGGCGAAATACACATTGCACTTTTCTCAAACTCCTATCAACATATTTACATCTCGCAACAATAACAATCATGTGCTGAGAATGACAACCATTTCTTTAAGATTATTTCAATCAAACTATCTATTTCGCTGAGCCAGAGGATTCATGCAATGCTCATGTAAATAGACACGCACGACATACATTCTTTTGTCTTGCATATCATCGATAATCTACAGAATACACATCGAAACATAATACTTCATCTTTGACGTTTGCAAGTGCAAGTGGAGTTAGGGGGCATGATAACATGCATTTTTATTGGCATGCAAAGCAAATGGCGGAAGTAGTTAGAAAACCGGTTTTCGCCTTCCTTCCTGGCCACATGGTGGGTTCCTTCCGCCAACTGGGGTTTCAGGCGAGCTTGGTGGAATGATTTTCCAGTTAGAAAAGTATCGGCATGTTAGTCAACTTTGCCAAGTTGCCGATAGCAACCAGAACATAACTTAAAACTGTTAGTCGGTTATTGATATTTATATTCGGCTTGTTTATCCTTTTGGTCAACATGCCGATATCTTTCATGCATAAGTGAGTTCGATGCAGTTTCTGATTTGAATGGAGAGAGAACCTCAGGTTTGAATGCAGACTGAATGCTCAACATACGTATTGGCCAAGGCATTGCAAGTACAAAAATTGATAAAAAAATATCTACAAATGTACATTCCTGAATGAATTGAAGAGGTTTTGAACCATTGGGCAGTCAAGAGTCGATACGTAACATGAGTCTGCCGACAGTTGGGAAGAATGTTCAACGTAGCGACTCCACTACTAGCCCAAGAGTAAGATTCAATAGGCATTGGACTCGAAAGAAGCCGGGTGTCAATGCTCCACATTTTCAATTCGAAGTCTTCCATTTTGACATCAGTGGAAAGAATATTTGAAAAGAATTTGGTTTTACACCCACCAATTACATCAACTTGAAAATTTCTAAAGACTTCTTAATTTTAACAAATCAATTTGTGCATATTCTACAATCTTTGCTTGTCATGAGACCACATTTCTTTGAGTTATGTTGCCAAACTATCCAAGAACCATGTCTACATTGTGAAATGATTTCAATGCTTTGTCTATGATTCCTCATTTTGCATACACGCCGACTGGAGCAATTCCAACAATAATATATGTGCATTGCATTCTTTATTTCATTGGTGGGTTCTTGAAAAACCATTAATGGCCGATAGATAGAACTCATCGAACCACTTACCTTATTCTTTGCGGCTCCCATCATTGGTTTGCATAAACATCTTCGGCAACTTAGAAATTATTATCAAAATATCAAATTGTTTTGAAATGATACCAGTGACTTTCTTTTTTAAAAGTAGCACAAGTAACCATTAAGGTTTCTTCAAATGTTTTTCCGTGCCTTTGGAAACTAGACAAAATTTGTTGATGGATAAATGAAACTTTGGAAACATACCCCATGCAAGTATATTGGCCTTTTTTTGAAAGTAAACCAGCTCACCGATGATGAATTTCTCACTCGAAAGTGTTTTAACGAACCTCCAACTTTGAAAACTTAGGTGAACTGTTGATGATGGTGCAAATAGAATGAAATTGCCAACCTACCGCAAATACATATTGGCCCCTTCATCCTTCACTCTAACTCGTCAGTGTATCCTTCTATTGTCGAAGTTTTCCACATAGGCAGTTTCATGTATGCTTGTTACTTGATTGAATTGGCTTATTTTATTCTTTATTCAGCTCAGCAGTAGGCCGATTGGAGTTAACCTTCTCTTTCTATTGGCATTTGATGAACTTTCCACAACTTGTGTTAGAAACTCAAGTCAATTTGGCAATAAAGACCAATCCAACATATCTTTGTCCACACTTGGAATTGATTCCACAAGTACTTGAAATGGAACATTGTCTTGAACGAGATGAATACTCATTACCTTGATGTCTAACAAAATAAAAGTTTTTGTTTTTTGGAAACTCTTTATATCAACTTGATTCCATTCTTGGATGATAGGAAACTTTCTAGGCGAACATTTATCACACGCAAGATTTCAAAGGCCAAAATTTCAAAATTTTCTAATTTTAAAATTGGGGCTAACATATTGAATCCAGCATATGAAGATACTATTTTGTGCAGTACATTATTATTGGATTTAACCATCCAATTGTAGTCAGTGTGACTCTCATTTTGTGATTGAGCAGTGAGCTCTAGGCAGCTGGCCTTTCTGCATGTGCAGAATCCATATTGTACACATATACTATCTGGAGTAGTATCATTTGATTGTGGGTAAGGATTCCCACCATTGTTTTTCCCCTTACAGGGTTTCCACATACAAACATTTGTGTTATGTGTTGTGGATGTTATTGTGTTTTTGTTTCATGCATTAATCTTTACTGGTATTGCAATTAACTATTAAAATTTTCTACCGGCATAAAGTTTGGTTTACTGGTATTAAGCATTAAGTTTTGGTTAAGTTAATTTTGATTGAATTTATTGGACAACTGATTCACCCCCCCCCTCTCAGTTATCTTTGGGACCTAACAGTGTTACATAAAGAGAGATGAGTATACCGAAAAGTTTGATCCTAAGAGTGATGAAGGAACTTTCCTTGGTTATTAAACTAAGAGAAAAGCATTCAAGTTCTTTAACAAAAGAACCAAGATGATTGTGGAAAGTGTTAATGTGAAAGTTGATGAGTATTCAGATAAATATGATGATAGCAGCAAATATGATGTAGTTGAGGAACAAAAGCTAATGATTATTGAACTAAAAGTTCAAAATGATGTAGAGCAGAACAATGTGGAGGATACTGCTCAACTGGTAGATGAAGAAGATGATGAACAAGAATAAACTTCTATACCAGAATTGGTTATGCCTAGATATGTTAAGTTGAATCACTCAGTAGATCAGATAATTGGTGACAAGAATGTTGGAGTACAAACAAGAAGAAATATCAGAGAAAGTACTTGTTTGATTTCCATAATTAAACCAAAGATAGTAAGAGAATCTCTCAAGGATGATGATTGGATAAAGGCTATGAATGAAGAGCTTGATCAAATAGAGAATAACAACACTTGGTCATTTGTACCTAGATGAGCTGATAAAAATGTGATTGGTACTAAGTGGGTATTTAGTAACAAGCTGAATGAAGATGATGAAGTGGTTAGGAACAAGGCTAGACTAGTTTGCAAAGGATATGCACAAGAAGAAGGTGAAGAATATGGAGAAACCTTTGCACCAGTTGCAAGACTTGAATGAGTTAGAATGCTACTTGCATTTGCAGCATTCAAGGGATTCAAGGTTTACTAAATGGATGTTAAGTCTGCATATTTAATGGAATTCTAGAAGAGGTTTACATAGAACAATCGAATGGTTTTGCATTGACTGAAGACAAGGATATGGTATGCAAACTACATAAAGCTTTATATGGATTAAAGAAAGCTCCAAGGGCATAGTTTGAAACACTTAATTCACATCTGATAAAGATTGGGTTTCAAAGAACCAATAAGGACAACAATATTTACCTAAAGATGGATGGAGATAAGTTATTAATTGCAAAAGTATTTGTTGATGATATCATATTTTGAGGAAATGATGATATGAGTCTAAATTTTGTAGAAGAGATGAAAAAAGAGTTTGAGATGTGTCTGATAGGTGAGATTAAATTTTTCATTGGTTTGCAGGTACAGTAGATGAAAGGAGGTATCTTTATAAGTCAGTCCAAGTATGTGAAGGAGGTATTGAAAACCTTTAGAATGGAAGATTGTAAACTAGTTGGAACCCCTATGCTTACTGGTTGTAGATTATCAAAGGAAGATGATTCGAATCTTATGAATAAAATAGCATAGATCCATGATTGGGAAATTACACTATGTTATTCATAGAAGAACGGATATTGCCCATGCATTGTGTATAGTGGCAAAATTTCAGAATAACCCTAAAGATACTCATATGGTTGTAGTGTAGAGACTTTTTAGGTATCTTAAAAGAACTATTGATTATGGATTATGCTATCCATAAAAAGGCAACTTCTCTTTGAAGGTATTCACATATGCTGATTGGGCAAGTAATGTATATGACTGGAAGAGCACAACTGGTGGTGCATTATTTCTAGGAGGAAGACTGGTATCTTGGACCAGTAAGAAATAAAGTTGTATTTCTCAGTCTACAGCAGAAGTAGAGTGTGTGGTTGCATCCATGAATTGTACAAAAGCTATATGTGTAATGCCCACCAAGTAACTGTGGAATTGAATCATCTCTAGGCTGCTCCTTCTCCTTTTCCTCATGGTGTGACTCTTCAGAAACCTCGGGGCAAAGGTTCTTATGAGTACCCATGCGACCAACATGATGATGATCTCTACCCCTAATAGGCATCTTATCTAAGCAAATGCAAAGGAAACTATAAGCTAAACATCTAAGGGAACTATAACAAGGAAAAATAAATAGCATGAATAAAACCACTGGGCTACCCCATGCCAAATGCTAAAATGCACAATGGGCTCAATAGAAACTAGAGTACCTAGTGTTGAACATGGGCTATGATACCAAGTTGTAATGCATGTCAAAATACCCTAAATAAACTAACCAATAATATACAAATGGAAATAAAAAAAAATTCTTAATTAACATCTAATAACAACCAATGCAACATATAACATCTCCATATATTTACATACATTAACCAATTAACCAATATAAACATACATCATTGCTCATTTCATCAAATAACGCAAGCGGAAATAACACAACATCAATAATTCTTTCTTTAGGGTACTTTAACATCATTACTTAATTCATTTCTACAATAACATACTACACACACGATAGGTATATTTCACCTTCATTAATGCATCATGTTCTAATTCTTTAACCAAGAGATATGAAACCTACAACATTACTTATTCCTCATGATATGCATAATTTCCTTTCAACCCATGCATCGATGTGAATCATTCCTATTTACTAGATCCAATTAACATCTTCTAACATATTCACTTATTAATCTATGAATATTCTTCTTTCAAGATTGTTTAACATTCTAACTAGCCTCTAAACATTCCATGAAATAATACAACTATTCCATAATGCAATTCCATTCTATTCCAACTATAATCCACTTATATCCATGATTCATAAGATCACATCTCTACAATAGTACAAATACAATATGCGTAAATTCTAATTTCATACTACAATTCATCTTACAAATATGAGCACATTAAATACATCATGAGAATAGCTCTTTCTTCTACAAGAATCCATCTACTATATACAAGAATGTTACTTTACATGCATTCTATCTTATCCATTACATAAATCTTCTACAAGGTACATCCATAGTACATCATGAAGAAGAATCCACATCCACACAAGACCAATCCAAGAGAACATCCCAATGGCTAAAAGTCACCAACCTCCCGACCATGTGGAACCAATGGAACCACCCCCTGTGCTAGGAGATGACGCAAGGTCCCAACACATACTCTAAACCTAAGCTGACACTCTAACCAAAGAGACTAATCCCACAAGGACTCTCAAGCAAGAACCCACACAATACAACAAGAATGAACTCCCAGAGTCATAAAACTCATCAAGACATAAATGCATTCAATAAGAATAATCATAAATCATAAGGTAAAACAAATGTAGGAGTGAAGTGTCATCACATGTCATCCTCAAAACATAAAAACATAAGGCACAAGACACTAACATGATGGACATGTGGAGCCATCTCAACCTATGAGAGACTAAGCGATATTAGATTACCATCTTCACGACATTCTCATTCTTATCCTAAAACATCCTCCCTAGGACTAAGTCATGAGGCACAAATCAATTTATCATCTTATTAATTAATTTAACTACCCAACCCATCAATCATTAGGTTATCACTTATTTACAAACCACGGAAAACTCCAATGTGCCCTGATGGTCTAGACTTCATGCATCCTTACAAGGAACCTCATGCAAGCCTATCTCTCGTGACCCCGGTTATCACAAGGAAGCCCACTCCTCCTAACATGGCCCAACAATAAAACACAAGAGGCCCTACCAACATAATTACATGAAAATAATACTCAATGCAGCCAACAACTTCCACACATACTCTTACAACATAAACAAGGCTACAACAACATCAATATAGCAAAATGAACCTCTTGGCTAGCAATAAACAAAGGCATATCAAGCCATCAAATTCTGCCATCAAATAAAAGATAACATCACAACAAGACCTACTCACTTGCTGGTCCAAAATAGCATAGTAATCATTTCAATCATCCATGGCCTATCCACATGGAAGAGAATCTAAAATATACACAATGGTGTAGAGAAGCAAATATACTCGAAACCATCAAAAAACATCAAAATTGATTAAATCCAAAACTGGGAAATATTAGCAGACCTCAAAAATGGGAAATATTAACAGACCTCAAATTAAGCCTCTGGTACAAAAATCATTTCGAGAAAATACCTCAAAAAATGACCAAAACTGAGAAAATAAAAAACACAAACAGGTTAGTGCTTTTGCCTCGCTAGATAGCGCTTCTACCAAGAAGTACAATGCTTCTATCAAGAAGAACAACACTTTTGTCAAGAAGAACATCGATTATGTTTCCATAATCATGCATATGTATCCTGAAAGAGTGCTTATATTGTGTAGAGCATCGCAAATGCAATACAAAACAACAATTTTTCACATTAAAACAATGCTTTTGCAGAAACAACGCTTTTGCACAAGACTTACAGAAAACTTAGAAAACTTTCGAGTAAAATAACAAAATCTAGACTTTACAAAAGGGCTTGAAAAACATATGAAAAGAGACACCTAGAAATAAGGAATACATAGGTACAAATACACCAAAATATCTTTGATTATAAACCAAGATTTAATCAAATATCTTCATGGCACAAAACAAATAGAACCACTGCAAAACTCACAAAGAATCCAATGAAGACAATCCCAAACAATCACAATTGAAGGACTCACAAAGGGAAAACCAGACTCCTCTCATACAAACAAGGATAAATCAATCAAAGATCTTCCAAACAATTTTTCATAGAGCCGAGAAATGCCATATAGAGGAAAACCAAATATATATCTCTCAGCAACTATATAAAAATTCTCATAACATAAAGTTTCCCTCCCAAACATTAACCTTCAGCAATAATAAAGCTATAGAGTAAAATAATATTTCAACCCAAGCCCAAAACAATGTAAACACAATGTATACACAGAGAAGCCATTGAAAGCTAAAATGCAAAGTGAAGAAATCCAACCTGCAACTTGAAGTAGTGGATTGAAGCTAAAGAAGAGCTCCCACAAGCCAAACCAAATCCAATCCAAGCTCCAGCCAAAACCAAGAGAGAAGAAATCCAAAACCAAGAAGAAACCTTGCTGGAGAAATTTCTAGAGAAGAATCAACCAGCCCAAAAAACCTCACGGGAATGAAAATAAAAAGCAACAATAATTCAAAACCCTAGCCTCAATCTCAACCAGTCAAAATATTCTATTTTCAAGTATGTTTTACCAACCCACCATATAATATAATTCATTCACCCATTTTGAATTTAACCAATGAGAGTGAAGGGTAGGTAAAGTAAAATAAAATATACTTATCCATCTAAGTGGGAATATTTTATTTTTATTTAATTTAATGTGCTCATACACCCCACTTAGGAATAAAAGTCAAACTATTAAATAAATATAGGCTATAAATAAATAATCCAAATGGGGATTAAAATCAAATAACCCAAAAGCTAATAAAATAAATTAAAGAACCAAATAAATATAAGATATCAAATAAATATCAAACCATAAAAGGTCAAATAAATAATTAAATAATCAAATACCATTAAAGATTAAATCACAAATATTAAATAAATACTAAACAACAATAAAGCTTATCAAATATTAAATAATTGTAAAATCAATAAACGTTAATTATCAAATAAATATAAATACCAAATAATTAAATATTCAAAACTTATAGATTAAATGTATTAAAATAAACATTACCAAATATAAAACTACACACCAAGAGCCACATAATTACTCTAACCTAATCAAGTAAATCAACCGACATAAACCGAACTCACAATACCAAGGGACCAAGCTTACTAACTGACATGGCGAATTATGCCAAGACATTGACTACTGATGGTGAACAAATTAGACCTAGAGTATGTGAGGGGAACTTATGCCATCTCTGAACCACATAAGCCTTTGGAAATAAAGACACACTCAGACCTATGAAGCCAGGCGGAGTCGATGTCTGGTACCTGGAAAATCCTGCAACCACAAAATGACAATACCACATTTACATATACACATATAGATAAGCAAGTGATAGAGAATTGTGACGACACATCTTGGTCGCAATGAGTGATGTGGAATTGTCTCTATCACGAAGACAGTTAAACAATAGTCAAACACATCTCATAAACATATCATCATGAAGTAGGGTTAGCGTAATCATAATCATCATCAAAACCATGATAAATCTAATCTATCAATAATCCATCACATAGTGAGCATAAAAAGTTCATCGAGTACATTTATCATCAAATCACATGATCAGTCATGATAGTACCAACATCCATATAGATAATCAAAATAGCATATGTCCAATAGTGTCTAACATCAATCATAAGTCACTGAAGCACATGAGTAATCATCATCCAAATCATCAAAATATAGTTTAGATAAGTCTATCAAGCATAATATAAAACTCAACTCTAGTCCAAATAAGTAAAATCAAGGGTGGACACTACATCCTCCCCCCCCTTTGCCTAGGCTTACTCCTAGAAGCCTGAGAACAAATAGGGGTATAGCTCTCTCATCCACACTACATCCTCCCAAGTAGCTGAAGAATCATCAATCGGATCCCACTGGACCCTTACCTTCTCTATGGTCTGACCTCTGAGGGACATCTCTCTGTATTGAAGAATGTGCACGGGCTCCATAGAAAGATGCCCGTCCTTGACTAGTAAAGCATTCCAATCCAACACATGCGAAATGTCAAGATGATGTAACCTCAAAACTAAAATATGAAACACATCATGGATGCGGGACAAGCTAGCCAACAAGGCAAGGCGATAAGCCATTGGACCAATCCGCTACAAAATCTTGAAAGGTCCAACAAATTGAGGCACCAACTTAGATCCTTTTCCGTAATGAATTGGACTCTTTCACGGGTGAACTCTCAGAAATACCCTGTCACCAATAGAAAACTACCTATCCACTCGATGAGCATCCGCATATTTCTTCTATCTATCTTGGGCGGCCAACAAATGCTCTCTAATGTGAGCCACCTGTTCCTCCATATCCTGCAACATCTTTGATCCAATACGCACTCTATCCTCTAAACGGTCCCAACTCAAGGGTGTGCGACATGTTCTACCATATAATGCCTGATAAGGAGATATACCAGTAGAGATATGGTAACCATTATTGTACGCAAACTCAACCAAATAGAGATAGTCCTCCCAACATGACTATTGACCCATCACGTACATCCTCAACATATCCTCCAAAACCTGATTCACCCTCTCTGTCTGTCCATCTATCTCAAGATGATAAGCTAAACTAAAGTTCAACTACGTACCCAAATCATGCTGAAGAGCTATTTAAAATGCTGATGTGAACATTTGATCATGATTTGATATGATGCACTGAGGAATACCATGCAACCTCACAACTCCCTCCAAGAAAACCCGAGCTACTTTTGCTATTGTATATGAAGACCTAATCGGAGAAAAGTGCGCTATTTTGGTCAATTCATCTACAATGACCATAATAGCATCATGATGATGTGAAGACATGGGAAATCCAGCTATAAAATCCATAGATATAATATCCCATTTCCATTCTGGAACCAAATGTGACTATAATAATCCTAGGGGATGCTGATGCTCTACCTTCACTCACTGACACTCTAGGAAACATGCCATGAAATTTGCAATATCTCTCCTCATACCAGACCAATGATATATCTATCTCAAATCCACATGCATCTTCTTGACACCTAGATGTGTCGATTAAGGTGCATGATGTGCCTCTGACATGATCAAATCTCAAAGACCATCTGATGGTGGAACATAAATACATCCCAAATGCCTAAGAAGTCCATCTGATTCCATTGAGTAACCTTCATATCTGCCCTCAAGAGATCTACATATGGCAACCTCTGCAATAATCTCCTAATACCATATATCTGAAGGAAGGGCACTAAGAATATGGCTCCTGAAATCCACACTAAGCGACATTGCTGAAATCTCATGCCTCCTGCGACTCAATGCATTTGCTACCACATTCTCCTTACCCTGAATATATCTCTCCTCAAAGTCATACTCACATAAGAACTCCATCCAATGCCTCTGCCTAGCTTTCAAATTTGGTTGTGTGAAGATGTACTGCAAACTACGATGATCACTGTGCAACTCAAATCTGTGTCCAAGAAGGAAGTGCCTCCATCTAACCAAAGCATGAACCACTACCGCTAACTCAAGATCATGGGTGGAATAATTCTGCATATGATTCATAAGTTTACATGACTCGTATGCAATCACATGACCATCCTGCATCAACACTACTCCTAGACCCTCCAAAGAAGCATCTGTGCACACCACAAAATTCCCCAAAGGATCTGGCACTGCTAAAATAGGTGCACTGGTCAAATGCTCCTTAAGGATCTGAAATGCTATCTCACACTGCTCTGTCCAAACAAACTTCTTTCCTTTTCTTTGAAGAGAAGTGATACGATGAGCTATCCTGAACATATTTGCGATAATATCCTGCTAAACCCATGAAACTACGTACCTCTCCCACATTAGTGGGTGCTGGCCAATTGACAATTGCCTAAATCTTTGAGGGATCAACTATGGTACCCTCTCCAGAAATCACATGACCAAGATACCTCACCTCTATTTGGAAGAACTCACACTTCGCCAAATTGGTGTATAGCTGATTCTCCCTAAGACATTGCAAAACCTACCTCACATGATCCTCATGCTCCTCAACTGATCTCGATTAAATCAAAATATCATCCAAAAATACTAATACAAATCTATCCAAATACAACCTAAATACACCATTCATCAAGCTCATGAAAACCAAAGATGCATTTGTGAGACCAAAATGTACCACTGTGAACTCATAATGACCATATCTAGTGCGAAAAGTTGTGCGATGAATGTCCACCTCCTGAATCCTCAACTGGTGATACCCGGACTTAAGGTCAATCTTAGAGAATATTTTGGCATCCTTAATCTGGTCAAATAAATCATCTATCTGAGGCAAGGGATATCGGTTATTCATCATCACCTTATTAAGCTATTTGTAATCAATACATAATCAAAGAGACCCGGCCTTCTTCTTCACAAATAACACAGGTGCACCCCAAGGGGACACACTATGATGAATAAACCCCTTCACCAACAACTCCTCCAACTGAACCCTCAACTCAATCAACTCCTGCATGGTCATCTGATAGGGATCTTTAGAAATAGGCTCATCTCCTGGCACCAAATCAATCCTGAAATCTATATCTCTCTGAGGGGGCATACCTGGAATCTCACTAGGAAAAACATCTGCAAACTCCTGAAGATTGGGATGCTGCTGCAATAAATCCTCTAAGCTAACTCCCTCATCCACTTCCTTCACTCTAACCACAAACAACTAGCAACCCTTATGTGCACACCTCTTCATTTGCATTGTAGAAATCATGTGAAGAGAGATAGGTCTCTTAATACCTACAATCTCCACACTCTTCCCAGTATCCTCCATCCACTACACTCTCTTACCTCTACAATCTATCTATGCTTGGTGAGATCCAAGCCAATTCATACCAAGAACCACATCATAAGATCCCAAAGATATAACACAAATATCCACAGAAGTATGGCAATCTCCTAAAACTAAAGGACAATTGAGCACAAGGGATTTCACTACCACTTTGGACCCCGTAGCTAACTCTACCTGCCACCTATCATCTTGCTTTGTCTTAGCAAGCTTGCATTTCTCTATTAGAAAAGGAGAAATAAAAGAGTGTCACACTCTAGAATCAAACAACACTGAACAAGAGATACCACCTATCACACCTGATGTCTCTACAAGGGTGGCCTAATTCTCAGCCTGACAGTTATCAACCATTGCAAAAACACGATGAGACCTGCCTACATCTCCAACTGTAGACTCAGAAGTAGTTGGCTTCTACTACCCTGACATCTGAGAAGTACGCTGAGGACAATGAATGGCAATGTGACTTGGCTATCCACATGCGAAGAAATCTCTCCTAACAAACACTCTGCTACCTAGTGTTGTACTCGACTATTGAACACTATCTTTACTAGAAGCTAGCTACAAACTCTGTGATGCTGAGAAGGAGTAGGTCTCTTGTCACGCTGATGATTGTGACTCCTATCAACCTAAAATCTAGCACCTCAAGCAAAGCTCTACCCCTAAGAAAACCTCTTCTTAGACCGCTAACCACTACAGAAAGAAGAAGGATGGCTCCTAGCATATCCTGAAGACTATTGTTGTGGTCCTCTCACCATAGATCCTATAATAGTTGCACTAACTGTTTGTCCTCCAGTTGCTCCTCTTGATGCTAATGAAATATTCTCCTCTACTAGTCTCACCTTCTCCACAACTACCTCCAAGGTCTTAGGTCTATGCATCTGAACCTCTCCACTAATACGATCACTAAGACCTCTAACAAAGTGTTGAATCAACATCGGCTCATCATCTGCATATCCAGAATACTGTCTAAGCTCAAAGAATATGTGCTCATACTACTCCACAGTCATCCTCTATTGCCTCAAATCATGGAACTCATCAGCCTTCCTCTACCTCCAATGATCTGAAAGAAATCTAGCACAAAACCACTCCAAGAATAATTCCCAAGATATCATCGCTATGTCCAAATTTAACTTTTGTTCCTCCATGTGCCACCATGTCATCGCAAAATCATGAAGATACAAAATTTCACATCTAACCTAGGTGTTACTGCTACACTGATGCATAGCAAAATACCTACCTAAGTCTAATAGCCATGTCTCTGCCTCCATGCCACTACCTAAGCCATCAAAGGTAGGAGGATGAGTCCTATTCAGATCTCTGATGTAACTAGCTGCAAGAGCCTCCTGATCCACCTCCATTCTCCTCCTAGGAGAACGCAAACGCTCTCTCTCCCAATGCTCCAAGTGACAAGATCCTTCCTACTGGTTCTCATCCTATCTTGGTCCTAGGTGACCAGGAAGCTCTTGAGGCATGTTCACTAACTATGGAATTAGATCATCTTTAGGCTACTCCTTCTCCTTTTCCTCATGGTGTGACTCTTCAGAAACCTTGAGGCGAAGGTTCCTATGAGTGCCCATGCGACCAACACGATGATGATCTCTACCCCTAACAAGCATCTTATCTAAGTAAATGGAAAGGAAACTATAAGCTAAACATCTAAGGGAACTATAACAAGGAAAAAAAAATAGCAGGGATAAAACCGCTGGGCTACCCCATGCCAAATGCTAAAATGCACAATGGGATCAATAGAAACTAGAGTACCCAGTGTTGAAAATGGGCTCTGATACCAAGTTGTAATGCCTGCCAAAATACCCTAAAGAAACTAAACAATAATATACAAATGGAGATAAAACAATTCTTAATTAACATCTAATAACAACTACTGCAACATATAACATCTCCATCTATTTACATACATTAACCAATATGAACATACATCATTGCTCATTTAATCAAATAACGCAAGTGGAAATAACACAACATCAATAATTCTTTCTCTAGGGTACTTTAACATCATTACTTAATTCATTTCTACAGTAACGTACTACACACACGGTAGGTATATTTCACCTTCATTAATGCATCATGTTCTAATTCTTTAACCAAGAGATATGCAACCTACAACATTATTTATTCCTCATGATATGCATAATTTCCTTTCTACAAATGAATATATGTGAATCATTCCTATTTACTAGATCCAATTAACATCTTCTAACATATTCACTTATTAATCTACGAATATTCCTCTTTCAATATTTTTTAACATTCTAACTAGCCTCTAAACATTCCATGAAATAATACAACTATTCAATAATGCAATTCCATTCTATTCCAACTATAATCCACTTATATCCATGATTCATAAGATCACATATTTACATTAGTACAAATACAATATGCCTAAATTCCAATTTCCAACTACAATTCAACTTACAAATATGAGTACATTAAATACATCATGAGCATAGCTCTTTCTACTACACAAATCCATAGATACTATATACAAAAATGTTACTTTACATGCATTTTATCTTATCCATTACATAAATCTGCTACAAGGTACATCCATAGTACATCATGAAGAAGAATCCACATTCATGCAAGAAGAATCCAAGTGAACATCCCAATGGCTAAATAGCACCAACCTCCCAATCATGTGGAACTAATTGAACCACCCCCCATGCTAGGAGATGACACAAGGTCCCAACACATACTCTAAACCTAAGCTGACACTCTAACCAAAGAGACTAATCCCACAAGGACTCTCAAGCAAGAACCCACACAATACAACAAGAATGAACTCCCAAAGGCATAAAACTCATCAAGACATAAATGCATCCAATAAGAATAATCATAAATCATAAGGTAAAACAAATGTAGGAGTGGAGTGTCATCACATGTCATCCTCAAAACATAATAACATAAGGCATGAAGCACTAGCCTGATGGACATGTGGAGCCATCTGAACCTATGAGAGACTAAGGGAGATTAGATTATCATCTTCACGGCCTTCTCATCATTATCCTAAAGCATCCTCCCTGGGACTAAGTCATGAGGTAGAAATCAATTTATCATCTTCTTATTAATTAATCTAACTACCCAACCCATCAATTATTAGGTTATCACTTATTTACAAATCATGGAAAACTCCAATGTGTCCTGGTGGTCTAGACTTCATGCATCCTTACAAGGAACCTCATGCAAGCCTATCTCTCATGACCTGGGTCATCACAAGGAAGCCCACTCCTCCTAACATGGCCCAACAATAAATCGTAAGAGGCTCTACCAATATAATTACATGAAAATAATACTCAATGCAACCAACAACTTCCACACATACTCTTACAACATAAAAAAGGCTACAACAACATCAATATAGGAAAATGAGCCTCTTGGCTAGCAATAAACAAAGGCATATCAAGCCATCAAATGCTGCCATCAAATAAAAGATAACATCATAGCAAGGCCTACTCACTTGCTAGTCCAAAACAACATAGTAATCATTCCAATCATCCATGGCCTATCCACATGGAAGAGAGTCTAAAATATACACAATGGTGTAGAGAAGAAAATATACACGAAACCATCAAAATGCATCAAAACTAATCAAATCCAAAATGGGGAAATATTAACAGACCTCAAATTAAGCCTCTGGTACAAGAATCAATTCAGGAAAATACATCAAAAATGACCAAAACTGAGAAAATACAAAACACATACATGTTAGTGCTTTTGCCCCACAAGACACCGCTTCTGCCAAGAAGAACAACGCTTCTGTCAAGAATAACAATGCTCCTGTCAAGAAGAACAATGCTTATGTTTCCATAATCATGCATACGTATCCTGAAATAGTTCTTATGTTGCGCAGAGCATCACAAATGCAATACAAAACAACGCTTTTGCACATTAAAACAATGCTTTTGTAGAAACAACGCTTTTGCACAAGACTTACGAAAAACTTAGAAAACTTTAGAGTAAAATAATAAAATCTAGACTTTACAATAGGGCTCGAAAAACATATGAAAAGAGATCCCAAGAAACAAGGAACATGTATGTACAAATACACAAAAATATCTTAGACTATAAACCAATATTTAATCAAATATCTTCATGGCATAAAACAAATAGAACCGCTACAAAACTCATAGAGAATCCAATGAAGACAATCCCAAACAATCACAACGAAGGAATCACAAAGGGAAAACCAGACTACTCTCATACAAACAAGGATAAATCAATCAATGATCTTCCAAACAATTTTTCATAGAGCCGAGAAATGCCATACACAGGAAAACCAAATATATATCTCCCAGCAACTATATAAAATTCTCATAACATAAAGTTTCCCTCCCAAATATTAACCTTCAGCAATAATAAAACTATAGAGTTAAATAATATTTCAACCCAGGCCCAAAACAATGCAGACACAATATATACACAGAGAAGCCATTGAAAGCCAAAATGCAAAGTGAAGAACTCCAACCTGCAACTTGAAGTAATGGATTGAAGCTGAAGAAGAGCTCCCACAAGACAAACCAAGTCCAATCCAAGCTCCAGCCAAAACCAAGAGACAAGAAATCCAAAACCAAGAAGAAAACTTGTTGGAGAAATTTCCTGAGAAGAGCCAACCAACCCGAAAAACCTCATGGGAATAAAAATAAAAAGCAACAATAATCCAAAACCCTAGCCTCAATCTCAGCCAATGAAATATTCTATTTTTGAGTATATTTTACCAACCCACCATATAATATAATTTATTCACCCATTTTGAATTTAACCAATGAGAGTGAAGGGTAGGTAAAGTAAAATAAAATATACTTATCCATCTAAGTGGAAATATTTTATTTTTATTTAATTTAATGTGTTCATACACCCCACTTAGGAATAAAATTTGAACTATTAAATAAATATAGGCTGTAAATAAATAATCCAAATGGGGATTAAAATCAAATAACCCAAAAGCTAATAAAATAAATTAAAGAACCAAATAAATATAAGATATCAAATAAATATCAAACCATATAAGGTCAAATAAATAATTAAATAATCAAATACCATTAAAGATTAAATCGCAAATATTAAATAAATATTAAACAACAATAAAGTTTATCAAATATTAAATAATCGTAAAATCAATAAACGTTAATTATCAAATAAATATAAATACCAAATAATTAAATATTCAAAACTTATAAATTAAATGTATTAAAATAAATATTACCAAATATAAAACTACACGTCAAGAGCCACATAATTACTCTAACATAATCAAGTAAATCAACCGACATAAACCGAACTCACAATACCAAGGGACCAAGCTTACTAACTGACATGCTGAATTATGCCAAGACGCTGACTACTCATGGTGAACAACTTAGACCTAGAGTATGTGAGGGGAACTCATGCCATCTCCCAACTACATAAGCCATTGGAAATAAAGACACACTCAGACCTATGATGCCAGGTGGAGTCGATATCTGGTACCTACAAAATCTTGCAACCACAAAATGATAATACCACATATACATATACACATATAGACAAGCAAGTGATAGAGAATCACGATGACACATCATGCTCACAATGAGTGATGTGGAATTGTCTCTATCACGAAGAGAGTCAAACAATAGTCAAACACATCTCATCATGAATTAGGGTTAGCGTAATCATAATCATCATCAAAACCATGATAAATCTAATCTTTCAATAATCCATCACATAGTGAGCTTAAAAGGTTCATCGAATACATATATTATCAAATCACATGATCAATCATGGTAGTACCAACATCCATATAGATAATCAAAATAGCATATGTCCAATAGTGTCTAACATCAATCATAAGTCACTGAAGCACATGAGTAATCATCATCCAAATCATCAAAATATAGTCTATATAAGTCTATCAAGCATAATATAAAAGTCAACTCTAGTCAAAATAAGTCAAATCAAGGGTGGACATTACAATATGGATGAGACATGTCTTGGAAGGATTCAAGGAGACTATGACAGAACCGGTGATCATATATTGTGATAATACAAGTGCAATAAGCATTTCAAAGAACCTAGTATTGCATGCTAGAACAAAGCATATTGAACTAAAGTATCAATTTCTAAGAGAGAGAGTGCAGGAAAAGACAGTTAGGATGGAGCATGTGTCTAGTAAGTAGCAGTTAGCAGACATATTCACGAAGCCATTGCCTAAGGCTACCTTTGAATATCTCAAAGGAAAGCTAGGGGGTTATTCCCCTACCCAAGGTCGACTAAGATGTTGTTGAGGCATCAATCCAGTGGACTAATTGAAGATCTTTCACTGTGGATTGATGAGAAGTGGGCTACTCATTGGGGGGGCAGTTGAGATGGAGAAAATAGGAGCAGCAAAAGATGAATTTGACATTTTGCATCTTTGGCATTATTGTCAAAGGGGGAGAAGAAAAGTGATAGGGGGAGAAGTAAAGAAAAGAAGGAGAAGAGTAGAGAAGATCTAGTACAACAGTCATAATTGTTAGAGTGTTATGTATGGTGAATGTTTCGATTTTGCATGATGATTTTTTGGTAGTGGCATTTTGGTGTTTCCATCAATTCCAAAAGGGGATATTATTGGCATATCTAATGAAGACAACAATGGAGAGATTATTATCATATGGAGATATTGATGAGATGAGAAGATGACCAGTAAAGTTATTGTTGGCATAACTTGTAAAGTTGATGGAGATTATTGGCTAGATGATGATGATATAGTTGTAAGTTGTTTGATGACTTTATTTGTGTTACCATTGATGGAAACCATGTTGATTGAGTCATCTAAGTCATCTAGGCCTACCGGTAAAGCATGAGTGGTAGGTTAATGTGTTAGTCAGCAAAACTACTAAGTTGTATTATATCGGTAAGAAGGAACAGTGTGATGATCAAGACAACAGTATGGACAATCGGTGAAGAGTTAGATGTTATGGTGTGGAACATATGTTTATGACATTGGCATGAGTTTGTGATTGAAACTGCATCAACAAATTCAATATATTGAGTGAGTTATGATTTACTGTCATTAACTCTGTGAAAAAGAATGTATACCGGTAACAGATCTTTAACTAGTAATCATTTATGGTTTGGTGGTGGATCTTATCATGTTCATTTCTTAATGATGACATATCAGAAACTATGTATAATGATAAGATAGTATTTGAGCATGTACAAGGATCGGATTTCTTGGGAAACAGTGAAGTGCTTAGTAGAATGTGACAAGGATTTGATTGTTTATCAAATCAATGTACGGTGATCATTCAACGGTAGAAATTGTCTTGAAATTTTTTGTAATGATCTGTAAATTATTTGTAATGATTTATAATTATCTAAAATCTAAAGTCATTGTATTTTTAATGTGGATAGGTTTTTGTAACCAACCTAGTTGAAAAGATTATTTAAGTCGAGTTTGAGAAGAGATTTTTTGTCAGTGGTTTTGAGAAGAAGAGTGTGCCAAACCAGATTGAAGAGATTGCATGTGAGAAGCAGAGATTGAGCTGAAAAGGATTTGTACTAGAAAGCAAGGAGGTGTTGTGATCAAATTATTTGTCCCGTTGTTCCCTAACAATTACATCAGTTTGAAATCCCTTAATCGGGCAGATCCTAATAGGTCTTATCTATAAATCCCTTGACTGCGTGGCTCATTAACTTGAGTTCTAAATCCTCTAGCAAGGTTACTCCTAATAGGGTAAAGCTCCTAACAGGGTTGACTGAACCAAGAATATTGTAAAGCTCCTAACCGGGCTAGGCCTTTAACCAGGTGCATTCTGAAAGAGTGCAAATATTTTGTGGGTGCTAATTCCCACCGTGGATTTTCCCATTTGGGTGTCCATGTGAAAAATCTATGTTTATGTGGTGATGCATTGTTCATGTGTGGATTTGATATCATTACTTTATTTTATTAATGATGAACACTTAAGTAGCTATCGGTAATAGTTTGGTAAATCTATTTTGAAGCCTATTTGAGTAGTTACCAATACTGGTTTTTGAAGTATTGCAGAATTTGTTTAACTACTGATTTAACCCCCCTCTCAGTAGTTACCGGATCCTCATAATAAAAGAATTATCTTCCTTTCTTCTATTTTTCCATTATTTAATATATTTAATATAATAATAATACATTTATATATTGCACTTAAAAAAAAAAAAGGGTTTAAAGCCCCATGTGGCTAGCAAAGACTTAAGATATGAAGTCTTTGTGGGAGTTAAACAACTCGACCACATTACAATTAAAAGAAGCTCTTTTAAAATAAAAACAAGCCCATCAAAAATCAAAAAGAAATTAAAGAATGGCATGTAAAAGCTTTGAGAACCCTTAAAAGATGAATGCAAACTTTCATTCTTTTTGCTCTTATCCAAGAAAACTGTCTCCTTGGTGGCCATGCATGATGATTTTTTTTTACTTTTGAAGAGATGCTTTTTGGGTTTGAACTGGGCATTGAACATAGACTTATACCTTCTGCAGCTTGGTGACATGGTATGTGCTTTCTTTTCCTATATTTATCATGCCTTTGAAAAGAAAAGTACTGCATAGTCCTTTCTTGTACCCATATATTTTCTATACTTAGGATTTTCTTGAAACCATAGCTTTATTTTTTGTCATGTAAATGAGTTTAAGTTGTAATATTTTGTATTTACTATGCACGGTTTTGGGTTTATAACTATATGAAGAGAGCTCTAAAAGTAGAAATCCTATTCTGAGACTTGAAAATGGCACAATACTCTGTGATAGTAACAAGTTCTTATGACTATAAATTTGAATGATGTCCTTCAAACTATAGGAAAACCCCTTCATAACTGTCCTTATTGTCATGCTCTTTAAATATAATCCCTTATTGACTGTTATGAATATCTTACTTAAGGATATCATGCCCTGTTCTTTTCATTGGATCATTGTTCTTATAATAGGAATGAGGTTGTGACCTCTTTAACAATAGACACTATTTGCTGCAATATTCAATTTGGCAATGATTTCACTATCTTTAGACAATGATCTTTTCTCTGTCCTATCTTAGGCTATGAAAGCTTCTTTAGTTATCATGAAGATAGTATTTGGACTATATCTTGGTATTTACTATCTTTTTGGAGTTTTATAGGACTGCACCTTTATTATTGTCAAAACAGTAACCGTCTTTGTTGTGAGTTATCACAATCCCTTTGAGAGTCTCTAAAATGCTCTACCAACATCAAATAATACTTTTGTTGTACTTATTAGAAGTGACCACAAATACTTTATATTTTGTTGTCTTTCATTGTATATCATTTAGATGACTGCTATAGTACCTTTGATTCTCAATGAAGGTTGTACTATTTGATCCCTTGTTGTGATGGTGGCTAATACAATGGTTTTCTGATTTCATGAGGCTGCTTAGCTATTCATTTAGCATTGACTATGATTTGATGGAGTATCTTGCTCCTTGACTGTTCTCATAACTTCACTATCTCAGAACCTGGACTGCCATTGTAGAGTTGATAATAATCCTTAGTACTCTTTGTTGCTCTTTATATTTTTTACATGTTATCTCTTGATGCTACAATTGGTGATTGTGTGCTATTTCAAAACATGTGTTGCTTCGTGAAGCTGGACACTGATTGAGATCTTTAATATTCCTTTCTTTTAATAGTCCTTCAAGGCTCACACTTTCTTCATAAAAGTATGCCTTTATGATATGTTTCCATGTTGCTTTCTAAAGCTTTGTAATTTGTAATGACTGAGATTTCATGATGAGTGCTTGAGTGTCTTGGATAGATGATGACTATAATTTGACCACTACTATAACATGACTATCTCATGTCCATCATGAATGCACTGTGATTGCATTAAAATTTCTATTGTACCTTTCCAAGCCATATTTGTCTATATCTTTGTCTAGGACTGTGATTTCTTGATTGTGAAAGGCTACTCTATATGCTGCTAAAATGATGTTCACTCTTCATAATGACTGTCATAAATATATATAATTTGTGTCACTGGATATTGCCTTTGACATCTCTATCATTGCTTGTATGATAGTGAGGCTTTTGACTGTTATATAACTATGATTACTTTTATGATGTTAAATTGTTGCAAATCTATAATAAGGTTGTTCTGAACACCGTCAAAATTTGCACCCATGAGTTCACCTCTCACTCTGCAAATCATAATGTTATGTTTGTCATTACATTTTAAGATCCTTCTTGGACTATAGCAAGCTTGTAAGGTTTATTTCTACTCCATAGCTTCTACTATTCCTTGATGGTTTGCAAATATGGGTTGTATCTTTCATTGTCCTTATTATTCAATCATAGTTGCTATAATCAAACCTCTAATGTAGTTGATGATTGTCTCTACATTATGACTTTACTATCCTTTAGCATCTACCTGGGCTGGTCCAATAGTTGTAGCTTTATTATATTCCTTTATCACAATCATATGGATAAATGTGATATTCATTTATTGTCATTGCATCTTTGACACCTATTTCAGAAAATATAGTTGCAGTTTGATCACATGCTCTATGTGTTCACTGTGTTTGAACATCTTTATTACTGCAACTTTTGATATTTAATAGCTCTACTTGATAGTGACTCTCAAAAATATATATTTTTTTATCTCTATCTTATCTTTGTCTTTTGTGTCTTGTACATGGCAATTTTATTTGAGATACTATGATTGATTTGAATCTGTGACTTGATCACTATCTTTGCTAACCTTTAAATGATCATTTGGTAAGTTGTGCAGTGACTGTCATATGAATGTGACCCTCTAATTTAATCTGATTAGAACAATAATATCAATTGATAGTTTTCTTATGTATGTGATCTTTATTATTTTTAAAATTTCCAATAGCATGTTCTTTTGACTAGTATGGAATAATGGCCTCCTTCAGTGTTTCTTGGCCTGTAATTTCTTTCTTGGATTGATTTTTGTCATTATTTCATCTTTTCTAAGTGAGCTGCTCTATAATTATTTTATCTGAATATTGGTATCTTCCCTTGCAAATAAGTTTGATTTGTTGTTTTGTGCATTAGGACTGTTGTAGCTTCTTTTATCTCTATGTGGATTGTACATATTGAATGAGTGATTGTTTTTACTTTTCTATTTTCTGTGACTGGATCCTCTTTTATGGGAGATACATTTGGCAGTGAATTACACTGTGAGATTATACTGTATTTATCATTCATGACTTGTCACTGCTCTATATTAATGAGCTATGCTTTATGATGTTTGTTTGATTACCATGTAGCATGTCCTTATTTATTGCTAAGACTGACCTTTTTCTTAATTACGAGCCTGTATACTTGTCTTTTCTCATATGATGGCTTTAGTCACCTGTTAACCAGGGAATATAGCTTTATTGATTGTTGTGTGCATTGACATTGGATGGCAGTTTAATATTGTCATTGAATGCCAATATATGGGACCATGGATACAGTTGTGTTTCATGTTTGATAGCTTATTAGTATTTGACTAGTATGTTGAGCTCAACCCTTGTGGGAGCCCATTTTAACCCACATACTTGATACTTATGAGATGGAAACTTGTCTTATACCTGCATAGTGAACAAACAAGTTAGAAAAATGAGAAGGTCATGAAGATTCTAATTATTTCACATTCTGATCATTGATTCTCTTGATGTTCTATTTTGATTCTTTCCATCTATAGTTTTATATACATGTGTATGAGTAGATTTGTTAGAGAAATTAAGATCCTGAGATCTAACACACCTATCTTTCACCTCTTGCAGGCACTCTAGGAGCGCTAGGAGTGATGCAAGATGCAGCTTCATTACATTAATGGATCTTCATTGAAAGGCAATGAGAGATCCCTTTTTCTCTCTTTTCTATTTATTCATTTGTATATAATTCTACTCATTGTACATTCTCAGTCATACCCATGGTTTGTGTGGGTCCTTACACATTTATGCAAATGAAAATTTTCTTTCATATGTAGTTTGAAATGTACAATATTGAAATACATTGTGTAGACATCTAAAAATGGTCAACGCTTGTGGAGTCATACTTTAACATTTGCGCATTGCCTTATTTTAGGGTTCTTGCGTCGCATTAACATTTCTTCTATGTTGCGCACTTGGTCTTTATCATTTGCGAGCATCGAGTCCTTCTTCTGCATTCCTCATTTTTCTCACTTTTGAATTAGGTATTGTCAATAGCAATCTTTAGTCATGATTTTGGTCGATCTTATCCTGTCGCATCATGGTGCATGCTCATTTATCATCATTTTGGACACCATCAATCCTAATTGATGATAGAATTAGGGTTTTTTCCTCTTGTCAGCCTTGTCATTTTGCTATCGATTTGTCATCAATCCTTGTCCTTGTCAGCCTTGTCATTTTGTGATCGATTTGCCATTGATCTTTATCAACTTGTCAATCTTGTCATTTTGCGATCAATTCATCATCGATCCTTGTCCTTTTCAATCATGTCAATTTGGATCGATTAGTCATTATTCCTCATCAATTGGCACCTATCAATTTGATCTCCTTGTCAATCTTGGTCAATTTGTCATTGATTTTTGTCAACCAATCTCAATCATTTATCAACATTGGTCCTTTGTTAATCAGAATCATGATTGAACCTACATTAATTTCTTGTTGTCTTGACCTAATTCCCTGTCCTCTTATTTCTAGGGTTTTATGATTTTTTCATTTAATCCTTTTCTTCTTCTTTGTGGGTTAAATAAATCTATTTATTTAGTCCTAGGTCTCTTTCATGAATTAATTAATGGATGAAAACCTATTAATTAATTCACCTAATTTCTATTTCATCTTTTTCCTCAATTTTCTAATTTGCTAATTTCTCCTGATTCCTAATTTCTATTTCTCCTATTTTCTTTAATTTTTCTAATATTTCCCCTAATTTCATTCCTTCATTTTCTCCTATGTTTACGCTTCCACTTGCCATAATTTGTCATGCATTTTGCATAGCAACTTGTCATAATTTGTCATACTCCTTGCATAACAAATGGTCATTTGTCATAATTTTGCCATTCTTTATTTGAATTTCCTTTCAAATCTCTTCATGCTAATCTTGTCCTCTCTCCAATTTGTCTATAAATTGGATGATTTTCTTCAATGAAAGGAGGAATCAATCACATTTTAAGAATCAATCACATTTTCAATCAATCAACCACGCTTCTAGTATCCTTATGCTGCAATTTTCATCTTGTCATCTTGCTTGCTTTCATACTTTGCTCTTGCACTTGTAGGTGAGATCCACAAACAAGATAATTTGAAGGAGAAAGAAGGATAATGGAGGTCAATTGAAAGAGACATTGGTGATGATTTTTCATTTATTTTGAATGTCTTATTTTCAATTCTTCTATTGATTGTAATAGGATTTTATTTCATTGCAATTGAGCTTTGTGGTTAGCTAATATTTATTGCTTTGATGCATTCCATTTTCCTAGTTACACATTGCATTCTGAAAAGGATTCTTCATTTGTATATTCAAATCTGAATAAATGATGAAGTACAAGAAAAGAATTTGTATACCTCTCTTTCATTTGATGTGTAAGGCTAGTCATAGGCCTATCAAATTTTGATGATTCAAAATTTAGATAACATTTTGGTGACCTCTTAGGGATGTTTGTGTGCTAAACATATCAACTCAAACCAGTTGCCTTTAATTGTATCCATTGGGTGCAGAGTCTTGCCTTCTTTCTGAAATTTAGCTCTTTGAAACTCAAACTGAAAAATAGAAAACAACAGTAGAAAAAAAACTGAAACAAAACAAAGCTCTGTAAAAGAGCCTGCAAGTTGTGCAAATAGCTGCTTATTGAAAGAAACTAGCTAAAACAAAATTAAAAGATGTGTAGTAAATGCACTTATTGAAAACATGAAATGTGTGAAAGCACTTATTAGCTGAAAAATCAATCCTCAAAAACAAGGTTTGAGGTGGATCCCATTGACTGGGATCGGTAGTACTTCTCCATAGAGCTTTGAAAGATGAAATGCATTATGTTATTTCTTCTCAGTGATTATATATGGGCCATCCCACATGGCATCAAACTTGGTATGCCTACCAGGTATGATTTTAAGTTCATCCCACTTGAAAAATAAATCACCTTCATTGAAGGTCCTTGCTACTATTTTTATCAAATGTTTTCTTCATCTAAGAATGATGAATTTCAAGATTTTTGAAAGCTTCCTTTCTGGTTTCTTCCAACTCCATCAATTGAGCAAGCCTGATTTCCACTAGCTACTCCTCTAGCATTTCTAGTTCTTTTATATAGCTGAGAGTTGGAAACTCTACTAATATTGGTAATTTGTCCTCTTTGCCATAAACTAGAACATAAGGTGAAAAACTTGTAGCTCTCTTTGATGCCATCCTATCAGCCCATAGGGCTAACTTCATCTCTTCATGCCATGTTCTTTGATTATGTTGAATAGACTTTTTAATGATCTTAATCATATTTTTATTGGTTGATTTAGCCTATCCATTACCTTGAGGGTAATAATTTGATGTAGCACTTAGAAAAACATTATTCTTGAAAGACCAATCTGATACTTTTAAACCAATAAAAGCTAATGCATTATCTCATATAATTGCATTAGGGGTACCAAACCTAGATACTAGATCTTGGTAAAAAATCAGAACTGAATTTTCATTTGCCTCCTTAAGTGCGACTACTTCAGTCCATTTGGTAAAGTAATTCATTGTTGTTAGGATCCATTTATGTCCTGCACTTGAAAGTGGATCAATGGGCCCAATAAAATATAATCCCCATTTAGAAAATGGTTGTTCTATTTGTATTGGTTGAAGTGGCAAAGCTGCAAGTCTTTGCTTTCCTACAAAAAGTGAACATTTTTCACATTTTCTTACCCACCTTTGTGTATCTTTAAATAAATCTAGCCAATAGTAACTGGCTCTCATGAATTTCAAGGTTGTTTCTCTTGCTGCTAAATGACTTCCTATAGGTCCATTATGGAATTCTTCTAAAATTCTATCAATATGATCTGGTTGTATGCATCTGAGCAGAACTCCATGAAAATCTCTTTTAGAAATCATATTGATGTAGAGAGTCTCGGAGCTTGTTCCAATCACCTTCTTGATTTACTTGCCTACTCAACCCTCTAACTCCTCAAGCCCATCCAATGGCACTTGGTAGGGGTTTTTCTATCTAGACCTCCAAGGTCTGATCCATTTTGTCTTGCCTCCAAGGTATAGCCACTAATCTTAGACAATCAACACCTCCTGTTGAGGCTTTCACCTCTATCCCCAACACCACTTCTTAGGCTCCAACCACCCCTGCAAAGGATCACAATACACTAATTGGTTCTTTGTGTTCTAAATGCATTTACATTATGTCTTTGAGGTCTTTAAGGTATTTGGGCATCTTCAAACCCATCGTTAAGGTTTCCTAGCCTCTCTTTGACTCCACCGGGCTCAAATAGGCCTAATTCAATTTTCCCTCCCTTGACGATTTTCAGGGCTTAGTTTAAATAACTTTCCACACAAGGCCACAAAAAAATTGTAGATTTGAGTACCCTTTTCAGAGTTATAGACAATATTGGAAAATTGCATCTAGGTTATCCATACACATGGGGTTTCCAATACTGCACTATTTTCAAGGGTTTAAGCCTACCCGGGTGACTTGGAAAGATGGCTTTAAAACCCTTCACCAGTTAAAAAACCTACCAAAGACAATTAGGGATTTTTCAAGGGAATCAAAGGTATTTCCAACCATGGGTCCATTTCTCTTCCACTAATCCACATGTGCTCAAAATTTTCACATCTTCTATTGTCCTAACTCACCAACTCCTAGCAGTGAGCCTAGGGCTTCATTGTTGCTCCTCCACAAAGGCCTGCAAGACATCAAAACCTACTCTAATAATATGTATAGACCCTAACCTATAATTCCACTTGATTTCAATAGGTCCCATCAATGGATGCTTAGGTTAGAGCCATTTTTCTCTCAAACCCTACCTTGCAAGGGTTTTACAACTAGTTTCAGAGAATGAATGAGATCTTTGTAACCAAACAAAAATGAACTTACTAATATACCTTTCTATAAATTACACTCAAGAATAGATCATGTCCTGCAATGATATTTCTCTAACAAATCCGTATTGGACCGTACAAAGCAATGAAAATAAGGAAAAACTGTCAAAAATGATGAAACCCAAGATTACTTGAAAACACAAACTTGTTCTTGCATTCCAGATTCTCCAACCCATACAATGAAGTATATTTTGGATTATATGCTGATGGTTTAGTTGGTTGAACCAACTTTGCAACGCCAATCATCAAAAATGCAACTTTTGCAAAAAGTTGCAAAATGTTGCTGAGCAACTTTTACATCTTTTTTACACCTGAGATGCAACTTTCATTCTAGTGCATTCTAAGGCTCCTAAAGGCCCTCAAGCATCCTAGAAGTCCTAAAAACAAAAAAATAGACCCCTATTACATGTTGACAATTATCTAGAGTACTACTCCTATGATCAACCTTAGCATTACAACTTCCTAGGTTGATAGCATCCTGACCACAAATGACACAATCAAAAACTTGGACAACTCAACCATGGCTCTACTGAGACCCAAATGGTTGGTCCATTATTACATCATAAAATACAACACACAAAACTTAAAAGAAATCAAAATTTCATGCTTGGAGTGTTAGGTTCCCTGCACCACATATCATCTATAATAGCGTAAGAAATTGCTTGTAATCTATAATACCTTCTTTTGGACTTGTCCAATCCTTCAGGGCAGTCACCAATAAGTAAATAATGGATCATTTTTTGGATCCAATTAGGTTCAAAAACTATGTTTCTTCAACTAAGGCAGAATCCTCTTCTTCATTTGTGAGTATAAGGGCAGCTTGTTCTTCTGATTGATGGTTATTTTCTGCATCTTCTGCCATATGTTCACATAGACCTTTTCCTCTAACTAGTTTTGTTACTTTAATGTTAACATCATACTCCATAACTTTGGTTATCCATCCTGCCCTCTTATCATTGATGTCTTTATTAAGAAAAAATTTCTTAACTATAGGATTAGCTACTTGCACATGAATTTTATTATTAGGCAGCATATGCCTGATTTTTTGAGTATCCTAATAACTGCAAGTACATGTTGTTTTACAAATGAATATCTTACCTCATAGTCTTGTAGTATATGATTGTAAAATGCAATTGGTTGCTCTTGTCCTTGTTCATTTTGGTGACAAAGCATGGCTACGATAGTATCAAAACCTCCAAAAGCATATAGTATGAATTTTTTTCTCATAATTTGGATTAATTAGTGTTGGGGCTAATGCAAGTGCCTCTTTGATATCTACAAAACTTCTGGTACCTTCCTTGGTCCATTTGAAAACTGCATTCTTTTTAAGCATTGTTGTTAGTGGCTGCAATAATGTTGCAATGTTAGGTATAAATCTCCTAACAAAGTTAATTGTCCCTATTAAACTTTGCAAGCTCTTTTTATGTGCTAGACGTGGTAATGCTAGAATAGTTGTAATTCTTTATGGGTCTATTGAAATACCTTCCTTTGACACAATGTACCCCAAAAGCTTACCTTCATGAATAGAAAAAATGCTCTTTTTTGGATTTAAAGAGACTTCAAACTCCCTACATCTCTCAAAAATCTATCTTAAATGATCAAAATGTTGATCAGAACTTCCTTTAAAAGACAGTAATGTCATCTAGATATACAAGAACAAACTTATTAATAAGCCCTTTGAGAGCCATATCCATTGCTCTTTGAAAAGTGGCTCTGACATTATACAGTCCGAATGGCATTTTTTTGTACACTATTGTACCCCACTTAGTTGTAAATGTAGTTTAATGTTGATCATCTTCCTTTACTAGAATTTTATTGTAACCTGAATATTCATATAGTAAAGAAAATCTCTCAGAACCAAAAACCACTTGCAAAATCTGCTCCATGGAGGGTAGTGGATAATGGTCCTTGAGCAAAGCAATGTTCAGATCATAGAAATCAACACATAATCTTATTTCACCATTTTTATTTCTAATTGGTACTAAATTGGAAACCCATGAAGTATGCTCAATAGGATAAATGATATTACCTTCAATAAGTTTGTTCAATTCAACCTTCATCAAGTGTTCAAGCTTGGGATTCAGGGGTCTTTGTTTCTGCCTGATTGGCTTTGCATTTGGCTATAACTCAATAGAATGTTGAGCTAGTGCAGAGTTAAAACCCTTCAAGTCTCCATAATCCCAAGCAAAAATGTCATTAAATTCTTGACAAAGTGAAATAAAAGCTTGTTGTTCTGAACTTTTATATACCTTTCCAAGCTTGAGCAGCTTGTTATCATAAATTTGAATTTTCTCAAAATGATCTTGCTTGATTATCATGTTGTTTTTATCTCTTCTAGCATGATCATCAGAACCAAAAATTGATTCTAGGATGACTAGACCCTTTGGTACTTTATTTGTTTTCAGTTGCACTATCCAATCATCATACTGTTGTTGCCATTTTTTTTCTGATTACCAGTAGAAAACTCTGCTTCCTGCATTAAGAAGTTGATGATCTTTTCATTGATGTCAAACACTTTCCAATTTGTTATATTGTCTGGTACGGATGGTTTGACTACCACTTTGACATACTGTTGTACATGTACATTTTTTGAATCAATAGGAACATCATATTGAGCCCCTAAAGAGGCTAACATATCAGCGTGTTTATTTTGGTTCCTTGGAATTGACAGCAAATTAAAAACATCAAAATCCTCTATTAAATCCCATACTCTATGCTTGTACATCTTTAACAAATTTTTTTTTGTCACATGTAGATTTCTAATCTGATTTGTTACTAATTCAGAATCACCATATACTTGCAAGCATTGAATACCTTTCTTTCTGGCCCATTCTAGGCCATGAATTAGAGCTTCATATTCTACAACATTATTTCTTAGACTGAAAGTGAATCTGAAAGTTGACTAATACCTTTCTCCCTCTGGTGATATCAGCATAGCCCCTCCACCTGCACCTGTTTTACTCCTTGAGCCATTAAAATATAGTTTCCAAAGCTAATTACCTTGTTGTTCTGGTTCTTTTTCATTCTTAATCAGATTTGGTATAATTGCATCATGCTCATGAATCATATAGAATCCTAGCTCAACTTGTTCTATGTGAATGAGAGGATCAATTTTATGATTTTCAATTGCCTAGTTGTCTAAATTAATATCCGATATATCATCAATGGGTGTATTAGGCTCTTTAATCAAAATTGGCTCCTCTTCCTCTTGGATAACTACATTTGCATTTATGGGACTTGGTACATATGATTCTAAATGACCCTTAGCTAATGGTTCATATTTAATGGTTACCTTGGTACCATATCTAGTTCTGAAAAACATATGAGACCAGACTAATGATAGATAGCCACCTAATTTGGTTGTAAAGTCTCTGGATAAACATATTCCAAAATAGTTCCGTAAGTCTATGACATAAATGTCTTGTGGAGCTGAGAAATTTGGGCAAGCATGTAAGGTGAGTGGCAGATCCTTAATTACATCGCTTGACTTGATGGATGACCCATCTAACTAAACAACGCCTTTTAACAAAGGTTCAATTGTTAATCCTAGTTGAACAGCTAACTACTTAGGCATAATTGATCTACTAGCTCTTGAATCTATCATGCAGTTGTGCAATAAATGATCTCCAATTACTAAGGTAACATAAAAAGGTGGTGGCTTATTTTCTTTGACTACTTGAACCTTTTTATCATCTTCAGCAAGGGCTACATTAGGCTGATCTAAATCAGCATCAGATATTGCAATTTTAGCTATAGCCTCTTGCAATATATCTATTTGACCAGGTATCTTCAATGCATCAAACATAGTAATATTGATAGGTGCTTTCTTCATCTGATCAACTATATTAAATACAATTGTACTGACCTTTTGTTGCACTCTTGGGATAATCTAAACCTTAGGAATTTGTGGCTGAAGTGGCTAGTTTTGTCGTCGAGGCAAAATTTGAGTATTTGGGGCCACCGAAGCTATTGTATCAGCTTGTTGTCTTGTAGAAAAAGGTTGTTTTCATTTATCAACAGGCTGTTTTCTCTTATTAGCAGGTTGTGTAGAAGGACAAGCTTGTTGTCCATAAGTACCAGCTTGTTGCCTGGCATCTAGTGCTCTCTTTTTTGATCTGTTATTTACTGTTATGTTGTAGATGATTGATTCTGACCTTGAGTACCATTCATGCCACAAAAATCATTATTTTGTCAATTAACTAATGCAATATCAGGCTCACCTTGCTAATTTTATTGACTCATTTCATCTTGAGGCTAAGGTTGATTCCCATAGGTGTTATGTATAATTAAAGCATTACACTGAGTTGCCTAAGGGCATGTCAATAGATTATGCGGTTGATGACATAGAAAACACCGATCAGCATCATGAACCATATTATTCTGAACCAAAATAATCTCCCTAAAATTTGAGGCAATATTTAGATTATAGAGCTGAATAGCCCTATTATTATAATTCTTGTTCTGATAAGGCTGCCTATTCTATTGATTTTGTTGGTAAGGAGGGTGATACGATTTAAAATTATACCCTACTTTATTGACCAATTTATTACCAAAACCCTACAAAGTCTTTTGCATCTACTGATTATTCTCATTGAAATTATCCAACATCCCTTTTAACTCTTGAAGATCATTTTTTGAGACTTGGGTAGGCATAAAAGATGGAATTTGTTAATTTTACTGATTTATGAAAGGCAGGACAACGACTATGGTAGGGGGTACAGCCGAAACATAAGGTTGTATCTCTGGAAAAAAGGGCATCAAGGGCCTTGGGGCTATTTTCCCCACTTGAATCAAACTATTCTCAACCCTAACATCTATATCATAGGCATTTGGCAGAGAATACTCTCCCATTGACTGAATCTTTATAGATATATAACTATTTAAGGCCTTTAAATAATAAAAGAAAGCATGGTCATTTGTAAGCCTTACCACTTGTGGGATGCGATTCAGTGTCTTCTGGAAGTGGTTGTTGAAATCAGTCATGTGCTCATAAGGTGTTCTCTTAATAGTAATAAGCTACTCAATTAGAGAAAAATTATTTGATTTGTCTTCAAAGTGTTGGTTCAAAGCAACTCCTATCTGATGCCATGAATTTATTCCAAGGCTTCCCCTCTGAAACTTACTTCTAATAGCCTAATTGCTACATCTTCATGTGTGATTTGATGAAATCTACATAAATTAGCAATATCTCTTATGTGTTCAACTGTTGTTACCTGATTTTCTCCAGTAAAATTTGTCAAGTTTTTCATAGCAATAGCTGGAATTGTTGGCATTTGTATGAAGATTGTATTACTGAAGTATAAGTGTTGTCATTGATGTCAATTGTAACTGGTAATGGAGTTGTATTGCAACCGGTAGCGATGCAGTAATGCAACTGGTAGTTGATCAAGTGAAGGAAACCAGTACTCCTATTGAAGAAGTGAGATCAACTAGTAACCCTAACCTATTGATATGTCAAACCCTAACTGATAGAGCTTGGTGAATCGGTTGTTTTCATCTATGATTGAATGGTGATCAGAGATGATTATGCCATGTATGCATGATGCATGTGATGAGTTTCAAATTGGTTTTGGCACGTAGAGATAATTGTTTTATCTTTGGAATGAGCGAGTGCATAGCATCAAGTGGAAACTGCGTGATGAGTTACAGGATCCTATGTGCAGTGATCCAGGAGCAGTCGAAGTTGTCTTGGACAATGTGTAGATGATTGTTATGTAATCTAATAGTCATGTTTGAACCGATTTGATTGTAATCTCTATGAGATCTTAGGTTTTGTGATGTGCTAATGACCTATTATTTTTCTTATAAGGTTGATGAGTTGTTTTATAGTAGCGTTGGCAATTTTGGTTAAGTGTCAGTGTGATTGATTGTCGAACCAGAAGGAGTATATGCAGAATGAGTGAAGGCAGATAGGAGTAGAGTAGTGCTATTAGTAGATCAACAAAAACCTTGTTGTTCTCTAACAATTACAATAGTTAAATCCCTTAACCATGTAAGCTTTAACAGGCTTGGTGTTTTATAAATCCTCTAACCAGCTGATCCATTAGCTTGGATTTGAAATCCTCTATCAAGGTTACTCTTAACAGGGTATTTCCTTTAACAGGGTATTGTAGTCCATACCTTAATCGGGTGGTCCTTAACCGGATTTGTTCCTAACAGGACATTTTTGTAAAGCTTCTAACAAGGCTTGGCTCCTAACAAGGAAAATTTTAGAAGGGTTCAGAATACTTGTGGGTATTCATCCCCATCGTGGTTTTCACCATTTGGATTTCCATGTAAAAAATCATTGTGTAAAGTGGTGAATGGTTTTTGTGGTTATGTTTTGATATGGTTAATTTGTTTAATTAGTAAAGCCACTTAGATATGTTAATATGACTGGAAGTGATCTGAAATGTTCTATTACTAATGTTAGTAAAGTGGTTTGATGTTTTGGTTAAATGGTTTGAGAGGTTCAGATATGTTACACTATTATATTGGTATAGGCAACTGGTAAACTTGACAATGCAGTTGCAATTTATAGTACACTATTGAACCATTTAGTTCAGTGATTGATTTATTAGTTGGGTGTGAGTTTGGTGAAAGTTTAGTTTGTTTTCTATCTATTGATTCACCCCCCCTCTCATTAGTTGATCGGATCATTATTGATTCATCATATCATCAATTGGTATCAGAGCATTTCAGGTTCACTAGTGTCTAAGCCTAACAGCTTTAGGTAAAGATATAGAAGAACATGATGAAGAAAGAAGGTCCAAAGTTTAATAAGGAAAACTATAGAATCAGGAGTGATAGAATGAAGATCTATATCAAAAACTTAGGAAGTCAATATTGGGAACATGTTGTTACCAAATATAGATTGCCTAGTGGGATTTTATCTAATTGTCGTGCCCAAACTTAAGGGCACAAAAACGGAACAACAAATTTTTTTTGACGTCATGAACTCGCTATAAATCCTAATACATAACAACTGTATCTTAAAGTTTCGTCTTATCTAGGATGTAAATAAACTTACTTACTAAGGTTAAGTTAAATAACCAACTCGAGCGAGTGACTTGATTTGGTGAAGATTAATTTGCATTGCCGATTAGTTAGCTAGCTCAATTACCTAAGACAAGTTGTCGCTAATTAAACCAAGGGATAATTGGCTATCTTAACGTATTAAACCATTCCAGGTCATATAATGATGTTGCTAATGATTATTTGATGCTTATATAAAATTTATTATACGCATCCACCCGATGAGGGTTTCACTTTACTACAATGTCATTTGCCCACTGAAACCGACAATTACTAGGGCCAATTCTAATTTTCCCTAATTCCCTTGATTTTGTCATTTAAATTTCGATCCGGCCAAATATCGGTCTCAAGGCCTAAAGTTCATAAAATCTACAATTTCCTCCTTTTAAATTTTTTTTTTTTTTTTCTAAAGTCCAATTATATTGAGGGAAATCCATTGATTAATTAAATAAATTAATTGTTTTAATGTATGGGGTATCCAACCATAATAATCCCTTTGCTTTCAAATCCCTCTAAAATTTTACTATTTTAAAATTTTAAATCTCCTAAAGAGTAAACAGACATATAATAATTCTATCGTTAAAATAACCCCATTCCATATATTACAAAAAAATCAAGTTTTAAATTCCCATCTAAACGGACATATAAAAGTTCCATTATGGAATTGCCCCCAAATATATGTGTATATTAGAAATCAAGGTTTAAAATCCCAACTTAAACTCCTCATCTATATATATAGATTCTTAAATACTAACCCTCATTATAATTTAAAAAAAAAAAAACCAATTTAAATGCCCCCAAATCTAAATCTCCTATATGTATATAAATATATATGTATATATAAATATACATATATATATATATATCAATATATTCATTTATATATATATACATATATATATGTATATATATATATTCTTATAATGCTAACCCTAACCCGAAATGGGGATTAGGGTTGCATTTTTACATATTACACTTGTCTTATGTTATTTTTACCCCTTATTTTTTTTACATATTATACCCTAACCCGAAATGGGTTAGGGTTTTATATTAACCCTTTTTCTTTGTTTTGTTTTCTTTCTCTTTTTTTTTGTTTTGAAATGTGACTGCAGGTACGGAGGCGGAGGGTTTCATGCGGGGAGAGGCGGAGGTTTTTCGCAGGGTTTCGGGCGCCGCTGTGCATACGCACAGTGGCGGCAGCGCCGCCCACTGTGTGTACACACAGTGGCGGACGGCATAGCCGCCGCCCACTGTGTATACACACAGTGGCGGGCGCCGTTCACTGTGCGTAGCACAGTGGCGGCCGCGACCGCCCACTGTGTTACACACAGTGCGGTGCCCTTCGGCGCCGCCCACTGTGTGTAGCACAGTGGTTCGGCCGTGGCCGTCCACTGTGTTGCACACAGTGGCCCGCGAGACTTTGCTTCCCTTTTGTTTTTGCAACATTTTTAATAAGTTTCGTGGGTTGATAAAAATGGTATAAGATGTAGTTTTTTTGAATTTCCAATGTATATTATATATATATATATATATATATATATATATATATATATATATATATATATATATATATATATATATATATATATATATATATATATAGGATAAAAGGGTTTATTCTGCATTATATTTTACATGATTTGTAACAGAGATGCACAGGATTCAGAATACATGTTTTTGTTTCTTTTTAAATTTCGTTGTTACAGAGGTATACATATACAGGAAATCTTATATATATATATTTTCTATATATATAGGTATATATTTTCAATATATATACTTATATACATATAGAAATATATATATGACTAAATGTTGAAGTAATAGGGTTAAAACCCTTATATTGATCTGAGTTTTTTTTAACCATCTACATTCCGTTTTAGTCTTCTAACAGCATTTAGAATAGATCTATTTATTTCTTTCCTTTATTTAAACTTGCTACAGAAATGAAATAGTTCTGGTTTTCTTTTAACAGTCATAAAATAACAAAATCTAAACTATGCAAGTAAATAGTGAGAAATAAATAAAAAAAACAATACTAGTTCACTCCTTTTTTTAAAACAGTCATAAAATTACAGAATTTACACTATGCAAGTAAATAATAACCCTACTGCACTTCTTTTTCTTTTCCTTACTAATGCAGTAAATAAACTAATGAATAGTAAATAAGGAATCCTAATGCATTTTTCTGTTACTTTTCTTTAATATTGCAGTAACTAAACATGTTACAGACCAAATTTAAATGTAGTCTTCTACAACACAATAGGCATCAAAATATAATAAAAATTTACATTACTTTCCAGAATGATAGGTTACAATAGCCCAAATATGAAAATGGGTAGAATTTCTAAACAGTCATCTTTCTCTAATCTTTACACAGAAAATAAAAATTACATTTATTCAAATAGAAACAGAATCATTTTAAGTCCTATATTTACATCTGCACTTTCTCTTCTTTTTCTTTTTCTCTTTTTTTTTGCATTTAAATAAAAATAAGAATCCTGAATAGAAGTCTGCAACACATCAATCTGCAACTCCTAATCTTTTTCCCAAGCCACCTGCAAGTAAATTTTAGGACTGTGACCATGGGATGCTCACCTCCCAGCCTAGGCTTACCAGAAGCCACCCCCGAGCTAGGAGAATCAAGATCTAGACGGGTTACAACCAAGCAATACAACATAACAATAGGGCAAACACACAACACATACACTTTCCCATCCCAAGCTACACTATCACCACATTTGTGGAGATCAATCTATGGGTGGAAGTGGACCAAGTACCGTTGGGGAGACTGCAGCCAAAAAGAATATCACAAGCCACCTCATGGCAACACAAAATACTCAATCAGAATTCATCCCAACCACCTTATGCCCCCCCAAAGGCTCAAAGCCATTTCTCTCCCCTTATGACCCCCAAATGCATACACAAGGCTATGCAGCAAGGGTCACAAAGGACACCCTTGAGATCACTCTCCTTAAGGAGAGCCTCTCACCCAAGGCTGTCATGCTTCTTCCACCCCAAGATCATCCTACTCTCCCAAGAGTAGGAGATCTTGGACACTCCCAAAACAAAAACACAAAACAGAAAAACATAGAATAAAACTACACATTATTTCCTTCTACAACATTATACATACACACTTCCTTTACAAGCAAATCTTTCCTTCAACAAAACAACATAGCTAACATAAACAACATAAACAAGAGGAGATAACAACCAACCTTATTCTGCCAATAGGTATTCTAAACTTGGTTGAAGATGAGCTGCCCAATCCACACAACTTTCTGCAATCTTGGCCACCAAATTCCTCTAAATTTTCTAAAACTGGTTTTTTTTCCTTTCAAATTTTTCCAAAAATCTCCAAAAGTGGAGAGTGGGTGATTAGCTCACTAAGCTTCCATTCTTAGCCTAAGAAGGCCTCTCTCACTCCTTCCAACCTCTTGGATAGAGTGAGTGATCTCCCATTGGGTTGGTCTTCCCTAGGTCTTACACACTCCCTAACCTAGGTGCCTAGAGAAGGGAAATGGAATGGGGAAGAGGGATTACTCTCTCCAAGAAGGTTATCCTACCAAGGATGGCACTCCTATAGATGGAATTCGTCCATCTTGGGAAAACCACTTTTTTGGGTGGTTACACAAGTCCTAAGGGAAAGACACATGGCCAATTTTGGCCTTCACCCATAGGTACCCCATGAGGCCTAATAGAAAAGCTCTAAAATTGACTCTAGGAGTTGATTTGACCTTCAGAAAGTCCACCTGAAGTTAACCTACGGGTCAACTCTGAGTTGACCTTCCTTGTGGCTCTCTAACCTAGATTTCTTGGTTCCTTCAAGGATAATTAGGGGATATAACCATTAACAAAAATAAAACCTTCAAAAAGGTGACATGACAAATTGCCAACACAACATACTACATAGGTGTCAAGTGACACTACAACATAATTCCACATCACAATAAACACATGGCAATTGTCCCTTAAACAATTTAAATATTCCAATAAATACAAATTACACTCATGCAACATTTTACATTTACGAATAAAATACAGTACATACGGGGTGTTGTCTCTCCAAATAGACAACCCCTGGTTTTACTAACGCACATTGGCCTAGGCTTGATTCTCCCTAATATTTCCATGGTCACATGGATATTTTCCTGCACATCTCAATTTAAACATTAGTACTTCCCAAATAGCCTCATATAAAATATAAAATCACATAATCAGAATACAATACATTCATTCTACAAAGACTTGACATTATGAAATATAATTTGTCACAATCCAAAGCAATTTCCTCATAATCCTCAAAATTGATCCATCTACAATATATGCAAACATTTTCCAAACATTATATCAAATCCTGAAATTCAGATAATAACCTGCATCATCCCAACATTACCCTAATCTAGAATCACAAGGCATAGAAATGAAGCATCCACATATATCAATGTTACCAAAATCGCGGAATCATGAAAAGTTCTATATCCATAGTGTGTCCAAACTAGTATCCAAAATAGTTCCAAAATGAAAATAACTGAAGAGATAGGATGGGTTGGGGTAGGGCCTCACACCCTCCCCCTCTAGGTATGAACGTCCTCCTGGAGTTCATCAAAAAGATGAGGGTACTGTGATCTCATACGTGCTGCATCCTCCCATGAAGCTGTAACCTCATCATAGCAATCCCACTGGACCCTAACCTGGTCCAGCTCTCGACCTCGAAGGGCCAACGTCCGGCGAGCCAAAATGCGAATGGGCTCCAAGGCTAGCTGCCCGTCCGACTCCACCTGCAAGGCATCCCAATCTAAAATATGAGACTCATCATAGATATATTTTCTCAAAACTGACACATGAAACACATCGTGGATGCGTGACAGGCTAGGTGGCAAAGCTAGGCGATAAGCAACTGGTCCTATCCTCTCAAGGATCTCGAAGGGTCCAACAAAGCGAGGTGCGAGCTTAGAACCCTTTCCATAGCGGATTGGACTCTTATGCGGTCGCACTCTCAGGAAAACTCTGTCCCCAACCATGTAACTCCGGTCTATCCTCTTTGCATCTGCATATTTCTTCTGCCTATCCTGTGCCTCTCTAAGGTGCTGTCTAATCAAAATTACCTGCTGCTCCATATCCCGGACCAACTCAGGGCCTATGGCCACTCTGTCCTCAATACGATCCCAACTCAAAGGTGTCCTACATGGTCTGCCGTACAAAGCCTGAAAGGGTGGCATCCCCAAAGAAGTGTGATGCCCATTATTATAGGCAAATTCTACTAAATGCAGGTACTCCTCCCATCGGGTCTGATGATCCATGACGTACATGCGGAGCATATCCTCTAACACCTGGTTAACCCGCTCTGTCTGGCCATCTGTCTCTGGATGATAGGCTGTGCTAAAGTTGAGCTTGGTGCCCAACGCTGCCTGTAATGCCTTCCAAAAGGAAGATGTAAAGAGAGAATCCCTATCAGAGATAATCTTGCGTGGGACACCATGAAGCCTAACAATGTCTCGTAAGAACACCTGTGCCACTGCTGGAGCTGTGAAGGTAGTCCGGACTGGTGAGAAGTGGGCTACTTTGGTCAATTTGTCAACTGTCACCAAGATAGCATCATGGCGACGAGATGACATAGGAAGACCAATAATGAAGTCCATGGATATAGTATCCCACTTCCACTCTGGTATAGCATGGGACTGGAGTAACCCTCCTGGATGGCGGTGCTCTGCCTTGACTCTCTGACACTCAAGGCATCGGGCTACTAACTCGGCGATAAGCTGCCGCATTCCTGGCCAATGATATAACTGCCTCAAGTCAGCATGCATCTTCTTAACCCCGGGATGTGCTGCATAAGGAGCTCTATGAGCCTCCATGATAATGAAATCTCGCAAACCCCCAGGAGAGGGTACATAAATGCGCCCTCTATGGCGTAATAAACCATCGGACTCCAAAGAGTAGTCCACAAACTTCCCCTCCAGGGTCTCCTAACTACGGATCCTCTGACAAACCTCAAGATACCAATCATCCTCTGGCAATTGCTGCAAAATACGGTCTCTCAAATCAGTGCTCATGGATATGGTGTAAACCTCATGTCGTCTCCTACTTAGGGCATCTGCGACCACATTCTCCTTTCCTTTGATGTAATGAACATCAAAATCATACTCACAAAGGAACTCTATCCATCTCCTCTGACGTGCATTAAGGTTAGGCTGGGTGAAGATATACTGCAAACTCTGATGGTCCGAATGAAGCTCGAAGTGATGACCTAAAAGGAAGTGTCTCCACCTCACAAGTGCATGTACAACTGCCGCAAGCTCTAGGTCGTGCGTAGGGTAGTTAAGCTCGTGAGTCTTAAGTTTCCTAGACTCGTATGCTATAACCCTGCCCTCCTGCATAAGAACTGCTCCCAATCCATCTAAGGAAGCATCCGTGCATACCATGAAGTCGGCCGTGGGGTCTGGCACAATAAGAATAGGTGCACTAGTAAGGGCCCTTTTTAGATCCTGAAAAGCCCTCTCACACTTCTCTGTCCACTCGAATTTCTTCCCTTTTCGTTGGAGGGATGTGATGGGGTGTGCAACTCTAGAAAATCCCTCCACAAAACGCCTATAGTATCCTGCTAAACCCATGAAGCTTCTGACCTCTGTCACACTGGTAGGTGCCGGCCAATCCATGATGGCTCTAATCTTTGATGGGTCGACTGAGATCCCATCACCGGATATAACATGCCCTAGGTACTTGACCTCTGATCTAAAGAAAGCACACTTCGACAAACTGCCGAACAACTGGTTATCCCTCAAACACTGCAAAACCTGTCTCAAATGCTCCTCATGCTCCTGCTCATTTCGGGAATAGATCAATATGTCGTCGAGGAACACTATCACAAATCGGTCAAGGAAGGTGCGGAATACCCCATTCATGAGACTCATGAATACAGCTGGAGCATTTGTAAGACCGAATGGGACCACAGTGAACTCATAGTGGCCATATCTGGTGCGAAACGCGGTCTTGTGGATATCACTTTCCACAATTCTCAACTGATGATACCCTGACTTCAGGTCTATTTTGGAAAACACTTTGGCACCCTGAAGCTGATCAAACAAATCATCGATCCTCGGTAAAGGATAGCGGTTCTTGATGGTTACTTTATTCAGTTGCCTGTAATCCATGCATAACCGAAGGGATCCATCTTTCTTCTTCACGAAGATGACTGGTGCGCCCCAAGGAGAAACGCTAGGACGGATGTGACCCTTCTCTAAGAGTTCCTCTAGCTGCATCTTGAGCTCATTAAGCTCATGAGTGGTCATCCTATAAGGTGCCCTCGAAACTGGCTCGGCTCCTGGTACCAAATCTATGTGGAAGTCAATCTCCCTGCTGGGCGGCATACCAGGTAGCTCATCAGGAAACACATCTGCAAATTCCTCAAGGATGGGGTGATCATCTATGGACGGCTCCTTCTCATTTTCTTCCTCTCGATCACTGATTGTGATGGCAAACAACTGGCATCCCTTTCGCATGCTCCGCTTAAGCTGCATTGCGGATATCATACGAAGAGACACGGGTCTCTGAATCCCAGTGATTACTATGGGAGCACCATGATCATCCTCACACTCAACCTTTTTCAAGCGACAATCCATCTTGGCTCTGTGGGTGTAAAGCCAATCCATGCCAAGTACGACGCCATAAGATCCGAGTGGTGTAACTCTAAGGTCTACTAAGGTGGTGGTATTACCAATCTGGAGCGGACATCCCCTAACCTCTGAATCCACTGACACTCTAGCCCCTGAAGCTAACTCCACTTCCCAGCTGACACTTTGCCTTACTGCCACTAGCCCGCAACGCTCCACAACCAATGGAGATATAAAGGAGTCGGTCGCTCCTGAGTCAAATAATATAGAAATACTACTACCTCTGACCTTACCTGCAGCCTCGATGACTGTGGCCTGGTGCTCTGCCTGGCGGTTATCAACCGCTGCGAAGACTCTATGGGACTTGCCCATGTCCCCAACTGTAGGCTCTGATGTTGCCATCCTCTGATTCCCTGTCATCTGTCCCTGTGGGCACTCTCTCGCCATGTGCCCCATGGCTCCACACGTGAAGCAAGCACCGCGTGCCTGAAACTGTACACCCTGAGGCCTAGTAAAAGGATGCCCACCTGTCCGGCTAGAACCACTGTACCCACCCCTGGAGGACTGCTGAGCCCGTGCCGGGGGTGTGTATGTACCTTGTACTCTCTGGTCACGCCTAGGACCCTGTGACTGCCACTGTTTGGGCCTGGAGCCCTGCTGTCCCTGAGGTGGCCTCTGTCTCTGATTCTGCTATGACTGCTGTGGAGGAGGGGGTTTATGGGACCCCGAAACATTTCTGTGGTTGCCTTTCCAATGGGGTTTCTGAAACCCGAAAGGCTGGGGAGCTGGGTTTCGGTTCTGGAACCAATCCCTCGTGTCCTGTGGCCTGATCTGAATCTCCTCGGCTATAAGGGCCTTCTCTACGGCAACCCGAAGGCTCCCTGGAGCGGCCATCCTCACTGGTCCTGCTATTCCAGCATTAAGCCCCCTAACAAAACGGTTGACGAGTAGCTTCTCGTCCTTCAGGTAATCTACATAAGGTAGGAGCTCAATAAACTTACTCTCGTACTGGGTCACTGTGAGACCCTTCTGCTGGAGGTCATGGAACTCATCGATCCTACGCTGCCGGAAATGCTCTGACAAGTACCTCTCTCTGAACCTCTCTGTGAAGATTTCCCATGTGATGGTATCTGCAGTGAGTCCGCACTTGAATTCCTCTTGCTTCCACCATGTGGAGGCTGTCGATCTCAGAAGGTGGACTGCAACGCGTGCCTTCAGATTGCTTTCATAAGATCGCAATGCGAAGCACCGATCTAGGCTTAAAAGCCATGCCTCAGCCTCTACTCCGTCAGTAGTGCCTCCAAAAGATGGCGGCTGGAGGCGTAAAACCTCTCTAATCAGGTCTCCTGGTTCCTGACGTGCTCTCTCAAAGTACACAGGTGCTGCTACTGGAGGGGGTTCGGGCAGGTGAACGGACTCTGGCTCATGCTCTGCCTCACCCTCTACAGAATTAGGAGGTGGACTCCTACTCCGTTCCCTATCCACTGATCTATGACTCCCTGAGTTCTGATTGTCTGCATGACGGTCCACTGCTGGAAGCCTATCCTGCACGATCCCGATCAAGTTCTGAAGAGCTAGCAAGATGTCTCGGTTAGGGTCAACCGGTGGTTCGGGAGGTGCTTCCGGGTTCCCTTCTGGAACCGGTTCCTCCCTAGCAACATCCTCGCGTGCCATACGTGTACGCCTAGGACCCCTTCCGCGCTTGCGAGCTTGTCGCGTAGTCGGAGGCATCCTATGAGGAAACAAAAATAAAATAAATAAACAATTAATTTAAACAATTCAATTTTCATATATTTTTATTTTTATTTTCCGTTTAAGAAAATATTTGATTAATTTAGATAATTAAAGCGAAACGTAATGGAGAAAGGTTCCTAGTGTTGGAAACCTTGCTCTGATACCAAGATGTCGTGCCCAAACTTTAGGGCACAAAAACGGAACAACAAATTTTTTTTGACGTCATGAACTCGCTATAAATCCTAATACATAACAACTGTATCTTAAAGTTTCGTCTTATCTAGGATGTAAATAAACTTACTTACTAAGGTTAAGTTAAATAACCAACTCGAGCGAGTGACTTGATTTGGTGAAGATTAATTTGCATTGCCGATTAGTTAGCTAGCTCAATTACCTAAGACAAGTTGTCGCTAATTAAACCAAGGGATAATTGGCTATCTTAACGTATTAAATCATTCCAGGTCATATAATGATGTTGCTAATGATTATTTGATGCTTATATAAAATTTATTATACGCATCCACCCGATGAGGGTTTCACTTTACTACAATGTCATTTGCCCACTGAAACCGACAATTACTAGGGCCAATTCTAATTTTCCCTAATTCCCTTGATTTTGTCATTTAAATTTCGATCCGGCCAAATATCGGTCTCAAGGCCTAAAGTTCATAAAATCTACAATTTCCTCCTTTTAAATTTTTTTTTTTTTTTTCTAAAGTCCAATTATATTGAGGGAAATCCATTGATTAATTAAATAAATTAATTGTTTTAATGTATGGGGTATCCAACCATAATAATCCCTTTGCTTTCAAATCCCTCTAAAATTTTACTATTTTAAAATTTTAAATCTCCTAAAGAGTAAATAGACATATAATAATTCTATCGTTAAAATAACCCCATTCCATATATTACAAAAAAATCAAGTTTTAAATTCCCATCTAAACGGACATATAAAAGTTCCATTATGGAATTGCCCCCAAATATATGTGTATATTAGAAATCAAGGTTTAAAATCCCAACTTAAACTCCTCATCTATATATATAGATTCTTAAATACTAACCCTCATTATAATTTAAAAAAAAAAAAACCAATTTAAATGCCCCCAAATCTAAATCTCCTATATGTATATAAATATATATGTATATATAAATATACATATATATATATATATCAATATATTCATTTATATATATATACATATATATATGTATATATATATATTCTTATAATGCTAACCCTAACCCGAAATGGGGATTAGGGTTGCATTTTTACATATTACACTTGTCTTATGTTATTTTTACCCCTTATTTTTTTTACATATTATACCCTAACCCGAAATGGGTTAGGGTTTTATATTAACCCTTTTTCTTTGTTTTGTTTTCTTTCTCTTTTTTTTTGTTTTGAAATGTGACTGCAGGTACGGAGGCGGAGGGTTTCATGCGGGGAGAGGCGGAGGTTTTTCGCAGGGTTTCGGGCGCTGCTGTGCATACGCACAGTGGCGGCAGCGCCGCCCACTGTGTGTACACACAGTGGCGGACGGCATAGCCGCCGCCCACTGTGTATACACACAGTGGCGGGCGCCGTTCACTGTGCGTAGCACAGTGGCGGCCGCGACCGCCCACTGTGTTACACACAGTGCGGTGCCCTTCGGCGCCGCCCACTGTGTGTAGCACAGTGGTTCGGCCGTGGCCGTCCACTGTGTTGCACACAGTGGCCCGCGAGACTTTGCTTCCCTTTTGTTTTTGCAACATTTTTAATAAGTTTCGTGGGTTGATAAAAATGGTATAAGATGTAGTTTTTTTGAATTTCCAATGTATATTATGTATATTATATATATATATATATATATATATATATATATATATATAATATGCATAGTATCGTTTATGAATATGTAGATATTTTCTTCTACAGGCATCCACAGAGCATATTTTTTTGATGCAGAATATATATATAGGATAAAAGGGTTTATTCTGCATTATATTTTACATGATTTGTAACAGAGATGCACAGGATTCAGAATACATGTTTTTGTTTCTTTTTAAATTTCGTTGTTACAGAGGTATACATATACAGGAAATCTTATATATATATATTTTCTATATATATAGGTATATATTTTCAATATATATACTTATATACATATAGAAATATATATATGACTAAATGTTGAAGTAATAGGGTTAAAACCCTTATATTGATCTGAGTTTTTTTTAACCATCTACATTCCGTTTTAGTCTTCTAACAGCATTTAGAATAGATCTATTTATTTCTTTCCTTTATTTAAACTTGCTACAGAAATGAAATAGTTCTGGTTTTCTTTTAACAGTCATAAAATAACAAAATCTAAACTATGCAAGTAAATAGTGAGAAATAAATAAAAAAAACAATACTAGTTCACTCCTTTTTTTAAAAGAGTCATAAAATTACAGAATTTACACTATGCAAGTAAATAATAACCCTACTGCACTTCTTTTTCTTTTCCTTACTAATGCAGTAAATAAACTAATGAATAGTAAATAAGGAATCCTAATGCATTTTTTTGTTACTTTTCTTTAATATTGCAGTAACTAAACATGTTACAGACCAAATTTAAATGTAGTCTTCTACAACACAATAGGCATCAAAATATAATAAAAATTTACATTACTTTCCAGAATGATAGGTTACAATAGCCCAAATATGAAAATGGGTAGAATTTCTAAACAGTCATCTTTCTCTAATCTTTACACAGAAAATAAAAATTACATTTATTCAAATAGAAACAGAATCATTTTAAGTCCTATATTTACATCTGCACTTTCTCTTCTTTTTCTTTTTCTCTTTTTTTTTGCATTTAAATAAAAATAAGAATCCTGAATAGAAGTCTGCAACACATCAATCTGCAACTCCTAATCTTTTTCCCAAGCCACCTGCAAGTAAATTTTAGGACTGTGACCATGGGATGCTCACCTCCCAGCCTAGGCTTACCAGAAGCCACCCCCGAGCTAGGAGAATCAAGATCTAGACGGGTTACAACCAAGCAATACAACATAACAATAGGGCAAACACACAACACATACACTTTCCCATCCCAAGCTACACTATCACCACATTTGTGGAGATCAATCTATGGGTGGAAGTGGACCAAGTACCGTTGGGGAGACTGCAGCCAAAAAGAATATCACAAGCCACCTCATGGCAACACAAAATACTCAATCAGAATTCATCCCAACCACCTTATGCCCCCCCAAAGGCTCAAAGCCATTTCTCTCCCCTTATGACCCCCAAATGCATACACAAGGCTATGCAGCAAGGGTCACAAAGGACACCCTTGAGATCACTCTCCTTAAGGAGAGCCTCTCACCCAAGGTTGTCATGCTTCTTCCACCCCAAGATCATCCTACTCTCCCAAGAGTAGGAGATCTTGGACACTCCCAAAACAAAAACACAAAACAGAAAAACATAGAATAAAACTACACATTATTTCCTTCTACAACATTATACATACACACTTCCTTTACAAGCAAATCTTTCCTTCAACAAAACAACATAGCTAACATAAACAACATAAACAAGAGGAGATAACAACCAACCTTATTCTGCCAATAGGTATTCTAAACTTGGTTGAAGATGAGCTGCCCAATCCACACAACTTTCTGCAATCTTGGCCACCAAATTCCTCTAAATTTTCTAAAACTGGTTTTTTTTCCTTTCAAATTTTTCCAAAAATCTCCAAAAGTGGAGAGTGGGTGATTAGCTCACTAAGCTTCCATTCTTAGCCTAAGAAGGCCTCTCTCACTCCTTCCAACCTCTTGGATAGAGTGAGTGATCTCCCATTGGGTTGGTCTTCCCTAGGTCTTACACACTCCCTAACCTAGGTGCCTAGAGAAGGGAAATGGAATGGGGAAGAGGGATTACTCTCTCCAAGAAGGTTATCCTACCAAGGATGGCACTCCTATAGATGGAATTCGTCCATCTTGGGAAAACCACTTTTTTGGGTGGTTACACAAGTCCTAAGGGAAAGACACATGGCCAATTTTGGCCTTCACCCATAGGTACCCCATGAGGCCTAATAGAAAAGCTCTAAAATTGACTCTAGGAGTTGATTTGACCTTCAGAAAGTCCACCTGAAGTTAACCTACGGGTCAACTCTGAGTTGACCTTCCTTGTGGCTCTCTAACCTAGATTTCTTGGTTCCTTCAAGGATAATTAGGGGATATAACCATTAACAAAAATAAAACCTTCAAAAAGGTGACATGACAAATTGCCAACACAACATACTACATAGGTGTCAAGTGACACTACAACATAATTCCACATCACAATAAACACATGGCAATTGTCCCTTAAACAATTTAAATATTCCAATAAATACAAATTACACTCATGCAACATTTTACATTTACGAATAAAATACAGTACATACGGGGTGTTGTCTCTCCAAATAGACAACCCCTGGTTTTACTAACGCACATTGGCCTAGGCTTGATTCTCCCTAATATTTCCATGGTCACATGGATATTTTCTTGCACATCTCAATTTAAACATTAGTACTTCCCAAATAGCCTCATATAAAATATAAAATCACATAATCAGAATACAATACATTCATTCTACAAAGACTTGACATTATGAAATATAATTTGTCACAATCCAAAGCAATTTCCTCATAATCCTCAAAATTGATCCATCTACAATATATGCAAACATTTTCCAAACATTATATCAAATCCTGAAATTCAGATAATAACCTGCATCATCCCAACATTACCCTAATCTAGAATCACAAGGCATAGAAATGAAGCATGCACATATATCAATGTTACCAAAATCGCGGAATCATGAAAAGTTCTATATCCATAGTGTGTCCAAACTAGTATCCAAAATAGTTCCAAAATGAAAATAACTGAAGAGATAGGATGGGTTGGGGTAGGGCCTCACACTAATGATCAAAAGAAGGAGCAACAGGAGAATAATCAAGCATTGGAGGCCATTATCAATTCCTTGTCCAATTCAGAGTATGTTGATGTCCATGGTTTGGAGACTGCTTATGATGTGTGGAAGAAAATTTAGGATATCTATATTGCTGATGAGCATGTGAAGATTCCCAAAGAGGAGAGTCTGAGAGGTAAATTTGATGACATGCGAATGGCTGAAGGTGAGAATATTCAACAGTATGGTCAGAGGATCAAGGAGATAGTTGGTGAGATCAAAAGTATTGGTGGTAAAGTGGAGGATACCACAATGGTTAGCAAGGTATTGAGAACCCTTCTACTAGTCTACGTTATCCAAGTTGCAGCCATTTAGGAACTCAACTCTATTGATAAAACAAAGGTAACTCTTGACTCCATCATTGGTAAATTAACTGCATTTGAATTAAATAGTTTTGATGGAAGTGTTAAGAAATCAAAATCTGCATTTAGAGCTTCAGTTTCTAATCCACTAGTAAGGAAAAGCAGAGAAGCTAGTCATAGTCATGAATCCAGATCCAGCAGAGAAGTTGATGATGAATACAGTCTGATTGAGCTTGAAGCATTGTTGGCCAAGAGATTTCCCAGAGGTACCGGTAAGTATGGAGGTAAATTACCTTTAAAATGTTTTGCATGTAACCGGGTTGGACATATTGCAGCTAATTGTCCAGATGGAGACAATGAGCGTAAACATGAGAAGTATAAGAAGTATAAAAGAAAAGATAAAAGAGACGACCTCATTGCAATTGATGGAGGAATCACAGATGAGGAATCTGAGGGAGATGTGAATGAGGACATTGTCTTTGTTGCCATTAAAGAGGAGACATCATATCAGAAGGCATTAGTCTCTCGCATGGATAGTTCTAATGATTGGATTATAGACAGTGGTTGTTCACACCACATGACCGATGATTGGAGTAAGTTTCTTACTTTGAAGGAATTTGATGGATGTGTTGTGAGATTTGGAAATGACTCACCCTGCATGGTAAAAGAAAAGGGAAATCTCTCTAAATGGAAAGAGCAGTGCAGATGATGTTTATTGGGTTGAAGGATTGAAACACAATCTTTTGAGTGTTGCTCAACTCAATGATAGAGGATATCCACTAGAACTTAAGAGTGGAATGTGCAAAATGTATGGAAGAAAAGGTGAACTAATTGCAACTGGCAAATAGACAAAAGGTAACTTGTTTCACCTGAATCCTAAAGTCAACAATTGTTTAATTGCTAAAGTAGAAGATAGTTGGCTTTGGCATCAAAGATTTTGTCATGTAAATTTTGATAACATAGTAAAAGTTAGTAAGTCCAAATCAGTCAGAGGTTTGCCTCAGTTGGACAAAACAGTGAATGCTCTGTGTAAGGAATGTCAATTAGGAAAGATGATATCCTTAACTTTTAAGAGAAAATCTTTCTCAGCAGAACATTTGCTGGGTTTGGTTCATACAGACCTCTATGGACCAATAATTACTAGGATTATTCAAGGTGATCTTTATTTTATGATCTTCACTGATGATTGCTCAAGAATGATGTGGGTCACATTATTGAAGGAAAAAATAGAAGCCTTTAGCAAGTTTAAGGCATTCAAGGCCTTAGCTGAAAAAGAAAGTGGAAAGAAGATAAAGTGCTTAAGAACTGATCAAGGTGGTGAATTTACTTCAGAGGAATTCACTAGATACTATGAAGACAATGTAATTAAGAGGCAGCTTTCTTCACCTAGGACACCACATCAAACTAGTATTGTAGAGAGGAACAACTAGTCATTTGTTGAAGTTGCTAGAACTATGCTAATTCAAGGAGGTGTAGCTAAGACTTTTTGGAGAGAAGCTGTCAGCACAACTGTCTACACTATGAACCGGATATTAGTTAAAAGAGGTAAGGATAAAACCCCTTATGAATATTGAAATGGTAGATCACCTAATGTCAATTACTTTTAAATTTTTAGCAGTAAATTTTTTATCAAGAGAGGTGAATATGTTGGTAAGTTTGATGCTAAGAGTGATGAAGGCATATTTCTTGGTTACTCCACCAAGAGAAAAGCCTACAAATATTACAACAACTAGACAAAGAAGATCATTGAAAGTACTAATGTCTGAGTGGATGAGTGTCTTGAAGATACAGGAGAAACTAGTGAGGAGAAGAAGGAAGATGAACCTTACATTTTGATTTTGGAGCCATAATCAGTGGAGCCATAATCGGTGAAGCCGGATGTTGGTGAAATGAATGCTCCTACACCAGTTCAACCAGAATAGGTAGATTCTACACAAGATGAAGATAGTGAGGAAGAAGAACCTAAAGATAATGATCATGTTATTCCAAGGCATGTAAGACTCAATCATAATCTTGATCAGATTATTGGAGATAAAGATGTTGGTGTGTTAACCAGAAGAAGAATGAGAGAGAATTCGTGTATGATCTCCACTATTGAGCCTAGAATAGCAAAGGAAGCTTTTGGAGATGATCACTAGATCAAGGCTATGGAAGAAGAGCTTGACCATATTGAGAAGAACAATACATGGACCCTAGTACCCAGATTGGTGAGCAAAAATGTAATAGTAACTAAATGGGTATTCAAAAATAAACTGAATGAAGATGGAGTAGTAGTAAAAAACAAAACCAGATTGGTATGCAAAGGTTATACACAAGAAGAAGGAGAAGACTATGGTGAGACATTTTTCACCAGTTGCTAGATTGGAAGGTGTTAGGACTCTACTTGCACTTGCATCATATACAGGATTCAAAGTATATCAGATGGATGTGAAGTTAGCATTTCTAAATGGAATACTGGAAGAGGAAGTTGTGAGGCCCTACCCCAACCCATCCTAGCATTTCAGTGATTTTCATGTTGGAACTATTATGGATGCTTTATTTTTATGCATTATGGATATAGAACTTTATGTTATCCCAGGAATTGGATAACATTGATATATTGATGCTTTATTTCTATGCATTGTGGATATAGAATTTTATATGATTCTAGAATAAGATAACAATGATATGGTGTATGTCATTATTTGATTTGCAAGATTTTGTTATGATGCTAGAAATATGATGCATATCTTATGAATGGATTAAATTTATGAGGATTATGATAATTGCTTGTGTGGAATTATTTTGTTATATGGTAAATTGAATTGTATGATGTCAATTGTATGCAGAGTGATTGATTGGTATTCTCATTTATGTGTTTAATATTATATGAGGCTATTGGGAAGTACTAATGTGTATTTGAGATGCATGGGAAAATTATCCATGTGACCATGGAAACATTATGGAGAATCAAGCCTAGGCCTATGTACGTTCGTAAAATCAGGGGTTGTCTATTTGGAGAGACAACACCCTATATGTATCGTATTTTATTCGTAAACGTAAATGACTGCATGTGTGTTAAATTGTAATTATTTATTTGTGTGAATCCTACAAGAGACAATTGCCATGTGTGTATTAGTGATGTGGAATTCTTTTGTAGTGTCACTTGACACATATGTTGTATGTTGTGTTGGCATTGTCATGTCACCTTTTTGAGAGATTTATTTTTGTTTAATTGATATATTTCCAAATTATCCTTGAAGGTTCTAAGAAATCTAGGATAGTGAGCCATAAGGAGGGTCAACTCAGAGTTGACCCGTAGGTAAACTTTAGGTGGACTTTCAAAGGGTTAAACCAATTCCTAGAGTCAGTTTTGGAGCATTTTTATTGGGCCTCATGGGGTACCTATGGGTGAAGGCCAAATTTGGCCATGTGTCCTTCCCCTAGGACTTGTTTAACCTCCCAAAAAAGTGGGTTTTCCTAGATGGCCGAATTTCATCTTTAGGAGGGCCATCCTTGGGTAGATAACCTTCTTGGTATGTGTCATTCCTCTTCCCCATTACATTCCTCTTCTTGAGGTGCCTTGGTTAGGGAGTGTGTAAGACCTAGGGAAGACCAACCAATGGGAGCCTCTCACACTATCCAAGAGGTTGGAAAGAGTGGGAGAAGCCTTCTTAGGAAAGAGATTGAGACTTAGTGAGTGAATCACCCACTCTCCATCTTTGGAGATCTTGCAATTTTGAAAAAATCAGTTTTAGAATAGAATTTTGGCTAAGTGTTGCAGAAAAGAATTGTGGAATTGGGTTGCTCTTCTCCAAGCTATCCCTAGAAAACCCTTGGCAGATTCAAGGTTGGTGCACTTTTTTACTTGTATGTTGGAAATTTGTTTGTAGGATTGCTTGAATGTAAATGTTGCTTTTCTTGTATTTCTTTTGTGAAAATATTTTGTGATCTTTCTCTTATTTCTTTTTGTATGCATTTTCTTGTGTTTTGGGAGTATCCAAGGCCTTCTTACCCTTGGGAGGGTAGAATGGTCTTGGGGGTGGAAGGAGTTTGACAACCTTAGAGTGAGAGGGTCTCATTATGAGAGTGAGCTCAAGGGTTTGTTTATGTGACCCTTGCTGCATAGTTTTGTTTACGCATTCGGAGGTCATAAGGGGAGAAAAGTATGGCATGTATGCCTTGGGGGTCATAAGGATGTTGGGTTAAGATGGATTTTTGTTGTGTTCTTGGTTGCCATGAGTTGGCTATGATCTACTATCTTGCAGTTCTCCTAAAGGTACTTGGTCCACTTCCACCCATGTAAATATCACATTATGTGATAAAGTTCAGCCTTGGGATGGGAATGTGCTTGTTTGAGTTTTTCCCTTTCTTGTTTGTGTTTTTTTGAGTGTAACCCGTCTAGGACTTGGTTCTCCAAGCTCGGGGGTGGCTTCTAGTAAGCTTAGGCTGGGAGGTGAGCACTCCATGGTCACAGCCTTAAGATTTTGTATGCAGGTTGCTTGGAAAGAGGAAAGAAAAAGAAAGCTAGGAGTTGTTGATTTGATTTTAGTTGCACAAAGAAATAAGAATGTAATTTTGTATTGTTGTAAAGACAGGAAGGAAAAAGAAAGAGTTTTTCTACTGTAAATGTATTGTAAAATGAATTAGAAACTATATTTTTGACTGAGTCTTAAGTTGTACTATATTGATGTATGGATCATGTAAATAAAAAAAAGAGTGCACTTGATTAAATTTTGTTTTGTATAAATTGCAAAGGAAAATAAATGTATTATGCTACTGTCATTTATCTAAAATTTGTCTTTTATTAAATTTGTCTTCTATTGAAATCTATCATCTATTTATCTCTATAATTCATAGAAAGAAAAAAAAGAAATGCAAAAAGTGAAATGAGAATATTAGGAAGTAGAAAAGAAGAAATTTTAGTAAAATAAAAGCAATTATTTAGTTCTAGTTACTTTCCAAATGCAAATAGGGTTAAATAGATATTTGAAGAATCATGTTTTTGCATTATGCAAAATGATAATGTTTTAAGTGTTTTTCTGTACTATTTAAATATTGTTGTAATTGTGTTTATTACTGTCATTTTTCTATTTCAAAAAAAAAATGTAGAAAGCTAAAGTAGACAAATTTAAATTTACCTCTTTCCTATAGTTAACTATTAGAAGTTAAAATGAAGAGAAATGTTGTTAGATAAATCTGTTAGTTAAGAAAGTCTGTTGTTATGTGATTTTAAAGAAAATATATATATATATATATATATATATATATATACACACACACACACACACAGATTTAGAAAACCAGACATTACTAATAGATTTATGTCTAATTTTAATGAAGAAATGAACTTTGTGACATAAGTAACAAGCTATTAAATCTGACAGTCATAATATTGTCAATGTTGCATAATAGAAATCTATTTAATCCAGCTAAATGAATATTTTATACATGTTTAACTAGATCACATTTTGCAAAAGAAAAAAAAAAATGAATGTGTATCTGTTATATGTTGTCACTATTTTGCTATTTCCTGCATGTAAAAAAAAAAGATCAAAAATCTAACTCTGGAAATATATATGTATATATTATATATATTTACATTAAATATATTTTAATTAAAAAATATATATAACAAAAAAAAGGAATTCTTTTTTTAGAGGCTGAACCACTGTGTTAACACATAGTGGACGGCACGGGCCGCCACTGTGGTTAACCACAATGGGCGGCACCAGCCGTCGCTGTGGGTAATCACAGTGGCATCCAGGGAGCCTCCTGCCCTGCAAGCTCAAACCCCCCCCTTCGCATTCCCTCCATTTCGGCCGCCGCCTCCACCATACCCTACAACACACACACAAAACACACACAAAAAAAAAACCCTAGAGACTAAAACAAAGAGAAAAGAAAAGAATTTTAGTTGATAAAAATGAAACCCTAACCCAATTTCAGGTTAGGGTTAGCATTTAAATAATAAAAGTATATTAGAAATGCAACCCTAGCCCATATTCGGGTTAGGGTTACCAAAAAAAAAAAAGAGAATTGTTAGGATGTTTTTAAAATAAAATATAGAAGAAGAATTAACTCTACCCTAATTAGGGTTTGAAAATTAAAATATTAATTAAAATAAGAAGAGGGCGAAATTCCTTTTAAAATTTGAAAAATATTCCCCCCCATTTAATTTTAACTATATGTGATATTAATTTAAACTCCTTATTTGATTAGGGAGAAAATTAATTTTAATATAGTTTTTTTTTTTATAGGATTTAAAATGGAGATTAATGTTATATAGTTACATTAATCACATAATTGATTTAATTTAATTAACTAGGGTTACTATATAGTTATTTTTTATATATTCAATTAAATATGGACGTCAAGTTAAATTTAATTTGGGGAAAATTTGTAAATAAAAAATATTAATTATTTTATGCAAATTTTTAGCCTATGAGGCCAATATTGGCCAAATTATTTAATAGTCGAAATTTGAAGGTTTAGGGGAAATTAAAATTGGCTATAGTGTAAATTATATTTATTTGGCAAATAACATTATTGAATTTGAAACCTTATTGGTTAAATTTAAATAATGAATTTGTATGCGCCCAATTAATTAAATTTAAATTTAAGATAACATTATCATTATTTTTGGCCTGGAATGTTTTAAATGCAATTGAGATATTTAAATATCCCTCAACTTCAATTAGCGGCAAATTAATTAGGTTGATTAAATTAACTAATTAAATTGCGATGACCCTCTTAGGGAATAATTAGTCTTCATTAGCTATTGTCGCCCTATTGATTGAGTTAATTATTCCAACTTGGTAAACAAATCTATTTACATCTTAGTTAAGACAAAACTTAATTGATTTCTTTATTAATGTAGATTATTTTATGAGCTTATGTTGTTCAAAAAAAAAAAGTGTTGTTCCATTTTTGCCCAAAAGTTTGGGCATGACATAAGTCTACATTGAACAGCCAGATGGTTATGCTTTGATTGATGCAAAAGAAATGGTGTACATACTACACAAGGCACTATATGGTTTGAATCAAGCACCAAGAGCATGGTTTGAAAGACTACATTCACACTTGGTGAAGATAGGTTTTCAGAGAACCAGTGAAAATGGCAATATATATCTCAAGACTGAAGGAGATAAGATACTGGTTAGTGAGGTATTTGTGGATGATATCATTTTTGGAGGCAATGATGACATGAGTGATGACTTTGCAAATGAGATGAAAAGTGAATTTGAGATGTCTCTGGTAGGAGAGATAAAATTCTTCATAGGTTGCAAATTCAACAGATGAAGAATGGTATCTTTATCACACAGTCCAAATATGTGAAAGAGATATTGAAGATATTTGGAATGGGAGACTGTAGACAAGTTGAGACACCAATGGTTACAAGTTGTAAACTATCTAAGGAAGATGATGTTGCATCTGTGGATGAAAAGGAGTATAGGTCTATGATAAGGAAACTGCATTATGTTGTTCACAGCAGACCGGATATTACTCATGCAGTTGGATTAGTTGCCAGATTTCAGAAGAACCCAAAGGAGACACACATGATAGAAACTCAAAGGATATTCAGATATTTGAAAGGTACTATTGATTATGGATTATGATATCTATATGCGGGTAACTTTGATTTGAAAGTCTATACAGATGCAGACTGGGTAGGAAATGTTGATGACAAGAAGAGTACAATCGGAGGTGCATTCTTTCTTTGAGGAAGGCTTGTATCTTGGAGCAGCAAGAAGAAAAGCTATAAATCATAGTCAACTGTTGAAGTTGAATATGTTGCAGCATATATGAATTGTACCCAGGAAATCTAGATGAAACACATTTTGGAAGGTTTCAAGATGAAAATCTCAAAACTGGTAAGGATTTTCTATGATAACACCGGTGAAATAAATATTTCAAAAAACTTGGTGTTGCATGCTAGAACCAAGCATATAGAGCTGAAATATCATTTCTTGAGAGAGAAAGTGTAGAGTAAAGATGCATTAATGGAGCATGTATCTACTAAGGAACAACTAGTAGATATCTTTACTAAACCTTTACCTAAGGCCACTTTTGAGTATCTTAGAGGTCAGCTAGGGGTTGTGCCCCTACATGAGGTCAATTAAGCCGATGTAGAAGACATCATTCCCAGAGCTTATTGGAGATCTTGAAGTAGGATTGGTGTAGAGTGGAGCTACTCCACAGGGGGAGCAACTAGTTGTAGAACAGTGAAGTATGACACTGTATGTTTTACTTTCACTTAGGCATTGTTATCAAAGGGGGGGAATAAATGTGTGATTGATAGGGAGAAGAACTATAGCCAGTTACCAGCTAAAGACATGAAGACTCAGTTGAAGGAGAGTATATAGAAAAATGTAATCCAGGATTCCTATACCTGTGTATGTGCATTACTCTCAATCATCCTAATCAAAGGGTATTGATATTTGTATTGTCATCAATGCCAAAGGGGAGATTGTTGGCATTTGCATGAAGATTGCATTAATAAAGTATAAGTGTTGTCATTGATGTCAATTGTAACTGGTAATGGAGTTGTATTACAATCGGTAGTGATGTAGTAATGCAACCGGTAGTTGAGGAAGTGAAGGAAACCGGTATTACTATTAAAGTAGTGAGATCAACTGGTAACCCTAACCTGTTGATATGTCGAACACTAATCGATGGAGCTTGGTGAATTAGTTGTGTTGATCTATGATTGAATATTGATCGAAGATGATTATTCCACGTATGCATGATGCATGTGATAAGTTTCAAAGTGGTTTGGGCATGCAAAGACAACTGTTTTATCTTGGGAATGAGCGAGTGCATAGCATGAAGTGGAAACTGCATGATGAGTTATAAGATCCTATGTGTGGTGATTCAGGAGCGGTCAAGGTTGTCTTGACAATGTGTAGATAATTGCTATGTAATCTAATAGTCATGTTTGAACCGATTTGTTTGTAATCTCTATGAGATCTTAGGTTTTGTGATGTGTTACCGACCTATTGTTTTGCTTATAAGGTCGATGAGTTATTTTGTAGTAGTGTTGGCAATTTTGGTTAAGTGTCAGTGTGATTGATTGCCAAACTAGAAGGAGTATCTATAGAATGAGTGAAGGAAGATAGGATCATAAAAAGGATATGATCAAGCAGAGTAGTGCTATTACCATATCAGAAAAAAACTTGTTGTTCTCTAACAATTACAACAATTAAATCCCTTAACTGAGTAATCTTTAACAGGCTTGGTGTTTTCTAAATCCTCTAACCAAGTTATCCATTAGCTTGGATTTTAAATCCTCTATCAAGGTTACTCTTAACAGGGTATTGCCTTTAATGAGGTATTGTCATCAATCCCTTAACCGGGTGGTCCTTAACCAGATTTGTTCCTAACAGGACATTTTTGTAAAGCTTCTAACAAGGCTTGGCTCCTAACAGGGCGAACTTCAGAATACTTGTGGGTATTCATCCCCCCTGTGTTTTTTCTCATTTGGGTTTCCATGTCAAAAATCATTGTGTCAAGTTGTGAATGGTTTTTGTGGCTATGTTTTGATATGGTTAATTTGTTTAACTGGTAAAGCCACTTATATATGTTAGTATGATCGGAAGTGATCTGAAATGTGTTATTACTAATGCTAGTAAAGTGGTTTGATGTTTTAGTTAAATGGTTTGAGAGTTTTAGATCTGTTACACTATTATATTGGTATTTTGGTCAATCGATAAACTTGACAGTGCAGTTGTAGTTTATAGTACAGTGATTGATTTATGAGTTGGGTGTGAGTTTGGTGAAAGTTTATTTTGTTTTCTATCTACTGATTCACCCCCCTCTTAGTAGTTGACCGGATCATTATCGATTCATCATATCATCAGGAATATCATGGTAATTAGCCAGAACTAGAGGATTACCTTTATTAAATGCCACGAAGGGGTGGTTCCTTGTTGGATTTAGGGCCATTTGAACTGGTTAAGTTCACTAAATAGGTGGTACTATTTGTACTAGTGGTGTTGGTTGTACTACCAGAACTAGTGATTGATCACTTGAAGAATTTGATCCTTCACATTGTTCTGCAAAAAGGGGGTTTGAAAAGGCTGCAACTTCTTTTGTATCTATGAAGTTTTTAGAGTTTACCTGATTGGTAGAACTATTAGCGGTTTGTTGTGCTTTAACCCTCTTATTGATGGTTGGCAATTGTACATGTTTTGCAGGATAAGATTTTGACCTTGTCTGTCTCATAAGCTATAATAAAACTAATTTGATTTCCCAAATCTTCAGAGGCACCAATTACTTGAAAATTCACCTCAAAAGGCTGGAAAAACTAGTGTAAGTACCAAAACAGAAGAAAAATAGTATTTGTTTGAGCTAAAATAGCTCAATGAGTCCCACCGGGTGTGCCACAAATGGTTGTCATGAAGGATGCACCCGTTTCTACAAAGTAAATCAGTACCAGTGCTCATGCAATCCTATGCAACATGGAAACAAAACTTGAGTTGTGGGTAAACTCAGAAAAAGAAACGACTCTTCAGGTTTGGGTCAGCTCCCTTTGAAATACCTCATAAAACTAATGATGGGTATGGAAAAGAGTAAAGAGTGATTGGATTAAGCTAAAAACTGAAACCATTGTAGGAGGTGATGCACCAAAACTGTGATGATAAAACTATCATGACCAACAAGAATTAATCAAAAATTTTGCCTACACAAAATAATTAACTTCCCTATCACATGAGCATTTCTTAGAAAGGTTAAATAATTAATAAATTTGGAAAGAAAGGTAATTTCTCAACACAAATTTACCAAAACCTGCAACACAAACTAAGACCTGTGATTTTGAAAGAAGTAATGATGCATGCACACTAGGGAAATAGAAGATTCAAGGTTTCAGATGAAACAAAAAAATACTCCTATCAAATATGTCATGAACAAACATAATACTATGAAATTCTACAAATAAAAGGAGTCTTTCTAAAAAAAATATATAACTGAAAAACTGCTGCAAATCTCTATATATCAATATTTGAGCCACAAATCTCTGAAATTATCTTAAGGCAAGAACTAAGGAAAAAGCTAACAAGCTTTCATCTGTATACAATAATAATGCATGCAAACCCTAAAAGAATGAGTTGCACTCCCAAAAAGGTGAACTCAAGTCTGAAATCTGAGCACAAGGAAAAAGCCTAAAAAGTAAGTGCCAAATCTGCATGGAAAGATGCAATAATCCTGCCAAAAAGCCCTCCAATCAATATGCAACCCCAAAAGAATCTCAAAATATCCTCAATTTGCTGATAACTGCCTCAAACCACCTTTGAACTATTGGTGAACTAGCCCACTATCTGATGCATGTGTGTATAAGGGGAAAATACATTAAATATTAAAGTTAGTCAATAATGACTTAACTTTTAATATTAATTACATATATGTAACTCATCCCTTATTTTTATATGATAAATATTAAAAGTGATTTCATTATACTATCACTTTAATATTTATTTTATTTTTTAGTTGTGCATGGGTGCATCAGACAAACTTAAGTGCCAATCTTAAATTAATTATCTTATTTAAATAAGTAGAAGCTTCTAAATAAAGATTTTGTTTTTTTAAATCTCTATAATGCTTTTTATTTGCCTCTACTAATGTAGATAAAATAATTTATTTATTTATTATTATATTAGTTATATTAAGAATGGCATGTAAATTTATCTTCCTTTCTTTTATTTCGCCATTATTTAATATATTTAATATAATAATAATACATTTATATATTGCACTTAAAAAAAAGAAAGGATTTAAAGCCCCCTACGACTAGAAAAGACTTAAGATATGAAGTCTTTGTGGGAGTTAAACAACATGACCACATTACAATTAAAAGCAGCCCTTTTAAAATAAAAACAAGCCCTTCAAAACTCAAAAATAAATGAGGGAACGACATGTAAAATCTTTGAGAACCCTAAAAAGATGAATGCAAACTTTCATTCTTTTTTCTCTTATTTGAGAAAACTATCTCCTTGGCGACCATGCATGATGAATTTATTTTTTACTGTTGAAGAGATGCTTTCTAGGTTCGAACTAGGCATTGAACATAGACTTATACCTTCTGCAGCTTGGTGACATGGTACGTGCTTTATTTTCTTATATTTATCATGCCTTTGAAAAGAAAAGTAATGCACAGTCCTTGCTTGTAACCATATATTTTCTATACTTAGGATTTTCTTGAAACCCTAGCTTTATTTTATGTCATGTAAATGAGTTTAAGCCATAATGTTTTGCATTTATTGTGCATGGTTCTAGGTTTCTAACTGTATGAAGAGAGCTCTAAAAGTAGAAACCTTTTTTGGGGACTTGAAAAATGGCACAATACTCTGTGATAGTAACAAGTTCTTATGACTGTAAATTTGAATGATGTCCTTCAAACTATAGGAAAAACCCTTCATAATTGTCCTTGTTGTCATGCTCTTTGAATATAGTTTCTTATTGACTATTATTAATCTCTTTCTTAAGGATATCATGCCTTGTTCCTTTCATTGGATCATTGCTCCTCTTATAAATGGAATGAGGTTGTGACCTCTTTAACAATAGACATTGTTTGCTGCAATATTCAATTTGGCAATGATTTCACTGTCTTTAGACAGCGATCTTTTCTCTATCCTATCTTCAGGCTATGAACACTTCCTTAGTTATCATGAAGACTATATTTGGACTATATCTTGGTATTTACTATATTTTTGGAGTTTTATAGGACTACACCTTTATTATTGTCAAAACAGTAACCATCTTTGTTGTGAGTGTTATCACAATCCCTTTGAGAGTCTCTAATAAACTCTACCAACATCAAATACTACTTTTGTTGTGCTTATTAGCAGTGACTACAAATAATTTATATTTTGTTGTCTTTCCTTGTATATCATTTAGATGACTACAATATAACCTTTGATTCTGAATGAAGATTCTACTATTTGATCCCTTGTTGTGATGGTGGCTAATACAATGGTTTTCTGATTTCATGAGGTTGCTTAGCTATTCATTTAGCCTTGACTATGCTTTGATGGAGTATCTTATTCCTTGACTATTCCCATAACTTCACCTTCTCAGAACCTCAACTGCCATTGTAGAGTCTTGATAATAATCCTTACCACTCTTTGCTACTCTTTATATTTATTATATGTTATCTCTTGATGTTACAATAGTTGATTATGTGCTATTTCAAAACATATGTTACTTCAAAAACCTGGATAGTGATTGAGATCTTTAATATTCCTTTCTTGTAATAGTCCTTCACGGCTCACACTTTCTTCATAAAATTATGCATTTATGATATGTTTCCATGTTGCTTTCTAAAGCTTTGTAATTTGTGATGACTAAGATTTCATGAAGACTTCTTGAGTGTCTTGTATAGATGATGACTATAATTCGACCAATACTATAGCATGATTGTCTCATATCCATCATGAATGCACTGTGACTACATTAAAGTTTCTAATGTAGCTTTCAAATCCATATCTATCTATATCTCTGTCTAAGTCTGTGATTTCTTGATTATGAAAGGCTGCTCTATATGCTACTAAAATGATGTTCACTCTTTATAATGACTATCATAGATCTATATAATTTTTGTCACTGGATATTGCCTTTGATAGATCTATCCTTGCTTATATGAGAGTGAGGCTTTTGACTATTATATAGTTGTGATTACTTTTTTGATATTAAATTGTTGCAAATATATAATAAGGTTGTTCTAAATACTATCAAAATTTGCACCCATGAGTTCACCTCTCACTCTGCAAATCATAATGTTATGTTTGTCATTACATTTTAGGATCCTTCTTGGACTGTAGAGAGCTTGTAAGGTTGATTTCTACTCCATAGCTTCTACTATTCCTTGATGGTCTGCAAATTTGGGTTGTATCTTTCATTGTCCTTATTGTTCAATCATGGTTGTTATAATCAAACCTCTACTATAGTTGATGATTGTCTCTACATTGTGACTTTACTATCCTTTAGCATCTGGTTGGGTTGGTCCAATAGTTGTAGCTTCATTTTATGCCTTTATCACAATCATATGGATAAATGTGCTATTCATTTGTTTTCGTTGCATCTTTGGCACCTATTTTAGAAAATCTAGTTGCAGTTTGATCACATGCTCTATGTGTTCACTATGTTTGAACATCTTTATAATTGTAACATTCTGATATGTAATAGCTATGCTTGATAGTGACTCAAAAATATATATTTTCTTATCTCTATCTTATCTTTGTCTTTTGTGTCTTGTACAGGGCACTTTTCTTTGGGATACTATGGTTGCTCTAAATCTGTACTTGACTGCTGTCTTTGGCAGCCTTTAAATGATCATTTTCTAAGTTGTGATGTGATTGTCATATGAGTGTGACCCTCTAATTTAATCTGATTAGAACAATAATATCAATTGATAGTTTTCTTATGTCTGTGATCCTTATTCTTTTAAAACTGCCAATAGCATGTTCTTTTGACTAGTATGGAATAATGGCCTCCTTCAGTGTTTCTTGGCCTGTAATTTCTTTCTTGGACTGATTTTTGTCATTATTTCATCTTTTCTCAGTGAGTTTCCCTATAATAGTTTTATCTGAATATTGGTATCTTCCCTTACAAATAAGTTTTATTTGTTGTTTTGTGCATTAGGATTGTTCTAGCTTCTTTTATCTCTGTATGGACTGTACATATTGAATGAGTGATTATTTTTACTTTTCTATTTTCCGTGACTGGAACCTCTTTTATGGGAGCTAAATTTGGCAATGAATTGCACTATGAGATTATATTGTATTTATCATTCATGACTTGTCACTGCTCTATATGACTGAACTGTTATTTATGATGTTTATTTGATTATCATGTAGCATGTCCATATTTATTGCTAAGACTGTCCTTTTCCTTAATTCAGAGCCTATATACTTGCCTTTGCTCGTATGATGGCTTTAGTCACTTGTTGACCAAGGAATATAGGTTTATTGATTATTGTATGTGTTGACATTGGATGGCAGTTTATTATTGTCATTGAATGCCAATATATGAGACCATGGATACAGTTGTGTTTCATGTTTGATAGTTGATTAGTTGCACCCTGTGAGTATTTGACTAGTATGTTGAGCTCAAACCTTGTGGGAGTACATTTTTACCCACATACTTGATACTTATGAGATGGATTGCCTTATACCTAAACAATGAACAAACAAGTTTGAAAAACGAGAAGCTCATGAAGCTTCTGATGATTTGACATTTTGATCACTGATTCTCTTATTGTTATGTTCTAATTCTTTCCATCTATAGTTTGATATACATGTGTATGAGTAGATTTTTCAGAGAAATTGAGATCTTGAGCTCTAACATACCTATCTTTCACCTCTTACAAGCACTCTAGGAGCACTAGGAGTGATGCAAGATGCAACTAGATTACATCAATGGTTCGTCATTGAAAGGCAATGGTGGATCCCTTTTTCTCTCTTTTCTATTTATTCATTTGTATATCATTCTACTCATTCTATATTCCCAGACATACCCATGGCTTGTGTGGGTCCTTACACATTTATGTAAATGAAAAGTTTCTTTCATATGCATTTTTAAATGTACATTATTGAAATACATTTACATTTTTGAAAAGGAATCTTGATTTGTATATTTAAATCTGAATAAATGATAAAGTGCAAGAAAAATATTTGTGTACCTCTCTTTCATTTGATGTGTAAGGCCGGTCATAGGCCTATAAAATTTTGATGATTTAAAATTTAGATAACATGAATTATTATATTGAAGCTAGATATTGATTCATTATATCCTTTTTGGATGTTTTCAATTTCATGTAAAGGAAACTTTGGATCTAGATGGCTCCCATATTTCTCAATAAAAAGTGTTTTGAATTTATTCCAATTATGAATTGATTAATCTTGCAGGCTTTTATACCAATCCCTAGTATCTTCTATGAGGGGTTGCATGAATAATCTCATGAAGACATCCTTGTCTTGTACATAAAAGTCATCCAATGTATTCTGAAAGCTCCCTACATGATCCTCCCCTAAAGGTTCTCCACTTCTTGAGAATTTTGGAATAGTCTTCCTTAGTTCAACACTAATGGGGTTAGGGTATCCAAGGAACCCTTCTAAAATCCATATGTTTGTATCTGTTAACATTCATTGGACCCCTTACAAATATGTTTTGTTAATGCTGATATTGGTTTCCATATTGGTAATGATGTTGAGTCTGGTGATTTTGTCCCTGTGAACCTTGTTGAAATTGATTATATTGTTGAGTGTGTTGGTTAGTATAGTTTGGTATTCCTTGCTAGTGCAATAGAGAATTATACATACCTTGGTTCAGACCTATGCAATTATATGGGGGAATTCAATATCCATAGGAATTATATCCATAATTGAATTGTCCCATATTCATTTGGGCTACAAAGGTTCTAGGTGGAATAGTGGTATTAACAGAGGTTTGTGGAATGCTAGTAGGCATTGTGGTAGTATGAATACTGCTAGTTAGTGGATTAGTGGTAGATGCATTCATGTAAGATGAAGGATAAGTAGTTGTGATAGTTTGCATGTTTTGCATACTTCTAGTCATAGGGATACTTTGTGTGATCTGGGTGGATGTATGGATATTAGTAATTGGTGGTGGATATAGTGGGAAATTATTTTGAGGAGGCACTATGATGTTTGCAAGGCTTTGCATCTATTGAACTAAGGCATCTAATTGTGCTATAAGCCTCAGTCATTCCATATTTTCCTGGATCTTAGTTATTTGATTTTGTAATTCTTGTGTAGTTTCTTCACCTCCTGTCCCTGGTTGGCTAACATTGTGTACCTGGGTAAACTTCATCCTTTCAATACTAGGTGATGATGAGAAACTAGGAGGAGTGTTAGGTGTTTGATGTCCACTCCATGTACTTGAAGGCTAGCTTGGGATCTAATTATAATTTCGAGGAAATCTTTGATTATAAGTTGCTGCTACCTATGCTAGAGTCATCTCTTCATTTTTTTTTTGAATACTTTCCTCAGTCGATGTCATGCAATGGGTCTAATTTCTAGTGTACTAATTGTTTCTATTTGTCAGAGGCATATCTTGCTCCATGGATGAATCACTTGTAGTACTTTCTTTTGTAGAAGCTTTTTCAAAACTTTTTGTAATTTGTTTAATATTTTTATTTTTGTTTTTATTCTTTTTCTTGTAATTTGTTGGATGGATTGGATGCCCTTGTTTCAACAACCTCCTACCATACATATAAAAGTTTATTTTTTGATATAGTTTTCAATCAGAGTCACCACACTTTAATGGGATTAAAAAAAAAATCTGAGTTATTTCCTCAATAGAGTCTGTGACAAGATCTTAGTTGTTCCCTATCAGAGTCACCAATTTGTTGGAGCTCAAAATTGTAGGTTGTTAGATCCTAAAGGTATTCCAAGCCTTATGATTGAATTTAACACTCAACTATGGCCAACTGACAGAATTGGTCAATATGGTTGCAATTCCCTACACTTCAGGTTCTGGTAGACCTATGTAGGTACACCTTATTACCAATTATCTTTTCCTTTGATAATTAAGTAGATTTTAATTACAAAAGTTGTCCTTAGATTAATCTCAAATAGGAATAAAGATTTGATATGACCCAAAACCTGTATTCCTACTTTCTACTTTGAAATTATGAGGTTATAAACATGTTGTTTAGACCAGCACCTTCTATGTCTATTGCATTCAATTTTTTATGAATTTCCCTTCTTATATTCTCCTTGTTAGACAGTAAAATTACCATCCACTGTTAATTCTCCCACACTTAATGATTCTATTTTACCATGATAATTATCATACATGAAATTTTAATATTTCCTAGAAAGAGGCTTATACAATAATTGATCCAAGAATATATCTTATCTTGGTCACACGATAATGTAGGAGTCTGAAAATAATGAAATGACCACAGTATACAGAAAAAAATGAATAGCTTTTGATTTCTTAGCACCAAAATAACAAACTTGAATTGAAAGGCATCCACAATAGTCTTTATCGCAATATAGGAAATGGAAGCAAGTTGGTCTGTATTACTAGTAGAGATATAAAAGTATATATTATCATCGTGTCATGAACCATTTTATCTATAATTACTTGCAATTATTAAATTATAGAAATGATTTATATTTTATGATTAGATGGATGAAATGGAAATGAATATGAAATTGAAATTGAAATTTGATATGGATTATGATAGAAATTTAAATGCAAGTGAATGATTTAAATTATCTTAATTATGAAATTTGGGATTGTCATTGCTAATGAACAATCGAGTGCAAGTGAATGCAGGAACAAGTGAACGTGGATGAAGGTGAGAACTTGGTTCAGGTAGAGTTGTCTTAGCTTTTTGACTTGGATAGAATAGATGGAATCTCACGCACCACATTAGAATTAGCTTACATCTTGCAAAGGTGAATGAATTAAATGACTTTAATTGAAGTGTTTGTCGAAATATGAATGATGAATTTCGTAATGATTGGTAATAATTGATGTAGTTGATTTAAAAAGAAATATTGACTTCAATGTTTTTAAAAGATCTTATCTATGTATTTTGATCAAAGTTATATGAATTTTGTGTGCACATAATGTATAAATGGATGAAGTATTGTGCTTATTTTTTCACTATCAAAATTGATAATGATATATATATAACTATATATATATATATATGTACATGCATATATATGTATGAGGATCATTTGAGGATATACACATGTACATACGTATATAATTATATTATGTCATAAAATATATATGTGTGTGTGTGTGTGTGTATTGTATGTATATATACATATATACATAAATGTATATATATTAATATATGCAGTGGACTTTGCATAGAATTTAAATTTGAAATACATGTAATATATTCTATTGATTGATAATATTGAATTATTATCATGATTAATTGAGTCGATATGGAATATCAACCTTGTTAGGTAACCAACTATCTCAACCTGTGTTGTGTGCAAATTGAGAAGGACTATGTATAGCTAAGAATTGACACTTAACATGCATAGAAGCTTACACCTCATCTTTAAGCATTGAATAAGACATGTGGAGAGGTAGGCGTGCTCTCACAGGTTGTTAGAACTATTTGAATGGCAGTCAAATAGTAATGAGAGAAGCACATCGCCCACCAAGTTAGGAAAAAGGGAGGTGCCAGCTAGCATAAGATGAGAATACTGTGAAAGAGAAAGAGATACTCATATAGCCAGGAAAAAGGAAGGGACACAAACCCTGAAGCAAGATAGATATTAAAAAAAGAGAGGATACACATTCAGAAATTTTTGTATGCAATCTAGGGCGAAGGAATCAGTTGGAACATAGCACCTATCCTCTGTTATTTAGCACATGAATCACAGTTAGGTTCGTAGTTTATGATGTTTGCATGGGATACTTGGAAATGAATAAAATTTGTTTCCTTTGGGCATATATCGACTGAGTTAAATTGTATTAATTATAGATTTACAGAATTTTTGTGTAGCAAATGTATATCGATTTGGTTTCTCTAAAAAGTATTGAAGATTGAATCAAGTACAATGTATATATACATGCTCAAATTTTCATCTAAGAGTAGATGAACTTGAAGAAACATATCAATTTTTAGAATTCTTCCACCAAAATTTCTAAAATAGATAGAAAGATAGAAAACTTATGAGTCAATAAATCTAAACTTAAAATATGAAAATACTTATTAAATCCAAAATTCTGAAACACGACTTGGAAATTTAGGAATATCTAAATATTATTAGAAGTAATTCTTGTAGTAAATTGAATTCATGTAGCAGAGCTAAACTGAATTCCTATGGTAGAGCTAAATTAATTCCGATAGCAGAGCTAAATTAATTCTTGTAGTAGAGTAAAGTGAATTCTTGTAGCAGAGCTAAATTAATTCTTGTAGCAGAGCTAAATTAATTCTTGTAGCAGAACTAAATGAATTTTTATAGCAGAATTTAAATTACTTCTATAGCAAAACTATAGATGTTCTGTACCAAACCTGAACATTCATATTACTGAAACTGAGTTATAGATTTCAGTAATTTATATGCAATATGTTCATGCATGAGTTACACCTTCTTTTATTTGAACTTATTTACTTTAGTTTAGAACTAAAAAGATTGATTGTTTACTTGAAAACTGAATCTATGATCCGATTTTATTTGAACTATGAATGCTTGTGAATGAAAGTGCATATCATATATATTTAAAGATGTAAATTGAAAAGAAATAGGCATAATAGATGACTCAATGTGCTTGACATGTATTAAAGGAAAATTTATCTTTTGGGACGGGTGCCAAATGTGGAAACATAGAGAAAATAGTTTGTTTTTCAAAACTATGATTATGTGCTATGCATGGTATTATACTCAGTTGAGTAACTTATTGACCATTGAAATTGTGATGCTAAAAATGTGGTATATAAGAGGCATACACATATAATGAGACAATATAAACATAATCGAAAAGCTTAATTGAAAACTAGATTAGAAATGCAAACCACAAGCCTTCCTTGAAATGTACCATTTTCCTCTATTCTTGAGGACCTTGAAGGTGTTGAATTGATGGGCTCTCAGTGGAGCAATGACCTCCAAAATGACAAGTCAAGAGTTGAGTAGCTATTTGATCATGATTGACTATGGAGATGATATGAAATGCATGATTTGAGAACCTAGATTAACATGCTATGATTAATCCAAAATCTAATTACTAGATAATTGAAATGCAATTTGCCTATAGTAATGATGCCTACATTGATATGAGATGGGATCCATATTGCTCCAAAATGGGGGATATTTATAGGAATTCCAAGGCCAAAGCTAAGGTGGTAGGAATCGACGGTCTAGATTTGATCTAAAGATATCAAGGGCCAAGATTGAGGAAGTTGGAGAAGAGGTTGGAGGAAGGGACACTTGTCATCTCTATGGTGACAAGTGTCAAGGAGCCTTTCTCATGAGAGGGAAAGTGTCCAAGGGAGGAGAAATGTGGCAAAAGTGCCATGTGTCTCAAGGAGAGAATATCCACACCATGGGAGGTTAGGATAAGGAGGTTAGAATGTGCAAGATAGGATAGGGTTAGTTAGACCCAAGATTAGATCGAATGGGTTAAGTTAGGGGATGCTTAGGTTAGGTGGTTAAAGTTAGGATCCAAGTGCTCATTTGAATTTAGAAATTCAAATAATTGGAAAATGGTAATTAATCTCAACAAACTTGAGTTTGTTAATCTTAATTAGGGATTAGAAGAATTGATGGGGAGACATTAATTAATTTAGAATTAATTAATCAAAGGGAGATATGAGATGAACTATATAAATAAATCATTTAGATTTATTTACTAGTAGATGAATAGAGAAATTAATTAAATTGCTTGTGAGTTCAATTAATTGGGAAGGGGAATTAATCAAATAACTGCATATTTAATTTACTATCTTCAGACCATTTTTAGGTGTATACATTTTGCCCCTCTTTGAAGCGATGTGTGACGACGCGTTGATTCAAAGAAAACTTGATTAATGATGTTGTTGATATTGATTCCGATAAGATGTAGATTTGATCTTGATTTGATGTGGATTTGGTTTCGATATGATACTGATTTGATTTGGAGATGATAAATCTCGATATGATGTCGATTTGATTTTGGAGATGATAAATCTCGATATGATGCGGTTTCGATCTTGGAGATGATAAATCTTGATATGATGTGATTTCAATCTTGGAGATGATAAATCTTGATATGATGCCCAAGATGTTGATTGATAGATATCGATGTGAGGATGCCCCCTTAGGAGATGAATCAAATAATTTTCAAATGTTTGTGAATTTTTTGCGATTTTTGTTTTTTTAAAAAAAATTTCAATTTTTAGATTTTCTACTTTTTTTTTAAATTTTTTGAAATTCTTTCAATTTTTAGATTTTTAATGATTTTCCGATTTTTAGATATTTTTAGAGTCAATCCGATTCATTTCCCAATAAGAAATTATTTGATTTTTGCAACGTTGATTGATGAAAGTGTGAGTTCTTTGATCACTATGATGTGATTCTAGATGTGATGATTGATAAAGCTTGATTGAATTGATAAGATTGATTAGATTGATAAGATCAAGATTTAGTCTGGTTTCAGAAATGACACCTCCTGTATAAGACAAAGATGATCAAAGCATCTGGTTTCAGGAATGATATATCCTGTATAAGACTTGATCAAAACGTCTGGTTCCAAGAAGGATTCATCCTGTATAAGACATGATAGAATGTATCAGATGAGATAAAGAACTGAAATTTTGTTGATATCCTATTGTAGGAAGATTTAGATGCTGATGTGGGTTCATATTTGAGGGGGTAGCGTAAGATTTGTGTTGGGTTGACAATATTTGGAGAGATGAGTCATCGTTCTGATTGTGTATACACCTATGATGATACATTGATGATTCCTGCGATAGATTTGGCCTTGGATAAGATGATATTTTGTGATCCCATGCAAGAATGAAATGCAAGCTAATTTCAAATGCAAAAATGAAATGCAATGCAGTGATCGGACCGGTCATGAAGTCAATGCTTTGTTTCATCATTGAGCCTTTGAAATGTGGGAAGTGGGTGCAAATATCAATGGTATAATTGAACCATGATGACCTGAGCACTACTTTCCTGGGTTTTGATATTGCAAGTTAGCACAAGCATCGAGGTATAATTGAACCAAGATGACCAGAGTGTTGCTTACATAAAATAGGCAGTATTAACCATTTCTATATGCAAGTCTGAAATGTCTTCGATGATACTCTGATGATCATTTCCTTAGACAACTTTGCACATATTAATGATTAATTTACAGACAGTAGACAAGAAAAATATCATGTTCCTTCCTCATTCCTCTAATCAAAGACATCTTGGAGTTACTCAAAAATCATGATAGCGAAAATCAACATAAAGTAGTTGATCCATTATTGCCAAAGTGTTAAAATCATGAGTCAAGATATATCATCCAATGATATGTGTTTTGTCATGTTTAGATTGATATGTGATAGTTAATGGTTGACAATGTGATCTTATGTTCAACATTGGATGTGTCTTAGTTTCTCGCTTGACAAGCATTGTCTGGCTATTGTTCTACCTGCTTTGATTAAGCTCAAAATGATTGCAACTTTTTGCCCCCAACAGTTTTAGGATTTTGTCCCAAGCCTAGAAATAAGCCTTATTATAATATAGTCAATGATCTAAACCATGACGAGAAATCACCTGGGATGCCTGCATATGGACAAAGGCTTTATGATGAATATGAACAACGTTGATGGAAAAGAATGCAAGCGAAAGAATGCACGAACCAATAGATGGCAGAGCTAGCCGACAGATAATCCTTGTTTGCCAGGTTTTCACCATTTGTTTTTATTGCACTTTTTCTCGAATTTGATTTTTTATTATTATTTTCTGCTTTTTTACTATTTTTGGATTTTTTGCTTTTTTTGTTGTTTTTGGATTTTTCTGCTTTTTCACAGTTTTTGAATTTTTTTGCTTTTTCACTATTTTTGGATTTTTTTGCTTTTTCACTGTTTTTGGATTTTTCAGACATAAAACTTCTTCAGATGCATGCTATTGATGGGTTCCTCAAGCTGATCTCTGTCTTGTGTTGATAGTTGATATGCCCTTGACCCAAATACTGTTGTGACCACAAATGGACTTAACCAGTTTGGTTCAAATTTTCCCTTCTTTTCTCGATCTGACTGATTTCATGGATTTTCCTTTAGTACTAGTTCTCCCACTTGAAAGATTCATAGTTTGACCTTGTGATTATAACTTTGGCACATTATTTATTGATATACCTTTAGATGATCAAAGGCATTTTGTCTTCTTTCATGGATTAGTTCTAACTCTTGCAGTCTAGATACTCATTGTTCTTAATCTGGGATAAGTCCTTTTAGTGATACACATAGAGAGGGTATCTCTACTTCGATTGGCAATATGGCTTCTGATCCATATACAAGAGAGAAAGGTGTGGCACATGTTGGTGTGCGGATATTGGTGCGGTAGGCCCAGAGAGCAGGGTTTAGTTGAATATGCCAATCTTTCCCAGCATCGTTCACTATCTTTTTGAGGATTTTTAGAATAGTTTTGTTAGATGCTTCTGCTTGCCCATTTCCCTGTGGATAATATGGTGTGGAGAATATGTGTTGGATTTTGAACTTCTCACATAGCTCTTGTACATCCTAATTCTTGAATGGTCGCCCATTATCAGTGATAATGGTCATTGGTATTCCATAGCGATAGATGATGTAATTCAAGATGAATGCAAGAATTTATTTTCCTATGATATTTATGAGAGGTACTGCCTCGATCCATTTTGTAAAATATTTTATAGCTACAAGGATGAATTTGTGAACATTAGATGAAGAAGGATTCATCTTTCCTACTAGATCAAGACCCCATTGGCAGGAAGGCCAAGATGTTGCCAAAGAATGAAGTTCTTGTGTTGGTGCATGGATCAAGTTTCCATGGATCTGACATTGTTTGCATGTTCTAGCTATCTGAAAAGAATCTCGTTCCATAGTCGGCCAATAATAGCCCAAGCGTTTGAGTTTTTTTGAAAGGGTAAGACCACTTGAATGAGTGCCACAAATGCCATTATGGACTTCCTTTAAGGCCTTCTTAGATTCTTCTTGCTCGAGACATCTTAAAAGAGTATCATCTAGACCTCGTTTAAATAGGGTATCCGCGACAAGAGTATAATGGGAGGATTGGCGAATAAAGTTTCTCTTTTGATTTTTTGATAAGTCAGGAGGTAAGATGTTATCTTTCAGGTATGTGTAAGTTTGGCCATAGCGGGAGGAATCATGTCCAATAATTTGACAGATGGTTTGGGAATTAGGACAATTAAAGGCGAGATGAAACAACTCTTCAACTAGGAATTCATAATGCTCTTGATTTTCCTGTGTTTGTAATAGAGAAGCAAGTGTTTCCATGGCATTTGCTGCTTTTTTATCATTTCTTGGAATTTGTTCAAAAGTGATTTCAACAAAATATTTCTTGAAGTCATCCACCATCTTTTTGTAAGGCATGAGTTTGTCATCTTTTATTTGATAGTCATCATTGATTTGATTGATGATGAGCTGAGAGTCTCCAAAGACCTAAAGTTGTGTAATGTTCCATTCCACAGCCATTTTGATACCTGTAACCAAAGCCTCATACTCTGCAGTGTTGTTGGTGCATGGGAAGCTTAATTTGTATGCTTTCAGAATTGTATGACCTTGTGGTGTGATGAATAGTATGTTTTCTCTTGATCCATGATGTGTTTCATTATTGATGCTTGCTCCTGGACTGATATTCGGGTGATGTATTATAAGATTTGGATCCAACCCTAGAATGTCTGCATATGACCATCTTTTGATTTGCCTCCTTTTGAAGAGTTCCAAGTATTTTTGCATTTCTAGTTCCGATAGAGAAGTTGTTGGATGTAGATCAGTTGTGCCAATGATAACTGCCTCTGCTGGTTCCATCAAGATATATGACTTCTCTTGATAAAATTTAGATAAGGTGTCAAATCTCCCATCTTTTGGTGCCTTGAGGAGGTTTTCACCATTAGATGTGTCCTTTATTTTTACTCTTTTTTTGGTCTAATGTTTCCAAGAAATGGTTTTCAGCATTAGACTTGATATTGTTTTCTTTATTTTCACTTTTGCGACTAGGAGATTTGACACCCATTTGACTTGAAGATACGTTTCTGAATTTTCTGGTGAGAGTTGTTGTAGGTTTGATTTCATTAAGATATAAAGATATGGCATGGTCATTAGGAAAGGTATCCATGGTGGTATGTCTTTCATTTTCCCAGTCCATAGGTTCAGGATGAATTAAGGATAAAGGATCCTCATGTTGGATTATGTCAAAGATATTAGGGGTCATGATAAAGATGTCAAGGATTTCAGTATGTATTTCCATGTCTAGAACAATACTCTCATCAAAATGACCTCACACAAGTAGCTCCTGATTGTCCTCGGTTAAGTCCATGTCAGCCACATGTGATTCTGATTCAAATAGGCTAGTTCCTAATGTTTTTCCTACATACATGTGAACTATATCGACTTCTACATCTTCTTCTTTCCTTTCAATTTCAAGTTGCTCTTGTTTATTATTCCATGATAATGAATATTCTCCATTTCATCGATCTCTTAGTTGTATTTTTTTTTCATGTTTGACAAAATTGATGCAAATGATTATTCTTTGGATTGTGTGCTGGAATATGTTGCCTCTTTGTTATGTGAAACCATGAGCTCTTGAGCTGATTTCAGATTATTACAACACTGCAATGGATTTGAGTCTGTTGATATTGTGATTTCCTGCCCATTGTAGGGAAATTTTAAGCACTGGTGGCATGTTGATGGAATAGCTTGCATGTTTTATATCCATGGTCTCCCCAAGAGTATGTTGTATGGCAGGTCCAAGTCTAGAACTTGGCATGTTGTCTCTTTTTGCAAAGGTCCCACACTGATGGGTAACATCAAAATTCCTTTAGAGTAATGTTCTTCTTCACCATATGCTTTAATTTTGATCTTTTTTAGGGGATCAACTGCATCTTCTGAATAACCCAAAGCACGGACAAGACTCAAAGAGCAAATGTTTAAGCCAACTCCTCCATCTATCCAGACATGTTTAACAAGCGTTCTATGAATGAGGACTTCAATTTGCAAGGAATCAATGCTTGGATGTGAAGGAGATGAGATTTGAATAGGATCCTCCAAAATAGGCTTGATGGGTATATTGTTTGGTAAGGATGCTATGGAAGGTTCTTTCAAGCTTTTAGGAGGTGTAGGAATAGATGCCTTTGGAGAGTTAATTTGCTTATGGAGGGATGAGCCATTGCTAGACATAGGTGCATGATTTTGATCTTTCTCAGCCAATCCTTTAGGGATATCTTTAAGAGTTGCATAAAAGAACCACCTTTCTTTTGAGATGTATTTGAATCCTTATGAGGTTTTAACATGGTTGGATTTTGATTTTAGACTTGTTTGATTGTTCTGAAATTTTGGTTTGTTATGTTTTCTTCTTGTGTTTTGCTTTGGTATGTCATGTTGATATGATTTTCAGCTATTGCAAATGTTTTTGTTTCTGTTTCAAAGGTTTGATTGTCTAAAAGTTGTTTTTGATAAGGGATCAACTGTCAATGTAAATGTGATAGCGCGATATGACATGACAAGATGGTTTAAGTGTTTTAAAAGTTTGCAAGTTTTTCGATCTTTAGTTTTCGAGTGCAATGATGATGATTTGATAAGAACCAAGTCTTATAGGAACGATATATCCTATGATAGAGAATGAGGTTATTTTGATCAATCATTGTAGTTTCATGATTATAGGATGATAGATCCTTATGAGAAACTATGTTTGAGTGATCAGTTTATCTAAGAAAATGTGATGTTGCACTTTAAGGTGTTAGATCTTTAAAATTGTTGGAAATGAATACTTGAGACCTTTAGCATGTCTAGCTCTTGAATCTATTTTGACAGAAGATAACCTGATTGAATGACCCAAGAAGATGACCTAGTCTCTATGTTTGATTGTCTAAGAAATGGGTTATTTTTGTTTTCTGATTTTGATGCAGTTTACCAGAAACACTAACAAAATAACCAGAAACATTGCTATACGAACCAGAAATGCTGCTAAACTAACCAGAAACGTTGTTATATGGACCATAAGCGCTGACAAACTGACCAGAAACACTGAAAAATAGACCAGAAACACTGACAACCAGACCAGAAACGCTGCTATATGGACCAAAAACACTGCTATATGGACCAGAAATGCTGACAAACTGACTAGAAACTCTAACAAACTAACCAAAAATGCTGACAAACTGACCAAGAGTGCTGACAAACCAACCAAGAACGCTGAGGAACATACCAAAAATGCTATTATGTAGTGGAATGACTCTAAAGTTCAAAAAAGTGATGTTTAGACTCAGCAAATTAGGTGTTTGAACTTACGAGATTGTTGTTTTGACCTCTCTTTTTTATTTTCAGACCCAGATGACTGAAATTTAGGCCTAGCAAGTGCATACTAGGAGATTTAGTGTTGAAACATGAGTAATTTGACATTCAACCCAAAAGAGCTGACGTTTAGACCAAGAGAGCTGGCATTTAGACCGTAAGAGCTGAGGTTTAGACCAAGAGAGCTGACATTTAGACCAAGAGTGTTGATGTTTAGACCAAGAACTCTGAAGCTTAAACTAGTGATGTTAGAACTTATACAATGATTATTTCGACCCCAAGAGTTAATGTGTAGAATGAAAAAATTGATGTTTATACCTAGCAAGCTCAACCTTGGAGAGTTAATGTTGAAATATGAAAAATCTAACATTCATACCAAGAGAGATGACATTTAAACTAGAAGAGAGACTGTTTGGACCATAGGTGTGATTGTTTGAACCGTAGGTGTGACCGTTTGGATCGTATGTGTGACTGTTTGAACCGTATGTACGACCGTTTGAACCGTATGTGCGACTATTTGGACCAAAAGAGCTAATTTGTAGGTGCGACTATTTGGACCATAGGTGCGACTATTTGAACCGTATGTGCAACTGTTTGGACCGTATGTGCGACTGTTTGAACCATATGTGCGACCGTTTGGACCGTATGTGCAACTATTTGGACCGAAAGAGCTAACTTGTACTAGATCCCAACAACATGAGCAAGGCACACACAAATCAAGCCCATGGAGAACATAGAGAATGAGATTATTTCAATCAAGTGTTGTAGTTTCATGATTAAAGGATGATATATCCTAATGAGAAACTATGTTTGAATGATCAGTTTATCACAGACAATGTGATGTTGCACTTTAAGGTGTTTGATCTTTAACTTGTTTGGGGTGAAAACTTGAGACCTTTGTGTGTCTTTCTCTTGAATCTATTTTGACAGAAGATAACCTGATTGAATGACCCAATAAGATGACCTACTCTCTATGTTTGACTGTTTGAGAAATGGGTTGTTTTTATTTTCTGATTTTGATGTAGTTTACCAGAAACACTGACAAAGTGACCAGGAACTCTGCTATACTAACTAGAAATGCTAACAAACTTACCAGAAACGTTGCTAAACTGACCAAAAAAACTGAGAGACAGACCAGAAATGCTGATAGACAGACCAAAAATGCTGACAGACAAACCAGAAATGCTGACAAATAAACCAGAAATGCTGCCAGACAGACCAAAAATGTTGAACAGACCAGAAACACTGATGGACAGACCAGACACATTGTTTTGCAATACAGTGACTAAAAAGTTCAAATGATAATGTGTGTAATTAGTTAATTAAGTGTTTGAACTTAAGAGATTTCAATTTTGACCCAACTTTGTGATTTTCAGACTCAGAAAATGGATATGTAGACCTAGCAAGTACCAACTAGGACATTTGATGCTACAACATGAGCAATTTGACATGCAACTCACAAGAGTTGTTGATTTGACCAAGGGAGCTGACCTTTAGACCATGAGAGATACTATTTAGACCAGGAACTCTACTATATTGACCAGAAACGCTGCTAAACTAACCAAAAACATTGGCAAACTTACTAGAAATGCTGCTAAACTAACTAGAAACTCTAATATGCTCAACCTTGGAGAGTTAATGTTGAAATATGATAAATTTGGCATTCACACCAAGAGAGCTGACGTTTGGACTAAAAATGCGACTGTTTGGACCATAGGTGCGACTCTTTGAACTTTAGATGCGACTGCTTGGACTGAAAGAGCTAATCTTTGGACCAAAAGAGCTAATGTTTGGATTGTGAATGCGACTGTTTGGACTGATAAAGCTAATGTTTGGACCAAAAGAGCTAATGTTTGGATTGTGAATGCGACTATTTGGATTGATAGAGATAATTTGTTGTGAAACTTGTGAGTTTAACCATTTGAAGTTTGATTTTTCAATGTTTTTTGTATTTCAATGGATGATATCTTGACTTGACTTACAAACACAGAATTTAGATTGTATTTTTGTCTCAAAGGACACATAAAGTGTATGTTCAAGAATCTTTAAAGAAAGCCCAAGTTTTCAAGGGTTTTGAACAATTAAAAAAAAAAATCAATCAGTCTATCCTAAGGAGATTGGCTTCATTATTAGTTCTTAGCCCACAACTTGGTACCCTATTAGCTCACACAGCCTTGTCACCCCCTAAAGGGCACTTGTGTTTTTGCCTTTGCAAGAGCTAGTGGAGCCCCGTTATGAGCCTAGCAATAAGGTCTCAAAAGGGGAGTTCACACATATGCTCAAGAGGGACATATGGTGAGTATCTTAAGGAGAGATTCTTCCCCCTCCATGCACTAAGAATTCAATAATGTTCGAAGGTAAACCAAGTAGCTTCTAATTTACTTGGAACTAGTAAGGGATCTATTCGGCGCGTCGGGGTATAAACTCAATTAAGAGGTCTCCCAGTCTTGAAAACCAAGGTTTGATATACCCGAAGGTACGAAGGAGAGATATTCCTGAGCACTGTCGTTGCTTTGATTTTCATCAAAAACACATTTATTTTATAGTGGGTTGGAGTACTTGGCATTAGCCATTCCCACTTGTGTCATTCCCCTCTCACTGGCCTTAATGGCTAAGAGTTATTACTCCTCGAGAGGGCAGGCCCGGTAAAGATATGCACTATTGAAAGCAAAGGACGAGTCTGGCTTTCTGATCACGTAAGAAAGGTGAGAGCATACTCGCCTATCATCAAAACACATAAGACATGTTTGTTCATTTCCATTGTAATTAGTCTATGTGCCTAATTTAACAAATATAAGTGCAAAATCCCGCAACTTCAAACAAAGTTAGTAGTTTATATTGTATTCTTTGGCGGCGAAATAGTTTGTGACTCCGATCTTTCACAACGAAATAAGTACCAAGAACACTATCATATGTGCCAAGAACGCTACTCTGTACACCAGAAACGCTATCCTGCACACCAGAAATGTTGTTAAACAGACTGAAAACACTGACAAATGTGCCAAAAATGCCACCATACATACCAAAAATGCTAAAGTACAGACTGAAAATGCTAAAGTACAGAAAAACATAAAAACAAAGTTGAAAAGTCTCCCAAAAACGTCATTTGAGGTGTCAAAACGCCACAAGAGAGACCAAGAACGCAATTCAGGAGCCCAAGAGAGCTAATTTGCACTCTGAAAGAGCTAATCAACCTGCCAATGAAATTTCCTACAAGAAAACTTGTTAAAGATCAAAGGGGCTAGGCCCCACGGTGGGCGCCAATTAATGCGATGCTAAAAATGTTGTTAGTATAAGAGGCATACACATATAATGAGACAATATAAACATAATTGAAAAGCTTAATTGAAAACTAGATTAGAAATGCAAACCACAAGCCTTCCTTGAAATGTCCCATTTTCCTCTATTCTTGAGGACCTTGAAGGTGTTGGATTGATGGGCTCTCAATGGAGCAATGACCTCCAAAATGACAACTCAAGAGTTGAGTAGCTATTTGATCATGATTGACTATGGAGATGATATGAAATGCATGATTTGAGAACCTAGATTAACATGCTATGATTAATCCAAAATCTAATTACTAGATAATTGAAATGCAAATTGCCTATAGTAATGATGCCTACATTGATATGAGATGGGATCCATATTGCTCCAAAATGGGGGATATTTATAGGAATTCCAAGGTCAAAGCTGAGATGGCAGGAATCGACGGTCTAGATTTGATCTAAAGATATCAAGGGACAAGATTGAGGAAGTTGGAGAAGAGGTTGGAGGAAGGGACACTTGTCATCTCTGTGGTGACAAGTGTCAAGGAGCCTTTCTCATGAGAGGGCAAGTGTCCAATGGAGGAGACATGTGGAAAAAGTGCCATGTGTCTCAAGGAGAGAATATCCACACCATGGGAGGTTAGGATAAGGAGGTTAGAATGTGCAAGATAGGATAGGGTTAGTTAGACCCAAGATTAGATTGAATGGGTTAAGTTAGGGGATGGTTAGGTTAGGTTGTTAAAGTTAGGAGCCATGTGCTCATTTGAACTTAGAAATTCAAATAATTGGAAAATAGTAATTAATCTCAACAAACTTGAGTTTGTTAATCTTAATTAGGGATTAGAAGAATTGATTAATATGGGGAGACATTAATTAATTTAGAATTAATTAATCAAAGGGGGATATGAGATGAACTATATAAATAAATCATTTAGATTTATTTACTAGTAGATGAATAGAGAAATTAATTAAATTGCCTGTGAATTCAATTAATTGGGAAGGGGAATTAATCAAATAACCACGTATTTAATTTACTATCTTCAGACCACTTTTAGGTGTATACAGAAATAGATGGATTTATTTATGTTCTCTACCATATCCTTGTTATGATATTTATTATTTCTTAATTGAGTTAGGATAATAGAAAATGTATGTATCATTCTGAGCACGCACCAGATTCCATCTTGTATATCAAATTCTTCTTGCTAAGCAATTCGTGCAAGGTCGGGTATTCTAAATTGATTAAGAAGTCTGGAGAAGTATATACTTCGATATTGGGTGGAAAAGAACCTAAATCTTGTTCTCGTCTTCATACTAAAGATTGCATTGAAGATAGCTTGTGAAATTGAAGATCAAAGGATGTACCATATCACATATTTGAAATAATTGTATATTTATATAATTCAGCTTTAGGATAATTGGAAAGCCCAAGATTTGTATTGTAATCAATAACAATGTATAGTATGATTGAATTAATATGAAGATACTCTAAGTTTTAGAGATTCCTTTTATATCTCTTATTGAATATAAAAGTGTGATATAGCTGATGAAATTTGTGTATGTAAGAATCTTAATTAAATGTTGCTTTTGAATTTCAAATAATACCTAAGGGAAATAAATGAATTTATTAATAGAATTATTAAATTATTTAAGAATAAAGAGTTTTCATTTTATTAATTGAGTTAAAATGATTGTCTTTACATTTTGGTATCAGAGCACTCGGTTTATAACACTAGGACCTTTGACCATTATGCTAAAGAAACATTCATTTACATAGGAATTGTTGAATCGCAATGGGTTCTAAAGCTACTAGAGCTAGATCAAGTAATAGGAATGAAATACTTGACCAGATTCTCGATCTTTTGAAACAATAGAATGCTAGGATGGATGAAATTGAACAATAAGTTCAAAGAGTTGGTGAGGTTCGAAATGAAAAACCTCGATAGGAAGAAAACCTAGAAATGAAATTCCTAGAGCTGAGGAACAACCTGATCATCAAGCTAGGATTAAAGGGGATATAGCCAAAGAGTTGAAAAGGATAGCCCCACCTAAGTTCGATGGTAAGACCATTGGTGATGGTGTTGAATCTTGGGTAATTGAGATGGAGAAGTATTTCGAACTCTGTAACATGTCGAATGAAACTAAAGCAGTATGGGCTGCTTATCAGCTTACTGGAGAAGCTGCGACATGGTGGGACAGTAAGAAATCTGAGAAGAAGTTACAACCTAGTGATACTACTTCGGAACTATTTTTGCAATCATTTAGGAAGAGGTGGCTTCCTTAGTTATTCTTCAACAAGAAGATGACAGAGTTTCAGAATCTGATGTAGGGTGGTATATGTTGAACAATATATTTGAACTTAAAAATCTTCCTAAAGGCACGAAAGCTAAAAGATCATCGGCCAAAATATCATGTCAAGCATCTCAGAACGAGTTTCACCGAAAGAATAGTTTTGTCGAAGTAAAACACAAAGTGTAAAACACTAAGTTAAGATGTCTTCGGCAAAATATCTCTTTCAGTAGATGAAGGAAGCCACTCATCGATATCCTAGTTTCATCGAAAAGTGAAGCACCAACAAAAGGTGAAGTCAAGGAAATAAAATTGCCGAGGAAGCTTAAAAAGCATTCATCGAAAAACAAATCTTATCGATAACAATATGTCGATAAAAACAGAGGGATTTCGTCGATAAAAGAAGGACATCGAAGAAAAGAAGATTTTGGAGGGCTCGCATGAACTTTCACCGAAGTATAAAACTCATCGAAATATGATTTCGATGAGACTCATGAATAACTCATCGAAAAAGACTTCATCGAAGAAAGGATGATTTCGAGGAGACTAGAAGAAGGTTTTTCAACAAGGGCCATTCATCGATGAGTTGATATCGAGGAAAATGAACTTTCGATGAAAGGTTAAAGCATTCAACCGAAGACAGGGGTTTCATCGAAATCTTGATTCACAATATTTTCAGCTGAACAGTACTTCCCATGAAGGAATTAAAAGCTCAAGTTGAGGATGTCACATCTGCAATTAAGTTTAAAAATTTGAGTAGCTGTTATAAACACAGAGACATTAACTATTTCACAAGTTGCCCACACAGTTATAGCTGAATTGATCGAATTTTCATAAGAACCAGACTTTGGTGCAGAAGACGAAAAGTTACAAGGAGTTAGTTGAAGTTCGTAAACAACAGTCAGAAGAGCTCGACAATTCTCCAAGTAAGTGTGATATATCTCATTGATTGAAATTATGGAACCATCTTCTTCTTCTAAAAAGAGTAGGAAAGGAAAGGAATTGAACCCTGAAGAGAAACCCAAATGACAGAAAAAGGAGGGTAGAGCTTTAGCTCAGGATCTGTTAGACCAGTGCCCGGCATCCAGTGTGAGGTCCAAAAAAATCAAAAGTGAAGAGGAAGGGTTCGAAGATAGATTTGAACATTTAGGAGACATATGGACTGAAATCAGAGCACATGAGTTGTTCTTATTTGGTTACAAGAGAAGGGATGCTCCTGAGCCCATGAGTAACCTGTGGAAGAAAAATTTGGGGAAATTGGCAGTTCCGAATGTATTTGTGGATGTCAAATTAATGAAATCCCTAGTAGATTGTTATGATCCAAAAACCAAAACCATATGTGACTATCGAGGAAATCCTATGGTGGTAATTAACAAACAGACCATTGATATGGTGTTTGATCTAGACTGGGATGTAGAAGTGAAAATTGACATACAGAAGCTATCGCAAGAGTTCTTCAATTTAGAGGACATCTATAGGAAATGGAGACTACCCATTCACCGGCCAAAAGTGGGAAAGTCCTTAGTTCCTTTCAGTAAAGATGAGAAGGTGCCTTTTGATGTCAACCAATTCCATTTGTATTTCAAGTATACATACTATGCTGCAGCCCAAGTATTAGGCTTAGAAGCTCATCCTCTCATGGATATTGGGGTTATGGTTCTCTTTGCTGATCTATAGTCAAAAGACCCTAGGCCGTTTGACTATGCCACTTATGTTGTAGAAGCCTTAAATCATGGGTTGGAGAAGTTAAAAGGAGACCTTGTAAATGTTCATTTCTCATTGTATTCCTTATTAATTCACATTATTCTTTATTGTGGACAAGAAGTTAATTTCTGGTCAGACGATTTTAGCATCAGAGCTTATGATAAAAATGGTTTGAAGAATCCAGTCCAGTTGTGGGTGTCTGCATGGGATCAAAGATTTATAAACAACCAGTATTGGCACTTTCAGGAATATTTTGTAAAACCACTCAGTGCAGCCTTCGGACAACATAGAAATTATGCTTTGTCTCTTGAAATAAGAAGATTCCTAAGGCCAAAAGACTTCTCTCCAGAGTCTCAGATTGATCACAACTGGGGTGATTGGTATTGCCACCCTAATCATACAGAAATCAAGGTTTTCAGGTATGAAGGAAAGCCATACATGCTTCCTATTACAGTGCCAAATAGGGTGGCTAGTCTAGAGATTATAAGACAACTATCTGCTATTAGTGCCAAACATCTCATAGATTTTGGTAAACAATCTATTGTGCCAGGGTTACTGGTGTTTTCTGATTTCATTGTTAAAAGTTCTAAAAGTTATCATTTACTTCAAAATAAGTTAGATTATTATGGCATGACTCTAGGTGAGCCTAGAGAGAACTTTGATCCTGAGGGATATATAAAAGCTGCAAGGGCATCACAGAAGCTAAAGGCTGGAATACATGTGGCTCAAATGCCAGACGGTTTAATAAGGAACCTTGAAAGGTAAGAGGCTAAGGTTTTGAGAGAAAGAAGCGAGATGACTTGGGAAGCTTTCAAGTGGAAAAGAGCAAGGGGGATGGTGGATGGAGACCTACTTGGAAACCTCCAAGATCCTTTGGAGATAGCCAAAAAACTACTTCAGCATGAGGAAGAGATTATGCATAGAGTACCCCCACAGTTCCTCCATTTTGTCAACACTGGAAGAGATAGTAAGCCATTGGCTCACATGTCACCAAAATCAACTGCTAGTAGCATCCCTGCTAACTCCCCTAGAGAAGATTATCCACCTAGTTTTGAAGCAGAGATAGATGTGGAAACTGGTGATTTTAATATTAGGGATATAGTTGATATAAGGATGACAGAGCATGAAGACTTTGTTGCAGATGATGGATTTTCTTCCTCAAGAGAATTCCTTTCATTCTTATACCGGTACAAGGGGGCTCATGTAAGATGAAGTATGGCTGGGAGATCAGAAGAAGAGCAGATGAGAAGGTTGTAAGATGAGATAGATGCTCTCATGAAAGATATGACCCCTGAGAAGGGGAGGAAAATATTAAAGGAAGTTGAAGTTATCATATTTTCAGATTGGGATATAAATTCAGCACTTCTGTTTGATGGATTCTTGAAGAAGCAAGACACAACTCAACAGGTATTGCCTCAAGAAGTAGATAAATTGTTCATGGGCTCGGGTTATGATCCTGATCAAAAATCTCTCCTACAATGGGCACTATATCCGAGAGGAAAAAGAAAAATTATTGTAGATGTTGAAGAAACCTTTGGACACCTTATGGTCCATCAGGTAGGAAAGACTGACCCTAGGGTCACTTTAAAATTAAACTTGGATGTAGCCAAATTAAATCTGGATCAGACAGAGTTTTTGGTCAGGGAAAACATTACCTATAAGGGTTTATATGAAAGAACTAAAGAGGAGAATCAGATTCTACAAACAAGGATATTGCAATTTGAGACAGGGACTCCTTTAAATGAATATGCTGCATATCCCACAGGACGAAGCTTGGATGATGTCTCTGATGTTCTGTATTGGAAATATCAAGTAGAGAAGGCTGCCAAACAGGTGAGTAATATTCAACAGAAGATGGATAAAATGGTTAATGATATCATTGAACACAGGTTCAATACCATGCTCATCCATGTTGAACATTATTGGAGGGTGTACACTGGGACCATAAAGGCATTAAGAGAGCATGAAAGGTTAAAAGCACGATTGCATGAAGTGATAAACAGTGTTGATGTGATGACGCTAGAGGAGAAAATAGAAGGGACTTCGTATATGGAAAATCATGTTAAATTCAAAGATGTGCTAAAAGGAGATCTTAAAGAATTGGATGATGGGAACCCTATTGGAATGCCCTTGATTTATAAAGAGGGAGAATTAATATCTATGGATGAATGGCGGAATGAACTTCTGAGCGTCAAGGATCGGGCTCTGTCAAGATTGGATCGAAGCAAAGACATGGCCCCTACCGTCAACCAGATGATATTCAAATACCTTTCACAGCGAGAAGAATTAAAGAAACAGAGCATCAAGACCAAGACTTTTAAAGAAGATGATTACATTCATCATTTAGGGATGCTTAATCTCTTTTTACTTAAGTTTGTTAAGAATGTTCAAATTGACAGTTAGTATTTCGAAAAGACATGTCTTTTCATAAATAGCCTTTGCTCTCATATATATATGAGAAAGGTTTCTTGTAATAAAAAAGATAACATGATAGCAAGAATACGATATGTGATAGCTTGTAAGTTTCTTGTTACACAAATTTTGATGGATACATAATATAATCAGTTGTCTTTTCTTTGCATATGTGTTGTGGATTATTTCATTCGTTGTTGGCAATTGCTTGCGATATTATCTAAAGGAGATAAGGTTATTCATATTCTTTGAGTGAAATCTATGTTGTATGTTATAAGGTTGAAATAAAAGTTCTGCTTGTGAATTATAATTGTTCTTTGCAGTGCTTACTTGGATGGTCCCTTAAAGGTAGGGTTAAATTCATTCAAGCAACTTATGATATAGGCATTCAATTGATCTCATAAGAAATAGTAACTGACATATCCATAAAAGGGGTGGGTTTAAAAACTATCTCACAAGTTCACACAATAAGTCCTAAGGCAATATAAAGACTCTGTAGCCTAGACAACAAAGAAGGCACTGGCCATTTATAAATTACAGCTTACCACCATATTCATCATATTTTATTTTACAATAGGAGTAATTGAGTAAGGAAGCATAGAGTAAGTTGGCAATAGTGTATACATATAAAATTCTAAGCACATAGATCAAATAGCTTCCACAACAACACTCTTGAACTCATCTGCTATATCTCCATCCTAGGAACTTATGCCATTCTGTGATAGGAGGAAGCCATATAAAGATACTTAATCTGCTATAAAAGGCACTAGTCATTGAAAACAATTAGTGAATAGGTATACCCGCCTAGGTCCTGCAGAGCCTAAAGTGAGAGAGTTAGTAACCAAATAGGTTCACTCTATAATTTGGCCAAGTCAATTGGAGGGTTTGATCATAGGAGTTGGCATTTCCTTAGAACCTATCCAATCTGTTGATTTGAAACCCAACAGATTGGCGACTCTGCTGGGGAAGAATTATTAAGACTCTGCTATGGTAGAACCCATAAAAAAAAAAAACTTTCCTCTCAAGGAGAGAGGTGGCGGCTCTAAAGTAAGGGAGAGGAACATCAATGCACGAAATGAGATCAGTCACAAAAGGACAACCTTTATCCCAGTTAGATTTCTCTCAACGAAAGAACAAAAACAAAGAAGAATCCATGAATGAATTCATGAGAGAAAGGTACAATCAGTATAAGTATGAAAACAACCAACATTCACCTTTAAGAGAAAAGGATAAAGAAACTACTTCAAGCCCAGTGAATGAGGATTTGGTTGCAGCATATAGAGCCCAAAAGGGCCAATATCAAATTCCCCCTGGTTCTGAATATCACGAGGCACGATCCAGATAGAACACATCAACTTCATCAGGATCAAGTAAGGCAGATCCTGCAGATAGATTTGCAGATTTAACTAAAAAGATGATGGAGGCAGCTGCTAAAATGAGAGATTCTGGGAGGACTCAGGAGTGTTTGGAGTTATGTGCTAAATTAGGCATAAATGTTGGTGAGGACAACTTTAATAAAGATGTAAACAATTACAGAAAAAAATATGTTCAGACAGATCAGGGAGTGAGTAAAACAAAAAGTGATGATTTTAAAGCTTATGAGAACCCCTTGTTCAATAACAAAAGGAATGATCATGTGCAATCAAGTGCACCACCAGTCCAGCAAAATTTACATAATAGCTTTGCTGCTCATAACCACTTTCCACCTCAAGGTCAATTTTATAACCAATGTCCACCCCCTGATCAATTTCAACATCAATACCAGAATCGATACCCTTTTCCTTATCAAAATCAAATGCCCTTATATGATAACATGAACCAAAACTTCAGGAACCCCCATGGGGGACATGGGCTAATGAATATGGAATGGATGAGGTAGTTTGATTTCTCAGGAATGATGGTGTACCCATATCCTATCCCGAATGAGATCAGGACTGCAATACCAAGATTCACTGGAAGTAATACAATTACGGGGGAAGCTCATTGTAAGGCTTTTGATGCAGTAATAGAGGATTTTGGTTTACCACATGAAGATGTTAAGATCAGGTTATTTATGCAGTCATTAATAGAAGATGCAAGGGATTGGTTTAGAGCATTGTCTGATGCATCCATTAGAAGTCTTGCAGAATTCAAAAGCTTATTCCTTGAACAGTATGGAGACCATAACAGCCCTGAATTTGCTTTGCATGAGATCATTAGTATCAAGAAGGAGCAAAATGAATCAGTGGTAGATTTCAACAAAAGATTTAATAGGGTTCTAAACAAAATTCCCAATAGGATGAAGCCAGTACCTGAGGTAAGCATTCTATATTACATCAATGCTTATGATAGTAAAACAAACTATGAGTTGAGAACTAGAAATCCTAGAGACCTTCGGGATGTTATGAAAGCTGCCATTTTTATAGAAAATAACAGGAAGGCCACTGGTAAAGTGGGAAAGAGAGAAGATGCAAGGTTGTACAATCCTAAAGTACCCAAAGCTAACAAGGATGAGGATAAGCTTGACAAAGTTTTGAATGCTCTAAAAGATCTATCTGTGAGGGTAAACAAAATAGAGAAGCAACAATATTATCGTCCTGAAAGGCCCAGATTGCATGATATGCCCTATAACACTACATGGAAAGATGGAAGACCAGTAGACAGGAACCATAAGGATAACCAACAAGTCCCAGATCCCTTGAAAAGAACAATGAACTATGCTCAAGATGATGACATGTGGTGTTATGCCTGCAATATGCCACATGCTCCTTCTTTGTGTGCTGTAGCAAGAGGATTGTAGGAGGAAGAGAATGGCTATGAGGAGCATATGGGCGACCCGACTGTTAACATGATATCCTTTGTAGAAGAAGGAGGATCAGATTCCATGAACATTGATCAATGCTCTGTGTTACTCGTAATCACCAACATAGGTGAAGGTATTAAGCTCAGAATCCCCATTGAAGAAGAAAAAAGAAGAATTACAGCCTCTACCGTTGCACAAGCAAAAAGGACTTACGATTTGAGGAATAGAATGGTGAATCCAAAGCAAGGTAAACTTGCTAGTCTTTTTATAAAAGAAACTGATGAGACACCCAAGCAGACAAATAAAGTAGCTAAGGCTAAGGAAGTTGTACCAAAGAATAATAAAAGGGGTCTTGATGATCAAAAGGAAGAAATAGCAAAATTTCCTTTAGCACAACACTCTACTTCATTTGATATTTCAAGTGCATTAACACAATTAAAAGTTTCTATTCCATTGATGGAAATAATGAAGTTTCGTAAATACAGAGAGAAGACTCTGGAGATGATTTCAGGTATCCAAAAAGAAAAAGTAAATGAACAGAAACAAGAGATTCCAAAAGGTGACAATAATGAGCAAATGACCCCAGTTATATATTTAGGGTCCACCATAACCAAAAACCCAACACAAGTAGACCCATTTTATCTCACTTTGGTGGTAAACAATAAGAAAGTGAAGAATTGTATGATCGACTCAGGAGCAGCCATAAATGTTATGCCTGTTGGAGTGATGAAAGAGCTTGGATTGGAAGTTGATACTACCTTTGGGAAGTGTTATGCCATGGACAACAGGTTAGTTCCAGTGGTTGGTATCATGAAGGATGTAGAATTCAAATTGGCAGCTTGTCCAGAAGCATCGTACAAAACAGATATTACAGTGGTGGATGTCCCTCCAAACTATGGGATGTTGCTATCTAGACAATGGTCGAACATGATTGGTGGGTATGTGCAGTTAGATTTATCATATGCTATGATTCCAATCAATGGACATGAGGTAAAAATTGATAAGGAACCTCGGTCCACATATATCATAGAAGACATGGAAGAATCAGCAAATCAAATATGCTTTTTGCAAACTGATATGGACAATTTCCAAGTGTAGTTGACAAAACCTAAGGTTGACGAGTGGATCCCCATTGAATCATGTATAGCTGGAAAGGATGATCAAGTGTGGAAAATGTTCTTTGATGGGTCTTGTAGGAAGGAAGGGAGTGGGGCTGGAGTCTTATTTATTTCATCCATAGGGGAAACCTACAAATATTCTTTCAAATTGTTATTTGAGTACACAAATAACATTGCAGAATATGAAGCCTTACTCACTGGTCTTAATATAGCAGTTAAACATGGAATTAGATTACTCAGTGTATTTGGTGACTCAGAGTTAATAGTCTCACAAGTGAAGGAGAAGTATACTTCAAAGCACTTGAGATTGAAATAGTATAGAAATGCTGTCTGGGATACTATAGAACTTTTTGATGCTTTTCAAATAAACTAGATAGACAGATCAAAGAACATTATGGCAGACTTTTTGGCCAGTATTGCATTGAAGGATAATGATATAACATTAACTGGGATATCTAAAGTAGAGATGAAAGTAAGACCATCTATTCTTGACAACTTATATAATTGGCAAGTGTTTCAAGATGATGCAGGCCTGCTGAAATTCTTACAGTGTGTTGATCACTATCAGATTCAAGCTATAAATTTCAATGACTTTGTGGAAAAGACTGAAGGTAAAGAAACTTTATTTGGACATGAAATCATACAACTAAATTCAAACAAATTACCAAGAGGCCTAGTAGCATTAGAAAGGGCTTTCAATACGCAGGATGTGATTGAGACTAAAGGATCAACTGTTAAAGAAAGTGATGTGGAACAAGTCAATTTAGGAAATGAAGAAACTCCCAGAAATGTTTTTATTGGGAAAAGGTTAACTTCTGCCATGAGGCAACAACTAACAACATTGCTAAAGAGGTATAAACATGTGTTCGCATGGTCTTATGAAGATCTCAAAGCTTATAGAGAAGATATTTTTCAGCATGAGATACCACTTAAGCCAGAAGCTAAACCATTCAGACAAAAGTAGAGACCTATTAATCCAACACTATTACCAAAAATGAGGGAAGAGATCATAAAAATGAAAGCTGCAGGAATTATTGAACCCTGCAAATATTCCACATGGGTCTCTAACTTGATGCCAGTCAGAAAGAAGAATGGGGATATTAGATTTTGTGTGGACTTTAGAAACTTAAATGTATCATCTCTAAAAGACAATAATCCATTGCCAAATATGGATAACATGTTGCAGAAGGTGACAGGGTGTGAGTTATTGTCTATGATGGATGGGTTTTCAGGTTACAATCAGGTGAAAGTTAAAGAAACTGAAAAATATAAGACAACCTTTACAACTCCATGGGGCACTTATGTCTATGCACGAATGCCATTCGGATTGACTAATGCTGGTGCTACATTTCAGAGGGCAATGGATGTGGCTTTTGTAGAATTGATTGATATAATCATGGTAGTATACCAAGATGACTTAACTGCATACTCAAAGAAAGCCGAGGATCATTGTGAACACCTTGAAAAGATATTCAAGAAAGCCTTAGAGTATGGGATTTCCTTGAATCCTAAAAAATGCCACTTTGGTGTAGAAGAAGGAAAGTTACTTGGACACATAGTATCCAAGGAAGGGGTAAGAATTGACCCTGAAAGGGTGGCAGCTATCAATGAGATTCCCATTCCCCAAACCATCAAGGCCATCCAATCAATCTTGGGACAAATAAATTTTGTAAGAAGGTTTATTTTAAATTTTGCAGACATAATAAAACCTATAATAAGGATGTTAAAGAAAGGAGCCCAAATAGATTGGACTGAGGAAGCAATCGACTCCTTTATAGCAATCAAGAGAGCAATTTCAGAAGCACTAGTACTGATCTCTTTGGATTTTAGCAAGCCTTTTATAATATTCTCATTCACCTCATGTCACACAATAGCAGTAGTGTTGCTACAGAAGAATCAAGAAGGGTATGAGCAGCCCATTGCATATTTTAGCAAGTCTTTGAGCCCCTCAGAAATAAAATATGAGTTGAATGAAAAGCAACCTTATGCCTTGGTCAAATCAGTAAAATAGTTTAGACCATACTTAGTAGGGGCTAAAGTTATAGCATATGTTCCCAATGCAGCAGTGAAAGATATCTTCAGACAAACTAAGGTCATGGGCAGAAGATGTAAATGGATCAACCAAATACAAGAGTTCAACATTGAACTCAAAATTTCACAGGTTATCAAAGGCCAAGGATTGGCCAAACTCATGACAAGAACTGAGATTTAGGAGTCTTGTGTAAATCAAGTAGGGCTGGAAGAAGCCAGCTTTAGTATTGAGAATACAGCATGGTATACTGATATCATGTATTACCTTAAGCACTTGAAATGTCCAGATGGTATGACTGATACTCAGAGAAGAACTTTAAAGCTGAAATCTGCAAAATATGTGATTGTCAATGGGGACTTGTATTGGAAAAACAGAGATGGGATATTATTATTATGTCTAGACGACTACCAAGCAAAGAAAGTTCTTCAAGAAATGCATGATGGGGTTTGTGGTGGTCATTTTTCGGCTAGGACTACTGCACACAAGATATTGAGAGCTGGATACTTTTGGCCATGTGTTTTCAATGACTCTTACAGATATGTCAGAAAGTGTGAAGCTTGTCAAAAATTTTCAAGCAAAATGAAATATCAAGGGTCACTCCCATTAAGACCAATGCTAGCTGAAGATCCATTTCAGCAATGGGGAATAGATTTCACAGGAGAGATATCAGAAAGATCCAGCGGAGGACATAGGTGGATATTGGTCGCTACAGACTATTTTACCAAGTGGGTAGAGGCAATACCCACTAGACAGGCCACTAGTAAAGTGGTAATAAAATTCATAATGTAGAACATTATCACTAGATTTGGTGTTCCTGCAAGGATCATCTCAAACAATGGTATGTCCTTTAGGTCTGAGGAATTCAACACTTTTTGTGAAGAATATGGCATCAAAATATCTCATTCTTCTCCTTACCACCCTCAAGGAAATGGGCAAGCCGAATCAAGCAACAAAAATATCCTAAAGATCATTAAAAAGATGCTAGGACACAACAAGAAGGCATGGGATTCAAAGTTGAGTTTTGCATAATGGGCAGATAGAATAACAGTGAAGAAATCTACGGGAAAGTCTCCATTTGAGTTGGTTTATGGCAAAAGAGCCAGATTGCCTTTGGACAATCTCTTTCCTGTACATAGATTCATGACTCAAGAAGGGATAGATGTTGAAGACCCCTCACAAGAGAGGATGATGCAGTTAGTAGAGCTTGATGAAGTCAGAGCAGAGGCTCAGAAGTAGAATATCAAAATCCAAAATCAGATGAAGAGATTGTATGACAAGAGGACAACAGATAGGAAATTTTATGTGGGTGATTAGGTCTTAATGTGGAATGCAAGGAGTCAAGACAAAGGCAAGCATGGCAAATTTGAGGCCTTGTGGATCGGACCATATGTGATTATGGATAAAAAAGAAGATTCTTACCTTCTCCAAAGTGCAATAGGTGAAGTCCAAGAATTGCCAGTACATGGAAAATTCTTGAAAAACTTCTTTTCTTGATATATTCTGTTATATGTACAGTAGATTTGGATCCACTTCCATTGTAAATACCATATTTTGTCAAAATGTATCCTCGCTAACCAAAGATTCTGAATTCTTGAAGACATACACAATATGCCTCCATCCTCAGTCAGAGCCACTGTTGAACAATATATTTGAACTTAAAAATATTCCTAAAGGCGCGAAAGCTAAAAGATCATCGGCCAAAATATCATGTCGAGTATCTCAGAATGAGTTTCACCGAAAGAATAGTTTCATCAAAGTAAAACACAAAGTGTAAACCACTAAGTTAAGATGTCTTCGGCAAAATATCTCTTTCGGTAGATGAAGGAAGCCACTCATCGATATCCCAGTTTCATCAAAAAGTGAAACACCAACAAAAAGTGAAGTCGAGGAAATAAAATTGCTGAGGAAGCTTAAAAAGCATTCATCGAAAAACAAATCTTATCGATAACAATATGTCGATAAAAATAGAGGGATTTCATCGATAAAAGGAGGACATCGAAGAAAAGAAGATTTCAGAGGGCTCGCGTGAACTTTCACCGAAGTATAAAACTCATCGAAATATGATTTCGATGAGACTCATGAATAACTCATCGAAAAAGACTTCATCGAAGAAAGGATGATTTCGAGGAGACTAGAAGATGGTTTTTTGACAAGGGCCATTCACCGATGAGTTGATATCGAGGAAAATGAACTTTCGATGAAAGGTTAAAGCATTCAACCGAAGACAGGGGTTTCATCAAAATCTCGATTCACAATATTTTCAGTTGAACAGTACTTCCCGCGAAGGAATTAAAAGCTCAAGTTGAGGATGTCACATCTGCAATTAAGTTTAAAAATTTGAGTAGCCATTATAAACACAGAGACATTAACTATTGCACAAGTTGCCCACATAGTTATAGCTGAATTGATCGAATTTTCATAAGAACTAGACTTTGGTGCAGAAGACAGAAAGTTACAAGGAGTTAGTTGAAATTCGTAAACAATAGTTAGAAGAGCTCGAAAATTCTCCAAGTAAGTGTGATATCTCTCATTGATTGAAATTATGGAACCATCTTATTCTTCTAAAAAGAGTAGGAAAGGAAAGGAATTGAACCCTGAAGAGAAACCCAAATGACAGAAAAAGGAGGGTAGAGCTTTAGCTCAGGATCTGTTAGACCAGTGCCCGACATCCAGTGTGAGGTCCAAAAAAATCAAAAGTGAAGAGGAAGGGTTCGAAGATAGATTTGAACATTTAGGAGACATATGGACTGAAATCAGAGGACATGAGTTGTTCTTATTTGGTTACAAGAGAAGGGATGCTCCTGAGCCCGTGAGTAACATGTGGAAGAAAAATTTGGGGAAATTGGCAGTTCCGAATGTATTTGTGGATGTCAAATTAATGAAAGCCCTAGTAGATTGTTATGATCCAAAAACCAAAACCATATGTGACTACCGAGGAAATCCTATGGTGGTAATTAACAAACAGACCATTGATATGGTGTTTGATCTAGACTGGGATGTAGAAGAGAAAATTGACATACAAAAGCTGTCGCAAGAGTTCTTCAATTTAGAGGACATCTATAGGAAATGGAGACTACCCATTCACCGGCCAAAAGTGGGAAAGTCCTTAGTTCCTTTCAGTAAAGATGAAAAGGTGCCTCTTGATGTCAACCAATTCCATCTATATTTCAAGTATACATACTATGTTGCAGCCCAAGTATTAGGCTTAGAAGCTCATCCTCTCATGGATATTGGGGTTATGGTTCTCTGTGTTGATCTACAGACAAAAGACCCTAGGCCGTTTGAATATGCCACTTATGTTGTAGAAGCCTTAAATCATGGGTTGGAGAAGTTAAAAGGAGACCTTGTAAATGTTCATTTCTCATTGTATTCCTTATTAATTCACATTATTCTTTATTGTGGACAAGAAGTCAATTTCTGGTCAGACGATTTTAGCATTAGAGCTTATGATAAAAATGGTTTGAAGAATCCAGTCCAGTTGTGGGTGTCTGCATGGGATCAAAGATTTATAAACAACCAGTATTGGCACTTTCAGGAATATTTTGTAAAACCACTCAGTGCAGCCTTCGGACCACATAGAAATTATGCTTTGTCTCCTGAAATCAAAAGATTCCTCAGGCCAAAAGACTTCTCTCCAGAGTCTCAGATTGATCACAACTGGGGTGATTGGTATTGCCACCCTAATCATACAGAAATTAGGATTTTCAGGTATGAAGGAAAGCCATACATGCTACCAATTACAGTGCCAAATAGGGTGGCTAGTCTAGAGATTATAAGACAACTGTCTACTGTTAGTGCCAAACATCTCACAGATTTTGGTAAACAAGCTATTGTGCCAGGGTTACTGGTGTTTTTTGATTTCATTGTTAAAAGTTCTAAAAGTTATCATTTACTTCAAAATAAGTTAGATTATTATGGCATGACTCTAGGTGATCCTAGAGAGAACTTTGATCCTGAGGGATATATAAAAGTTGCAAGGGCATCACAAAAGCTAAAGGCTGGAATACATGTGGCTCAAATGCTAGACGATTTAATAAGGAACCTTGAAAGGTAAGAGGCTAAGGTTTTGAGAGAAAGAAGCGAGATGACTTGGGAAGCTTTCAAGTGGAAAAGAGCAAGGGGGATGGTGGATGGAGACCTACTTGGAAACCTCCAAGATCCTTTGGAGATAGCCAAAAAACTACTTCACCATGAGGAAAAGATTATGCATAGAGTACCCCCACAGTTCCTCCATTTTGTCAACACTGGAAGAGATAGTAAGCCATTGGCTCACATGTCACCAAAATCAACTGCGAGTAGCATCCCTGCTGACTCCCCTAGAGAAGATTATCCACTTGGTTTTGAAGCAGAGATAGATGTGGAAACTGGTAATTTTAATATTAAGGATATAGTTGATATAAGGATGACAGAGCATGAAGACTTTGCTACAGATGATGGATTTGCTTCCTCAGGAGAATTCCTTTCATTCTTATACCAGTACAAGGGGGCTCATGTAAGATGAAGTATGGCTGGGAGATTAGAAGAAGAGCAGATGAGAACACTGCAAGATGAGATAGATGCTCTCATGAAAGATATGACCCCTGAGAAGGGGAGGAAAATATTAAAGGAGGCTGGAGTTATCATATTTTTAGGTTGGGATATAAATTCAACACTTCTGTTTGATGGATTCTTGAAGAAGCAAGACGCAAATCAACAGGTATTGCCTCAAGAAGTAGATAAATTGTTCATGGGCTCAGGGTATGATCCTGATCAAAAAGCTCTCCTACAATGGGCACTATATCCGAGAGGAAAAAGACCAGTTATTGTAGATGTTGAAGAAACCTTTGGACACCTTATGGTCCATCAGGTAGGAAAGACTGACCCTAGGGTCACTGCAAAATTAAACTTGGATGTAGCCAAATTAAATCTAGATCAGACAGAGTTTTTGGTTAGGGAAAATATTACCTATAAGGGTTTATATGAAAGAACTAAAGAGGAGAATCAGAGGCTACAAACAAGGATATTGCAATTTGAGACAGGGACTCCTTTAAATGAATATGCTGCATATCGAACAGGATGAAGCTTGGATGATGTCTCTGATGTTCTGTATTGGAAATATCAAGCAAAGAAGGTTGCCAAACAATTGAGTAATATTCAACAGAAGATGGATAAAATGGTTAATGATATCATTGAACACAGGTTCAATACCATGCTCATCCATGTTGAACATTATTGGAGGGTGTACACTGGGACCATAAAGGCATTAAGAGAGCATGAAAGGTTAAAAGCATGATTGCATGAAGTGATAAACAGTGTTGATGTGATGACGCTAGTGGAGAAAATAGAAGGGACTTCGTATATGGAAAATCATGTTAAATTCAAAGATGTGCTAAAAGGAGATCTTAAAGAATTGGATGATGGGAACCCTATTGGAATGCCCTTGATTTATAAAGAGGGAGAATTAATATCTATGGATGAATGGCGGGATGAACTTCTGAGCATCAAGGATCGGGCTTTGTCAAGATTGGATCGAAGCAAAGACATGGCCCCTACCATCAACTAGATGATATTCAAATACCTTTCACAGGGAGAAGAATTAAAGAAATATAGCATCAAGATCAAGAATTTTAAAGAGGATGATTACATTCATCATTTAGGGATGCTTAATCTCTTTTTACTTAATTTTGTTAAGAATGTTCAAATTGACAGTTAGTATTTCGAAAAGACATGTCTTTTCATAAATAGCCTTTGCTCTCATATATATATGAGAAAGGTTTCTTGTAATAAAAAAGATAACATGATAGCAAGAATACAGTGATATGTGATAGCTTGTAAGTTTCCTATTACACAAATTTTGATGGATACATAATATAATCAGTTGTCTTTTCTTTGCATGTGTGCTGTGGATTATTTCATTCATTGTTGGCAATTGCTTGTGATATTATCTAAAGGAGATAAGGTTATTCATATTCTTTGAGTGAAATCTATGTTGTATGTTATAAGGTTGAAATAAAAGTTCTGCTTGTGAATTATAATTGTTCTTTGCAGTGCTTACTTGGATGGTCCCTTAAAGGTAGGGTTAAATTCATTCAAGCAACTTATGATATAGGCATTCAATTGATCTCATAAGAAATAGTAACTGACAGATCCATAAAAGGGGTGGGTTTAAAAACTGTCTCACAAGTTCACACAATAAGTCCTAAGGCAATATAAAGACTCTGTAGCCCAGACAGCAAAGAAGGCACTGGCCATTTATAAATTACAGCTTACCACCATATTCATCATATTTTATTTTACAATAGGAGTAATTGAGTAAGGAAGCATAGAGTAAGTTGGCAATAGTGTATACATATAAAATTCTAAGCACATAGATCAAATAGCTTCCACAACAACAATCTTGAACTCATCTACTATATCTCCATCCTAAGAACTTATGCCATTCTATGATAGGATGAAGCCATATAAAGATACTTAATCTGCTATAAAAGGCACTAGTCATTGAAAACAACTAGTGAATAGGTATACCTGCCTAGGTCCTGCAGAGCCTAAAGTGAGAGAGTTAGTAACCAAATAAGTTCACTCTATAAGTTGTCCAAGTAAATTGGAGGGTTTGATCATAGGAGTTGGCATTTCCTTAGAACCTATCCAATCTATTTATTTGAGACCCAAGAGTATGACAGTTACTCATTACTGGGAGAAGTTCACCAATCTCCTAAAGTATGTTCTGCAGTATCATATGGATGAAAGATTCAGCATTCACAAGTTCATCTTAGGTTTGAGGACTCACATTGGAGAAGAAGTGGATATTCATAATCCATTGACTATGGATGAAGTCTTTGAGAAAGAAACTAAACAGGAACAGAAGTTGCAGCAGCTAGCAAATTTTTGAAAGAATGTGAATACCAAACCAGGTTTTGGGAATAGGAATTTTCAAAACAATGATCATCTAAAGGGAAACAATAGTTGGTAGATAAGGAATCTGAAAAGAGGACCTAATACTCAGGAGAAAGGAGGATTGAACTAGGGTGGAAACAAGAGAGTGAACAATAACACCAACTTCACTAATTCCAATACTAGGCAGGACTATGACAGGAATAGATCAGATGGACACCCAGGACCTAAAGATGGATGTTACAATTGTGGGGGAAATCATTATGCTTCAAAATTTCCACAACATTCTATAGTTTAGAGAGGAAGAAATCAGCAAGGATCATCATAGCATTTGATTCATGTAGTGGTAGACAACCTCCAGGCTGACTTTCAGGCTTCACCTATCTAGATGATGGGTAATCTTTTTGGTCAATCAATTTCTATTTTAATAGATACAGGAGCTACTGAATGCTTTATTGGTCCTAAATTAATTTCTAGATTATCTATTAGACCTAGTTATATGTCACATGCATGGATGGTTCAATATGGAAATCAAGCAAAGAAGATGGTAGATTCATGTCTATTTTGCAGTTATTTAGAGCTTCCTAATTTCCAAACTCGAGTTAGTCTATATGTAGCACTACTGTGATCATATGATGTGATCTTAGGTATCAATTGGTTAACTGAACACAAAGATGTACTAAACTATGTGGACAAGGTTGTTCGTTGCATAGATGATTCTGGAAATCCGGTTGAAATTCATGGGTCTAAAAGGCCTCTTGAATTGAGACACATCTTAGATATGAAACTCAAGAAAGTTCAAAGGAAGGATGTTCCATTTTTGTTATCATTGTAAGTGAATTAGATAATGCCAAGAAGAGCCCTAAGGATTATCCAATTCTCAGAGATTTCTTGGATGTTTTTCCAGAAGATCTTATTGAGTTACCACCAAAAAGGGAATTTGACTTCTCTATAGAACTCTTTCCTGGAACCGAGCCACAATCCAAGGCTCCTTATAGAATGACAACCACCAAATTGTATGAGCTTAAGGCTCAATTGCAAGAGTTGCTTAGGCAAGGTTTCATAAGACCCATTGTATCTCCATGGGTTGTGCTAGTAATTTTCATGAAGAAGAAGGATGGTACCTTGAGGTTATGTATTGACTACAGGATGCTAAACAAGGTAGACATTAAGAATAGATATCTTTTGCCAAGGATAGATGAACTTTTTGATTAAATGAAGGGTGCTACACTATTCTGTAAGATTGATCTTCAATCAGGATATCACCAACTAAGGATTAAGGATGAGGATATTCCGAAGACAACATTTTGAACTCGGTATGGACACTACGAGTTCACGGTCATACCTTTTGGTCTAACCAATGCCCCAACAACATTCATGAACCTTATGAACAAAATTTTAGAGATTACCTGGATGATTTTGTGCTTATATTCATTGATGACATATTGATCTATTCCAAGAATGAAGAGGAACACAAGAAGCACTTAAGGATAGTTTGTCAACGGCTAAGGGATCAAAATCTTTTTGGTAAGTTTTTGAAGTGTGCTTTCTTTTAGGAAAAGGTGCACTACTTAGGTCATGTTATATTTGTTGAAGGAATTTTAGTTGATCCTACAAAGATAGAGGCAATTGTAGATTGGCCAACACCTCATAGTGTTACAGAGGTTAGAAGTTTTATGGGTCTTGCAGGCTACTACAGGAAGTATGTGGAAGGTTTTTCTAAGATAGAAGCACCTATTACTTCTCTTCTAGAGAAGGGAAAGAAATTTGAATGGATTGAGAAGTGCAAAGAGTCATTTAAGCTCTTGAAGTAGAAGTTGACAGCAACACTAGTCCTTGCTATACCGGATCCAAATGGACACTTCACAGTGATTACAGATACTTCAAGTGAAGGTGTAGGAGTAGTGTTAATGCAGGAAGGAAAGGTGATTGCTTTTGAATCTAGAAAACTGAAACAATATGAATTGAACTATGCACCAAGACTTCGAGCTTTTAGCTATTGTTTATTTAGTACAAATTTGGAGGCATTACCTTCTAGGGAAGTCATTTGAGCTGAAGACGGGCTATTTAGGACTGAAATACATCTTAACACAGCCTAACCTTAATGCAAGACAGAGAAGGTGGCTTGAATTCCTAAGTGAGTATGATTTTGGTATTGAATATATCAAAGGAAAATAAAATAGGGTAGCAAATGCTCTCAGTAGAAGAAGACATCTATCTGTTATGGTTACTACAAGTTCTAACTTGAAGTAGCAAGTTTTGCAGAATCTCTCTGAAGATGAGCATTACCTAAGGGTTAAGCAAGCCTTGGGAGTAGATCCTTCAGATCTCCGATTTGATGGATATGAGATGGAACCTAGTGGTATTTTGAGATACCAAAGAAGGATGTATATTTCTAAAGGTGGAGACTTAAGGAAGTTGATATTGCATGAGGTGCACAATACACCTTATTTAGGACATCCTGGGGTGACAAAGATGGTAGCTAAATTGAGAACTTTTTATTTTTGGCCTAAACTCAGGAAAGAGGTGATTGAGTATGTGGCATAATGTTTGGAATTCCAGCAAGTGAAAGCTGGGCATGTTCATCCAGGAAGAATTTTATATCAACATCACATACCTGAGCATAAGTGGCAAGTAATCAGTATGGATTTTATCCAAGGATTACCTTTGAGTAAGAACAAGTATGATACCATCTTAGTAGTTGTTGATAAGTTGACCAAATTTGCATATTTTGTACCTAGAAATATTAAGGACAGATCATTGACTCTTGCGAAGAAATTTGTGCAAGAGATATTCCAATTTCATGGTGTACCAAAAACCATTATATCAAATAGTGATACCAGGATGACGTCTAGATTTTGGACAACATTGACTGCAGCTTTAGGAACTAGACTGAACTTCAGTTTGGGTTATCATCCTCAAACTAATGGCCAAACAAAAAGGGTTAATCAGATAGTGGAGGATCTTCTATGGATTTATTGAATGGATCAGCAGTACAAGTGGGAGGAGTATGTGTGGTTGGTTGAGTTTGCATATAACAACTCTTTTCATGCATCTTTAGGGATGGCACCATTTGAGGCACTCTATGGATGGAAGTGGCATACGCCCATTAGTTGGGATAGAATGGAAGATAGGATAATAATTGGTCCATATTTGCTTAAGGAAATGGATGAGAAGATGAAGTTGATCAAGAGTAGATTGAAAGAGGCAGTTGATAGACAAAAGAGCTATGTTGATAGAAACAATACTTTCAGATAGTTTGTTGCAAGAGATAAAGTCTTTTTGAGGGTTAAGCCTCATAAGAGCTCTATCTCATTTGGGAAATCATCAAAGTTGGAACCAAGATATGTGGGACCCTTTCATGTGTTGGAAGTTATTAATCTAGTTGCTTATAGATTAGATTTACCACTTGCTCTGACTTGAATCCATAATGTTTTCCATGTTTCTTTGTTGAAACCTTATCATCCTGATGCATCTCATATTCTTGATTGGCGATCAGTACAGGTACAGGATCCAGGGGTGGTGCTAGTAGAGCCCATCTTAATCCTAGATCAACATAGCATGAAGCTACATAGCAAATATTTCACTCAGTATAAGGTCTAGTGGGACCAATATTCTGAGGATAGTGCTACATGGGAGGATGTTGAGATGATTGACCATCATTTTCCTCATTTTCTTTCATAGAGTAGTATTTGCTTATTGCATGAGATACCTTGATACTCTGATTTTGATTCACATGTTGTGAACTTGGATAGCATGGATGCTACTATTATTGTTTATGTTTTGATTTGAGACCATGATGTGTGTTTATTATTTTATGATGTTTAAGATATTATGTTCTTATTGTTAGAATAATAAGACATTAGGATGATGTCTCTTCCAAGTGGGGAAGGATGTCACAAACCAATTTATCTATAATTACTTGCAATTATTAAATTATGGAAATGATTTATATTTTATGATGAGATACATGAAATGGAAATAAATATGAACGATGTCTCTTCCAAGTGGGGAAGGATGTCACGAACCATTTTATCTATAATTACTTGCAATTATTAAATTATGGAAATGATTTATATTTTATGATGAGATGCATGAAATGGAAATAAATATGAAATTGAAATTGAAATTTGATATGGATTACAATAGAAATTTAAATGCAAGTGAATGATTTAAATTATCTTAATTATGAAATTTGGGATTGTCATTGCTAATGAACAATCGAGTGCAAGTGAATGCAGGAACAGGTGAATGTGGATGAAGGCTAGAACTTGGTTCAGGTAGAGTTATCTTAGCTTTTTGACTTCGATAGAATAGATGGAATCTCATGCACCACATTAGAATTTATAGATTGCATCTTGCAAAGATGGATGAATTAAATAACTTTAATTGAAATGTTTGTTTAAATTTGAATGATGAATTTCATAATGATTGGTCATAATTGATGTAGTTGATTTAAAAAGAAAGATTGACTTCAATATTTTTAAAAGATCTTATCTATGTATTTTGATCAAAGTTATATGCATTGTGTGTGCAGATGATGTATAAATGGATGAAATATTGTGCTTATTTTTCCACTATTGAAATTGATAATGATATATATAACTATATATATATACATCCATATATATGCATGAGGATCATTTGAGGATATGCACATATACATACGTATATAATTATATTATGTCATGAAATAGAATTGTTAATAACATGTGTTGATTTACTTTTAATATATGTATATATATATATATTATATGTATATATATATATTATATGTATATATAAATTAACCCTTTTCTAACCTATGTGTGTAAACCGGTTAACAAATCTAACAGAAAGAAGAGATATTGGTTAGATGGGAGGATGACACAAATGCAACCACACATAAAAAGGAACACCACATAACACCATATGTATGAGGAAAACCCAAGATGGGAAAAACCTTGTTGAGAAGAGTTGCTGGAGTCTACAACTCCAATGTAGCCTCACAATGAAAAAAATTGATTACAACATTTAGGGTACCAACCCAAGGATTACCACTCCTGCTTTAGGGCACCAACCCAAGGAGCACCAACCCCTGATTTTAGGGCACTAACCCAAGGAGCACCGAACTTCAACTCAATTATCTACAATGAATATATTCAATTATAAAAGTAATAGCCTTGATACAAAAGGACTTTGTAACTCTTATGCAAATCTCTCCACTGGTTCTTCTCTCTTGAATTCTCCACCAGTTCTCTGCTCACCTCTCACTGCAGCAAACTTATCTCCTATTGCAAATTACTCTCGGTTGCACCTCTCTCTTTTCTCCACCCTTACTAGTTCAACCTCTTCTCCTTCACTATCAGTTATTCTCACTGCACACTACCAGTTCTTAGCTTTCGAGTTACTTCAGTTGCTGGCTTAACTTTGCACTGATCTTTGTTGTTTCTCATCTACATGATCACTCTTCTCTTGTTCCTTTGTTGGTTACTTCTCTTGCTCACAAGTTCACACCACTATTGGGTTCAATGATAGTCTATCAGTTCCTTTTCTCCTACTAGTTGCACTCTTCTCATCGGTTCTCTCTTGAGCACACAGTCATCGTGTTCTTTAATGAACTCTCTAACTAGTTGGCTCTTTGCTACTCTTTCACTCTCTATCCTTCATCACCCGGCCTGCAACATCATCCAACCCTTCTGTCATGAGTTGAAATATTTATACTTGAGTATTCCCACCATGACCGACATTCAAACTTCCGGCTCGCTAGGGTTTCTTCATCGACCCTAAGGCAGATCAAATCCAATCAGATCTTTGTCCAGAGATCGATCACCTACAATGGATCAATCAGACTCTGCCAATCCTACTACAATCAGTACCTGGACACTCGACCTTGATCATGATGTCATCAAATTAGATCTTTGTCCTCTGATTAGTCTCGAGTCGCACTCTTCTTCTTTTCGACCCGTGAAACACACTATCGATATTAATGTCAACCATTCACCACCTACCTCACTGACAACACTTTCACTGACCTATACATGCATGTCACTTCAACTCCACATGGCCCCTTTGTTGGCATCCACCTCAACTTAGTCTGTTATGTTAGTTTGGATAGGATCACCGACCAACCACACAACTAGGTTCATCTACTGGTTCATAAACCCTTTCGGTTATACCCTAACCAGTTTGTCTTCACTCTTACACTTTGCTTCTCTTATGATGGAATAGTTAGCCCAATTCGAATAATTTCCAACTTACCTTATGCATGTCATCAACAGATGGGAGCCTTCTGTATCTGCACTTTGTTAGCTTACCAGTCTACATCTATACCGCTAGTATCTTTTGCATGTATACTGGTAAGATACCATGCACACTGATGGCACTAAAATTCATCTTGATTTCGGCAACATCCTATGTCTGCAACTGCTCAACCTTGCCTTCTTCATCAATAGACTAGTTCTACTATTTAACATGTTTGTCAAAGTGACAACCATATCCTACAATCTCTATACTGGCAAATTATCATGTCTACCTGACTGATCTAATGTACATCCCTGATCTTATGCACCTAAGGCAACTTAGTGTTTTGTTAGTTGATTCGGTGTGAGCCTTCAAACACCTGCCTTTTACTCTTTTATCTTATCTTGGGGAACTATGATGCATTCCATGCATAATAGGAGATAAACTCCACTTACTGGTGGGAGTGGATCCTTGTCATCTGCATCTTTCAATGCACCAATGTGGCTTCCCTATTTGAGCAGCATATCTTCAATCAGGAACATGTGAACTGGTTGGGAACATTCACTATTAGTCATCTCTTCATATGGTGACTGCATCTTTGTCTGGTGGGAGTCCTATTGTTTCACATCCACATAGCATACTAGTGGCCTACACATACTTCACCTCTAGTGTTGATGTGATTTTTGTAACATTCCCCTCTTCATCACAATCAACAACCCAACATCTTGTTCTTTTGTTAGTTGGAAAACTCAAAGGTAGGTTCATAATTTATGATGTTTGCATGGGATACTTTGAAATGAATAAAATGTGTTTCCTTTGGGTATATATTGATTGAGTTAAATCATACTAATTATAGAATTACATTTTTTAATTTATGTGTAGGAAATGTATATCGATTTGGTTTCTCTAAAAAGTATTGAAGATTGAATCAAGTACAACATATATATACATACTCAGATTTTCATCTAAGAGTAGATGAACTTGAAGAAACATATCAATTTTTAGAATTCTTCCATCAAAATTTCCTAATGTACTGAGAGGGGAGGGGTGAATCAATACTCCAAAACTTTTCTTGGATAATAAATTTACTGTTATGCATAAACAGAATAGTGCAGTAACATAAAATAAAGTTAAAGCAAATAGATAACAATCATACATGATTCACTCCATAACACATATATTTTGGTTACGCAGAAACTCTTGGTTAGAGAAAAAAACTACAGTGGGGACGGCACCCACAACTTCACTACTACAATAATAAAGAATGCTCAGTTAGAGCTACATTTAGCTATTTTTGATAGCTTACCCTGTTAGGAGTAACAAGATCTATTAGATCTACCTTGCTAAAGTATTTTACAACATTTATTCTAAATGTTGCACCTGGTTAGAGGCTTTACAATTTATAGGCTTGATTAGAGTCTTTTACCCTGTTAAAGGTTTCTCTTTCAACTTCACAATATTATAATAAAATCATTACAAAAATCTTCAACTTTACATCTAAAATGTTATAGCAGATTCTATGTGCTCGGAATAAGATTACCTTGCTTATAGCATACCTCGGTAACCCATATAGTAACTTGGTAAACCCTTCTGTTTACTCTGTTCTTCGACTGTTCTCTGAAAACCTTCTCGGTGACCTTTGTGTCTCTGTAACAGTCTTCTTTTTTTTATGCATACATACACTTAACTCATGCTGTATAAATAGATCTCTTAAAATGGTGATCCAATTTATTGCTTCGATCTTACAAACAAGATTCCTCGAATGAATAACTAAACAAAATATTTCATTGGTTAGATTGATCTCGTAATCATACATAATCTTCTAGTGCAATTTCCAATGTAATAATGGTTAGATGTGCCTCGATCTTGTAACATGTTTTCATATGCATGTCTAGGTTCAATGTATCTAGTAACACATTTCACTCGGTGTATATCAACTCGGTGTGTCATCTTTACTACTCGGTAGTCATAAAAAGATACTCGGTAGACAGCTCGGTGTGTACTGCGTTCTGTGACTGCTTTCTGCTATAACTGACTAGACTGTGCATACCGACTTCTCTGTGTATACCAACTGCATGATTTGGTAGTGCTAACCGACTAGAATATATAGTATGACTTTGAATATAAAAACTAATGGCAACTTGATAAGTAGTAACAATCTCCCCTTTTGACATTAGTTGAGATGTTTGACAAAAACTACTTTCAAAGTCATAACTCAAAAATCTATATACTTTGCAAAATGACTATACTTGACAATATATACAATATTCAATGAAATAGTATATTCAAATATACTCCCCTTATCATTATTTTGTACATAACTCTAATTTTGCATGCTTGATTTTGTGCTTGTGTGCTCTGCTTGCTCTGCATACTTTGTATACTCTGCTCGGTATACTCCCCCTATATACTATACTTTTAATACTATATCAAAACTATATCACTCCCCAAATATATTATGTTACTCCCCCTATATAGTATTACTCCCCCTTTTTGACAAACATCAAAAACTTAATTTCCATCTAGGGGTGGTAACTGATCAAAAATAGATTTATACTTTTTCCGAGTGTCGGTGAGAGTGACTGAGAGTGCATCCTTTACACTTTCCATTAAAGAATTTTGTGCTTGAATATCAGCCAATAGTGATATTAAGCCATCAAGAGTGCTTCCCTCTTGTGTAGTAGATAGGCATGTAGCTCGGTTAATCTGTTCTTGAACTGATGAGAGATGAGGAAGGAATAATGTCTGGAGTGTCATTATATCCATCCCAATCTTATGCTCTTCATTTTTGAGTTCTAACTGTTAAGCCATGAGCTATTGAAGCTTGGTATAAAAATTCTAAACTGAATTGAGCTCAGGAGTCAACTTAGTTGAGAGATCGGTGATCTCTTTCTCAATTGCATCAGTTTTATTCTTGATATCTTTAATGAATAAGGAAAATGTACAAAGTTTCTGAAATAAATAAAGAATATGCTTGAGTTGAGGGGACAACTCAGTAATGAATTTGACAAGCTTGACTTTCCCAATAGCTAGAGCTTTTTGTACCTCTTCTATCATTTTTGCAGTAAGCTCTTTGTCTTTTAACTTGCTCAAGTACTCATATGCATCAACTCCAGATGTTTCTATTTGATTAAGGAGTTCATCCAGTTGAATGTGGATGGCTGCATCAGTTGACATTGTAGCTGAAGGTAGCATATCTGACAGTAGTGTCTTTACCTTCTATAGTACTTTATTCTTCTTTTGAATGGCCATCTATTTTTCTTGTTCGGCCTTTGCTTTGCATAGTTCACTGAAATCAATAAGTGCTTGCCCCTCTAATTTTGAAATATCCACATTAGGCAACACTATCGGTTTAGTTAAATCAACTTTAAAACTATGCTTTTTCACCTTCTTCTCTTTACCTTTGGTTGGTTGTACCAAGCAAATAGCTTGTGAGGCTTGTTGACCCTCAGTAGGTTGCTCGGTGGAGGAAACATTGTGCTCGGTTCCTATAGCCATTGTGGTGTCCTTTGGTGTCTCGGTACTAGGTGTCTCAGCTGTAACATTTTTAGTGCTTGATGGTGCTTGAGAGGTCTTTTCTTGAGTTGTACCTTTTGCTGCTTTAGACTGGTGACCTTCGGTGCCTTGTGTTGTATCATTAGGAGCTTCAGTAGAGACAGGTGGCTTGACCGGCGGGTAAGGCTGAACTTGTTCTAAAACAGATTCACTAGATACAAGTTTTGAATAGGTAGTGCCTTCTATCATTTCTTGCTCTGGTGCTTCTGCATCCATGACATCTTCATCAATTTGAATAGTGTCAGTCGGGTCTTGCTTGGTAGCATCAAGACCTTGCTCGGTGACATCATGATCGTGCTTGGTAACATCAATAATTTCAACTTTAGATTGTTCACTGACATCTTTTATTTTGAAGATTTCCTGCCACTTTGCTTTTGTCTCATTTTCTACATCAATGTATAGCCCATTCATCAATTTTAAGGCTCTTTGTTTGACAAGAAATTTAGAATTGTAGGTTGTCAAATGCTCCTTTATTTCTACTATAGACATATGAGGAAATAGATGGACTTGACTTCTTTCTCTAATTTGTTTCTCTGAGTCCATTGCATATTTCCACCTATTATCAATATGCAAGTAAAGTTCATTCGGAAGTGACTTTACTAGTTCCAATGGAGCTAGCTGAAACTTTAGAAGTGTGCAGATGACAGCTTCTTCAATTTGTCTCTTCTCATCATTATTCCTAGTCTCATACTTGACATATCTAAATCCTGCAAATCCACCATATTCTTTTAGATTGGCACAAAAAGTTTTCAACACTATGAATATTTACCTTCTTTCTTTTGACAATCTGGAATTTGTTGGCATCCTCAGATTCTATATCACTAGACTCTTTTGCCAGAATGAGTCTCCGAGTAGATTTCTTGTAGGTCTTGGTTACCTTGGGTGTAGTAACACTCTTTTGTTTCTTACTCGGTGATGCAGCTGATGCTCTTGTATTAGGTCTCTTTGTTGGTGGAGTCGATAGGATCTTTGAAGTGTCCAGTTTCTTTCTTTTTTAACACTTTACCCTTAGGCAACTCGATACTCAATGTTATTGCTGCCTCTTGAGCTTTAGATTCCTCTTCGGTGATGGTAAGAGTGCCTTTGACAGGTGTAGAGGAAGAGTCTTCTCTGAATTTCTCCATTAGAACCTTTATCATCTTTGTAGCCTTTCTTGTAGCTTTGGGTACTACAATGCTCATTTTAACTTTTTCTTTCACCTCTTCATAAGTTCCATATCTTAGCTCAGTAGCATGCCTTGGTAGTGTAAGAAATGCATCAATTTGTTGTTGTGTGATATCATAGTCAATCTCGTAACCCATTGGTGGCAAAGATTGAGTCCTTGGTTGTAGCTTTGGGTACTACAATGTAGCTTTGGGTACTACAATGCTCATTTTAACTTTTTCTTTCACCTCTTCATAAGTTCCATATCTTAGCTCGGTAGCATGCCTTGGCAGTGTAAGAAATGCATCAATTTGTTGTTGTGTGATATCATAGTCAATCTCGTAACCCATTGGTGGCAAAGATTGAGTCCTTGGTTCCATAGCATTCACATAACATTAATCGGTGTCTACCTCAAAGCATATATCATCCTTATATTTCTCTACCTGCTGGGGTGAAATTCAGTACCTGTTGTGCATCTTCTCTTGAAATTTGCTGAAGTATTCATCCATGATATCATTAAAATTATCTCCCAACTTCTTGATAAAGTCATTAATTTGATGGGTGATTGGTCGATGTAGCTCCCAAACTACTTTACCGACTAAGGGAAAGAACTTCTCAAAGTAGAAAAACATGCATACAAGAAGTGAACCAAACTTCAGTGTATTTGCTGAGTTGTTCTTTTACGGCTTCCTTATTGTGTTCAGGTTCTCAAACAAGTTCTTCAATAGCACTTCACATAAATCAACTTTCATTCCCTTTTCACTATTTTATAGGCTAAGTCAACTGCGCCAAATGGTACACTATTTTCCTTTGTATATTGGAAGAAACAGTAACCAATTACTCTAATTACAAACTTAAGTTCTGCATCAGTGACATTATTCAGTTTCAGTCCTCAGTAATTAGATTCTACTCCAATTAAACTGATTAACTCCTTCTATGATATCATTTTATGTGCTCATGCATGATCATAGATAGGATACCCGGTGATCACGTGAATGATTTCCTTGGTGATTTTTAATGGTTGCTCTTCTAGCCACATAAAATCATCATGAACTCTGCTCAAAACAAACTTAACCCACTGGGTTTTGAACACATGGGGATAGGCTAGGGCTTCAGTTAATCCCTTGATTTTGATATGCTCATACTTGCTATCCATTTTGCCATCGGTACATAGCTCATCATATGTGTCCTTAATCTCAACATGGCCAATTTCTTCAACATGACATTTGGTGAAGAATCTAACATCTTCAACTAACAAGACCCGATCCAGGATGAGTGAAAAGGCAATTTTGTCATCCGGTTCAAAGGCGACTTTAGGAGTCAAAGTGTATTTCAGTGTGGGCTTCTCGACATTCTTGACAACTATGGGATCTTGGATCTTGGGTGCCATTTGTAAATTTTAGATAAAACTAGCAAAATATCCTTAGGGTTTGATGGTTTACAAACGGCAGATGATTCACACTCGGTAGATGATAGCAATTTGACAAGATCGGTAAACTAGCTTAACAGTGATGAGATTTGATGTAAATACCTTGGATTCGCTTTGAATGAAGTTTGATCACCTTGATTCACTCTGCTTTGCTCTCTTGAAAACTTGGTGAATGTAAATGATAGCGAAAATACCTTTAAGTACACAAAATACCTTATCAGGCTCCATGTGGGTTAGGTCAAAACATTAAATGCACTTGGTTTACCTTTAACCGATTTACTCTTTTTTTTTCATTTTAACCGAGTAACCAAATTTCCTTCATTTACCGACTTGACAGGCTTCCTGTATACACCGACTTGATAGGTTTCCTGTAAAGTACTTTTGATAGAGTTCCAAACTTACTAATGCATCTTGACTATGCAAATTTTGAATTTAGTACATAATAGAATAGGAACTATTAAGATTTTATTATTTTAGAGATTGCAGTCCCTTCATACCTTTTCTGATTAATTTGGAATAGGTGCACCTAACTTAGTAGGTAAGGTGCTTTCTTCATCTGACATGATTTCCTTCTTTTTCCAAATCATCTTGAATTTTTCTTTTATCTCTTTAGTGTCTCTTCTAGGTTGATCTCTGCAATCCCTAGCTAAATGTCCAACTTTGTGACAATGAAAACATGCCATACCAAGATTTCTCCATGATCTTCCGTTGTTCATTCCAAACCTTATAAAACAGCTTTGCTCTCTTGAAAACTTGGTGAATGTAAATGACAGTGAAAATACCTTTAAGTACACAAAATACCTTATCGGGCTCCGTGCGGGTTAGGTCAAAACATTAAATGCACTCGGTTTACCTTTAACCGATTTACTCTTTTTTTTTCGTTTTAACTAAATAACCAAATTTCCTTCATTTACTGACTTGATAGGCTTCTTTTATATACTGACTTGATAGGTTTCCTATAAAGTACTTTTGATAGAGTTCCAAACTTACTAATGCATCTTGACTATGCAGATTTTGAATTTAGTACATAATAGAATAGGAACTGTTAAGATTTTATTCTTTTAGAGATTGCAGTCCCTTCATACCTTTTCTGATTTATTTGGAATAGGTGCACCTAACTTGGTAGGTAAGGTGCTTTCTTCATCTGACATGATCTCCTTCTTTTTCCAAATCATCTTGAATTTTTCTTTTATCTCTTCAGTGTCTCTTCTAGGTTGATCTTTGCAATCCCTAGCTAAATGTCCAACTTTGTGACAATGAAAACATGCCATACCAGGATTTCTCCATGATCTTCCTTTTTTCATTCCAAACTTTATAAAATAGTTGGCACTCATATGTCCATATCTTCCACAACTTTCACATCATATCCTTGTATTGTAATCCCATGGTACTACTGCATATTGTCGGTAAGGATTTGTGTAAGTTCGGTAACCTCTAGTGTTTGCTTGGTGTGCAGACCACATGTAGTTCTTTTTCTTAAGCCAGCACTTCTCGGTACTATGTCCATATCTATTGTATTTCTTACAAAACCCTTTGAATTTTGCCTTCTGATAGTTGTTAACAGACTTTGTCCTACATTGATTAGATGTGTGACCATATTTATTGCAATTGTAACAATATCCATTGGACTTAGTGATATTCAGTTGCTTACCTTTTCTGATTTGGCATATGTTGGCAGTATGACCTTGATTTCCATAGTAGTAGCAAATAGGCTACTTTCTTTTGATGTTATTCATGTTTCCAAGTTGCTTTGATGATTCTCCTCTCTTGGTAGTATGAATTCCTTTCTCGGTAGAGTCTTTTCCTTTGTAACCGAGTCTTGCATCTTTGTTGGGTCTTCTTATATTCAGTTGCTCATCCAACATCTTTTATGCTTCATAACTCTTCTTCAATGTTTCTTTGGATTTATTCTCTATTTCAAGTTCATCAGTCAACCTTGATACTTCAAGTTTCAATGCTTGATTCTTAGCATTCTTCAGAATTGCTTCATGATGTGCATAACCTAGTTGATCTGTCATATTTTGTTGAATCCTTGTCAACCTTATGATTTCATCATTTTTATTAGATACTAAGACTTCAAGTTGTTGTTTCTCTCTCTATAGATCTCTTGCTTTATCCTCAGCTATCCTCAATGCACCTAGATTTTCAGTCATCTGTATACTGAAATGTTCATGTTCTCTTTTCATTGCTTTTAGTTGATCAGCCAATGCTTTGTTCTTTTCTTTCAATACTCCAATCATTTCTTCAGTCTCTTCAGATATACTATTCTCAGATGATGTCTCAATTTGTTCCACTAACTCTTGAGAATCCTGCAAGTCATCAGATAATCTTCTTCTTACTTTCAGAGATTTTTGCATTTTCCTTTCCATGTCTGCAATCACTTGATTAGCATGATCCAGCTCTTCTTGCAGATACACAAATCTTTGAGATTGTTTATAGCCTTCCATTGATAAGATCTTTCTCTTTAGGTAGTTAAACCCTTTTCCAAGATTCAAGCTCTGATACCAATTGTTAGGCCCAATATGGAAAGCTAATGTACTAAGAGGGGAGGGGTGAATCACTACTCCAAAACTTTTCTTGGATAATAACTTTACTGTTACGCATAAATAGAATAGTGCAGTAACATAAAATAAAGTTAAAGCAAATAGATAACAATCATACATGATTCACTCCATAACACATATATTTTGGTTGCGCAAAAACTCTTGGTTAGAGAGAAAAACTACAGTGGGGATGGCACCCACAACTTCACTACTGCAATAATAAAGAATGCTCGGTTAGAGCTACATTTAGCTATTTTTGATAGCTTACCCTGTTAGGAGTAACAAGATCTATTAGATCTACCTTGCTAAAGTATTTTACAACATTTATTCTGAATGTTGCACCTGGTTAGAGGCTTTACAATTTATAGACTTGATTAGAGTCTTTTACCCTGTTAAAGGTTTCTCTTTCAACTTCACAATATTACAATAAAATCATTACAAATATCTGCAACTTTACATCTAAAATGTTATAGCAGATTCTATGTGCTCAGAATAAGATTACCTTGCTTATAGCATACCTCGGTAACCCATATAGTAACTCGGTAAACCCTTCTATTTACTCTATTCTTCTACTATTCTCTAAAAACCTTCTTGGTGACCTTTGTGTCTCTGTAACAGTATTCTTTTTTTTATGTATACATACACTTAACTCATGTTGTATAAATAGATCTCTTAAACTGGTGATCCAATTCATTGCTTCGATCTTACAAACAAGATTCCTTGAATGAATAACTAAACAAAATATTTCATTGGTTAGATTGATCTCGTAATCATACACAATCTTCTAGTGCAATTTCCAATGTAATAATGGTTAGATGTGCCTCGATATTGTAACATGTTTTCATATGCATGTCCAGGTTCAATGTATTTGGTAACACGTTTCACTTGGTGTGTCATCTTTACTACTCGGTAGTCATAAAAAGATACTCGGTAGACAACTTGGTGTAGACTGTGTTCTGTGACTGCTTTCTACTATAATCGACTAGACTGTGCATACTGACTTCTCTGTGTATACTGACTGCATGATTCGGTAGTGCTAACTGACTAGAATATATAGTATGACTTTGAATATAAAAACTAATGGCAATTTGATAAGTAGTAACAACTTAGATTTTCATCTAAGAGTAGATGAACTTGAAGAAACATATCAATTTTTAGAATTCTTCCATCAAAATTTCTAAAATAGATAGAAAGATAGAAAACTTATGAGTTAATAAATCTGAACTTAAAATATGAAAATGCTTATTAAATCCAAAATTCTGAAACATGACTTGGAAATTTAGGAATATCTAAATGTTATTAGAAGTAATTCTTGTAGCAGAGCTACAAAGATAAATTGAATTCCTATAGAAAAGCTAAATTAATTCCTTTAGCGGAGCTAAATTAATTCTTGTAGCAGAGTAAACTAAATTCCTGTAGCAGAGCTAAATTAATTCCTGTAGCAGAGCTAAATTAATTCTTGTAGAAAAACTAAATGAATTTCTATAGTGGAATTTAAATCACTTATGAAGCAAAACTATAGATGTTTTGTAGCAAACCCAAACATTCATATTACTGAAACTGAGTTACAGATTTCTGTAATTCATATTCAATATGTGCATGCATGAGTTACACCTTCTTTTATTTGAACTTATTTACTTTAGTTTAGAACTGAAAAGATTGACTATTTACTTGAAAACTGAATCTATGATCCGATTGTATTTGAGCTATGAATTTTTGTGAATGAAAGTGCATATCATATATATTTAAAGATGTAAATTGATAATTAATAGGCATGATAGATGACTAAATGTGCTTCACATGTATTAAAGGAAATTTTAAATTTTGAGACGGGTTCCGAATGTGGAAACATAGAGAAAATAGTTTGTTTTTCCAAACTATGATTATTTTCTATGCATGGTATTATACTCAGCCGCGTAAATTATTGACCATTGAAACAGATGGATTTATTTATGTTCTCTACCATATCCTTATTATGATCTTTCTTATTTCTTAATTGAGTTAGAATAATAGAAAATACATGTATCATTTTAAGCACGCACCAGATTCCATCTTGTATATCGAATTCTTCTTGCTAAGCAATCTGTGCAGGGTCAGGTATTCTAAATTGATTAATAATTTTGGGGAAATATATACTTCAAGGTTGGGTGGAAAAAGCACCTAAATCTTGTTCTTGTCTTCATACTAAAGATTGCATTGAAGATAGCTTGTGAAATTGAAGACCAAAGGATGTATCATGTCACATATTTGAAATGCTTGTATATTTATATAATTCAGCTTTAGGCTAATTGGAAAGCCCAAGATTTGTATTGTAATCAATAATGATGTATAGTATGATTGAATTAATATAAAGATACTCTAATTTGTAAAGATTCCTTTTATATCGCTTATAAAATATAGAAGTGTGATATCATTCATGAAATGTGTGTATGTAAGAATCTTAATTAGATGTTGATTTTGAATTTCAGATAATACCTAGAGGAAATAAATAAATTTATTAATAGAATTATAAATTTATTTAAGAATAAAGAGTTTTAGTTTTATTAATTGAGTTAAAATGATTACGTCTTTACACATCATCTCTTGCATAAAATAAATGATATTCCTTTTATAAGGAGAGATCAAACACATATGAAACATAATGTCTTTTAGAAATAAAACATAAGTTAGTTACATAATGTAACTAACCAAACAATTCTTCTAACAATTTGAGAGAAACAAATTCATAGCCCTTGAGTGGTCTACATATTCCTTCTCTCTATAAGTAGCGATGTTTGAGATAAAATGTCTCATAATGTACTTTTCTATAGAGCCTATTCAGAATTATCTTCATGTTGTCAAGAATATGATCTTCATCATTGATCTCCTCCTGTGCTTGTGGGTGCTCCTATGACAACAACTCTTTCCATTATTCCTGGGGCATTGGCATACCATTATCATTGTTCAGAAATGAAGGGAGACTTTCTATATCTTTAGTGTCCATTCAACTCATGTCATCTTCCAGTTCCTCTTTTTATTCCATGTGCTTTGACCACAACTTTTGAATGTCTTTGGGTAACTTGGAAGATTTAGGATTTTTTACTTTGTTGACTATTTCTTTTACTCTTTATGTTAACCTAGCATGTTCATGCAATGACCTAAAGGTTCCCACATATGTATTCTAGTAATCATTTGCATACTGCATTATTTCATTGACCCTTGGGTGACTAGTCTCTCCATCACGTCATAGATATTTTTTTTTCTTTGTTCTTTCTTTTTCTTCAATGTCTTCTGTAGCTTCTCTACCAAGTAACTCTAGTAATTTGTTTCTTGAAGTGCTTTGGTTATCTATTGCTCCTGTTCATGTGAGAATTCTTCTCTGTTAGGAATCAACCTCAACTCCTCCTCCAACTGATGAACTCATTCCTCTTCTTTCTCATATTTTTCCCTATAGGCATCTCTTTCTTTAACTACATGTTTTATCTAGGCCTTGGTGAATTTTGCCACATTAACATTTAGGTCTATTGTTTCTAATGGGTTTATTTCACCAACCTTTTGGACCATGAGATCACCAAGTACTTTATCAATCTCCACTACGGTATGCATTTTATTCCTTGGGTATAAGACCCACTACAACAACACCTTCTTATCTAGATCAAAACCAACACCAAAGTAGATTTTGTCAATATCTTGTAATGACATTTTCTTTTGAGTGTCATGGTTCTTTATAAAGCTATCAAATAGTAGAAAAAAACTCATATCCCATCTAGGTACAATGAGTATACAGGAATTTTGCAGGAGTTGTCTTCCCTTAACAGGGGTCATGGTAGCAATTTCATTATCTACATCTTGTTGAAATTTTTCAAGTAATTCACCCTCATTTTCTTGTGTAACTTCACCAACTTGTTGCCTAAGCATTTTCCCTTTGTACTTATACAAGAATATTGGGAACTATTGAGAATGAATAAACTAGTCATCAAAAATAAATTTTTCACCAACAAGTTGTCTGATATCCTCTCTTTCTTCTATAACTTTTGTAAGAACAACCTCTCATTTTGGGACATGAGATGGATCATGCTCTCGCTTTTACTTTGTATCACTTTGTACTGAGGGGGTAGGTTGCAGTGATATATGCAGATGAGGTGCTACAACTTGTACATTTCTTCCCAAGGGCTTTCTTGTATCTCTATCAAAAACACTCAGAGGGACTCCTTCAATTACTTCATCCAAATGAGAAATCCTTTTATTAATGCGAGCAATGCGGTCCTAAATATCTAAATAAATAGCAACCTTCAACAAGTTGTGATTCTTTTTCCATTCTTCAACCCTAGTCACCTTGTCATAAGCTTCCAACTTATCCATAGCTTGTGGCTCACTCAAATTTTTGATCAAGTCCTCCTGTACAAGTGGAACATGCTTATAAGAGCGTAGATTCTTTGATTGTTTTGCCAAACTCATGAATCCTTTTGGATCAAAATTGACCCTATGTTTATCATGTGTTAGGCCATACTAGGCCAACATATTTTGTATGAGATCATATCCTTTGCTGGAGAAAATTGTAAATTCTCCAAAGCATAGGTATCTAGGCATAATGGACTATTTCCCATGTGCTCCTAGATATGTGGACCTTGCTTCAGCAAGTTTCCTTATAATCTCCAAATAAGAAAATCCTATTTGGCACCATTTTAGGGAGTAGCAGAATGGTACCTTTAAATCCATACACTCTAATTTTTGTACAGTCCTTTAGAGCATACCAATCTCCCCAATTGTGATTGACTAGATGTTGCTCATCGTATTCTTTAGGCCTGAGAAATTTCTGAATTTTCAGAGTTAGGGCATAATTGCATGGTCGACTAATAAGTTAACACAAAGGTTTAAAAAAGTACTCTTTGAAATACAAGTATTGGGACCATGAGCACCTCTAATCCCATACAGTTGTCCATATCTACACTAGCTTCCTCATGCCCTGTCTATCATACTCATTAACTCTGAAACTATGATTCCACATATCCAATCCTTGCCCAACATACAAGAGCACAAAATAATGTTTGAAATTAATTTCATCAAGGTTAGCTTTGATTTTCTCCAATTCATGATTTATCTGGTCGGCCATCAATGACACATAATCAAAGGGTCAAGCATCATGCATTTGCACATAAATAACCAACACCATACGAGCTACATCCATAATAATTCTCGCCTCAATCCCCATAATTTGACAAATTGAATAATATGTATACTTGAAATATTATTCAAATAAATCTACCTCATATGGGTGCTCTTCATTTTCATCAAACACCCTGAGGTTGTTTCCATCTCGAGGCCTATGAGCCAACAATCTCCACCTCTTGTACATGTCCTTAAGCCTAGAATACTCATTTGTTAGGAGAGTGACATCAATAGGTTTTTCTAAGGTTAGGTTTAAGTCAAATACTCTAGACATGTAGTCCCTTATTATAGGCAAGAGTGGCTTCCCGATAGCATCATAGATCACCTTGGTTGTAGGATCATAATTCTTGGCTAGTAGGATTATCAAATCATCATTAACAAAGACATTGGGGACTACTAATTTTTGACATTAAAAATCCATGGGTTGCATATGGGTTCTGCTTTGTTCCTTTTTCTAAAATGATATAGCACCAATTCATACCCCCTCTTTGGCATCCAGACATCCCCTAAGTTTTCATACTCTTCCCCTAAGAAATCTAATTTTAATTGAGATGACTTTTTTATTTTGGACCGGAATTAGGAAATTGGTCCACTAAATCCCAATTCAGGTGCCTTCCCTTCTCCTTTTGTTTTTTGGGTTTTAGTTCTGAGGGATTCTCTATTTCAGTTATATTTTCTTTTTGTTTTCTAACTCTAGGCCTTTTAGATGGACCCTCCACTGTGACAGAAATTAAACAATTGAATTTGAAAAGATGTTCTCTAGAAGCAGGCACTTGTAATTGAATCACTAATCTTTGAATTTTGTGCTCACTTCTAGCTCTTGATCTCTCTAGCCTCCGTTGTTTGAATATCCCATGGTGATTGAATGAATGTGAAATCTACCCTTTTAAAATTGCATGAATTGTCGCTTTGAGATATAGTTCTAGAACGGTCATTAAATGCTTGAATTAAAAAAAATGTATGACATTACATTAAGTTGCTGCATAATAATATCAGAGGACTGTACACCCTATTTCATCGCCACTTAAGCTTTTCGTTGTACATAGTGACTTTAATGAAATCATTTTAACTTTCACCATAGTTCACAAATACAACAAAAGCCAGCTTTTTCATTATAACACTTACCAACTTCTCTGACATTACTCAATTCGTTGTAAGTTTGGCTTTTGGCAAGTCTATTGCACTCTTTATCGATCTTTATAGTTATGCCAAAATAGATTTTCAACAAGATTAATGACAATATTTGGCAATAAGTCATTCTTGCTTCATTGTGGGACCCACTGAGTTTTTGGTAAAACATCTCACTTGGTATAACATTTTTTGTATAGTGAATATTTCCAATATATTTTCTTTCATGTGGGACCCCCTCGGTCATATCACAATTCACTTCGATGTAGTCTAGGTTCTTTACTCTGACATCTTCCTTTCATTGTAATATGTGCTTTCGGCAAGACTTCTTTATGTTTGGTAGAAACACTATGTTATACCAACATTTGTTCATTCAATGAGATTTTAAGAGGGTTACACCGGTAAAGGGTTTATCGGTATAACTCAGATTTTTGCTTTGCCAACGATATTTGCTATTATGAAATAGTGTGTTATTGGTGGAACACATATTATGCTTGGTTGAAATATATGAATTCTCTGCAAAGAATACCTTAATGCTCCCTTCAGAGCTATATGTTGAGTTGTACCCTTGTGGGAGCCCATTTACCCCACATATAGAAAATTTTGCAGTATCATCTTCATTATTCATGTCTTTCATTAATGAACTTTGCAATACTAGTAACCATATCTAATAGATAAATAAACCATTCTTCTCAAACCAGTATCATGGATTCACCAATTTGAGTGTCATTAATGTAGAGAATTTCCTCCCAAGTTGATGGAATATAAGAATCATGATGATGGTAAGGTTCAGGAAAATAGTTACTTGAAAATCTTAAGGAAGACCTAATTTTGGCAAAATTATGGTTCCAATAGATAGATCCTTGAAATTTGGCCCATCCACCCTCTTTGACACATCTATTTTCTTAATTGGCATTCCCCTTCACCATCCCGAACTCATTGATTGGGATCAAACTATTCTGATTAATATGAAAAATAGGTTTTAAGGACCCCAAACCTTTAACAAAGGAGCATAAGAAAGATCAGCATAGAACAACAAGACCACCAATGAAGCAGCATACAAAAGACTGGCAAGAAGGCCAGTAAACCGAATGGACAACAAAATAAAGGAGTAGCAAAGCAAAAAACCAGATAAAAGACCTAAACAACAAACAACAACTACAAAGACTTAAGAAGATCGGTTGCCTTAGTGACCAGTAGGTCATAGTTTGTTGAAGCAAATTTGAGTTCTTCAATTTCCTTGTTTGGATTTTTCTCTTTCTTCTTGCCTCTGGTCCTCATTCTAGGTCCTTGCACCTCTCCCATACCTTCCATGTCAGGTTCCAGCTCAAGGGAATCTCTCTCATTCTCCAGCTTGCTGATAAGAATTGTTGTGTTCTCAATCAAGGCCTTCAGAATATTATGGCTTTGTTCAACAATGCTTTTGAAGCAATTTTCAATTTTGTTGAATTTGTTGTTAGTTTCCGCCATTCTTTGGTCCATAGCATTGTCATTGGTTTTTATCTCTTCCAAGGCCTTCTCCACTTGCTCAAACCTTGGGTTGAAGGCATCTCTAATCTCTTCAGCTCTGGCAACAGTTTTACCCAAGTCATCAACATATTCAGCCATAGATTTACCTTCACCAATACTGCTTGTCTCCAAAATTTGAACCCTATGGCTCAGCTTCTTATTATCCTCCACAACTTTCTTGTGACTGTTAATTAACTAGTCGAGGGTGTCCACAAACTCTTTCAAACCTCCGGTAGGAGGATTTCAAGGGGGGATTTTCTCACCAGCATTGGCCTATTCATTATTGGGAACATCTCCACTAGTGATCTGTTCAACATTTCCACCAACCCTCTGGTTGAAATCTTCCCCATAATCTCCTCCTCCACTTTTTGGTCAATGTCAGGATCCTTTCTCTGCACTTTATCCTCTAATTCCAACTCATTATTGTCCTACATTTTCTGTTGGTTCCTTTTCTAAATGAAAGTTTTAGTTTTCTTTTTCCAAGGGTACTGGGATTCATCCTTCTCAGAGTCCTTAGAGAGCTTCAAGGAGGAGGAGGAGTGAATCTGGAAGACCTTCTCTTTACTTTTTTTCTTGCCCTTAGAAGAGGATGGCTTAATGCTCACTTGTTTTCTTTTCTTACCAAGTTCAACTTCAAATTCTTCCAGACTCTCCTCTATCTCACTTTTTAAATCACTTTCAGACTCATCACCCATAGAAAAATCAAAATCCAACCCTTCCTCCTCAAAATCAGAGATAGAAGGTTAGGGGCAGGCAATTTGGTTAGCTTTTAAATGGTCATAGATTAAAACCATAAGACCTTGGTGCATGGTTGTATCTCCCTTAGGGTTCTCTCTATGGGCTTTAATAGTAGCATTCATTGAACAAATCAAGAAATAGGGTATGCTAAATTTTTCATCATACCTGAAATGGTTGAGTAGCACAAAATGATAGCCATACAGTTTAGTGAATCTTCCATCCAAGGTAATGTATCGCATAATAGAAAATGGAACCTCCCTCTAAGGCTTAACAAATTCCCGAGGAGGGTAGTAGGTCTTGCTTAGCTTAACCAGATGCTTCTTCTCCTTTGTCATTTCAGGGTATCGTTCAATGGCCTCCTTGCTAAGCTTTTTGTCCCTATAGAAATTGCTTCCTTCCCTACGAAGACTCATCACCTAAGCAATGAGGTCTTCATCAATGGTGATAGTTTGATCTCCCATCTTCAGGGTGCCCTTCCTCCAATTTTTGTAGAAAAAATTAGTGATTTTGGCATCCCTCCCATGGAGTCTCTCCATATACTTTGTAAACCTGCCCTTCTACAAGATGCTCCAAATTTCCTCCTTTTGTTTCCACTCCTTACAGTTACTGGGCTCATAGCGATGCCTATTACCTCCCATAGTTTCGTAGCTCAAAACAAAAAACTGAGAGTTGCAGAAAGCTATAGGAAAGAAATTTCTTGAATCGAGCCCAAATACCTAGAAAGCATGGGAAAAGGTGGCACTCATCTTGTCATTAATCGTACTGACACCATGATAAGTAGTAATATCCCTCCAAGTAATACTATTAATCATTATTTTATCCATTTATGATCTTTGGAGTGTAGTTATATCGATCCATGAAAATGATCGATCTAGTGTCATTGACGAGATCCTCCTCACCCTTCCAGATAACCATATTATTATGAGTGATCACCACGTTGGCTGCCTAGTTAGCAGGGCCATTTGCTTCAAGATAAATGTGGGAAATAAAACATTTATTGAAGGTGTTGATGAGATCTCTAGCAGCCTTTATAATGTTGTTGATAGTCCATGAGGACTTAGAAATTCCTTTAAGGTATTTAATGATATTATTAGAGTCCCCCTCAATCCATAGATAGGGATAGTTCCACCTTTTAGCCTGAAGAATGCCTTGGAGAGCAGCCATGGCTTCCCCCATGTGGTTAGTTTGGCAACCTATAGGAATAGCAATCATTTCCTTACAAATGTCATTTTCATCTCTAAGAATTACACCACATCCTGCTGTGCCAGGATTGCCTTTGGCAGCTCTGTCAAAGTTGATTTTGAACCATCCATGAGGGGGAGAGTGCCATTTAGATTCAAGTCTCTTGCATTGTTTAGAATGGGTACTAACAACACTCTTTAGATTCCAGGAGTTGAGTAAGTGATTTTAAATTGGGGTTGACATGATTGCATGGTTCTCCAATGATCCTAATGTTCTCCACAATAGCCCTTTGAATTTTCTGAAAAAACAACAGCTTGGGTGAGAGAAGTATCCCTAAAGATGTGGTTGTTTCTTTCTTTCTAGATCCCCCACGGGATGTGAGGGAGTGAGAACTACCATAAAGATCTCAAAGTGGGACTAGACCAATGATAACTCCAAGAATGGAACAAATCTTGGATAGAGTTAGGAAACACCCATTCCATACATAAATTCTTAAGAAAACTTTCCCAAATTGAAGGAGTGAAGGAACAGTGGATTTCCAAGTGGTCCACAGACTCTTCCTCCTCAAGACATAAAGAACACCTATTTGGGAAGATAAAACCTCTACCCTTCAGGTTGTCTAAAGTCAAAATTTTGTTTTGGAGGATGGTCTAGTAGAAAATATTGATCTTAGGGATAAGACCCTTTGTCCAAGCTTTAGACCAAAAGGGGTTCTCTGAGGGGGCTAGAGATAGCACTCCATACATAGAAGAAACAATAATGTTTCCTTTGGGTTTAAATTTCCAAATAAGAGTATCTTCCTCATTGTTCAACCAAGTAGAAGATGGGTGTTTCTTGAGATTGATGAGGTTAGGGTGAATACCTTCAATGTTTTTCCATTTATCACCTATCCAATACCCCTCAACCAAGGAACCAAAGATTGTTTTATAGGGGGCAGCAAAAGGGGCCCAATCAGGGATTTCCATCAAAGGCTTATCAAGCAACCAAGGATCTTCCCAAAATCTAACTTTCCTACCATTACCAACTCTCCATTTCACCCCTTTGGCAATGTTGTCTTTACACTTAGAGGCATGGTTCCAAATGTGAGACCCGTTGATACTGAAATCAGAATTAATGAAAGAGAAAAGAGAAGAAGACAGAAGAGGATACTTACTTCTCCAAATTTTACACCACTCACTGTCAAAGTGGAACATTCTCCAAACTTGTTTAGACAAAAGAGCTTCATTGAGGGTTTGGATTCTCCTTAGGCCCAAACCACCTTTGCTTTTCAACTCTAAAAACCTTGTCCCAAGCCACTAATGCCATTCTTTTCTTTTCCTCTACCCCAGACCAAAGAAAAAAAATTTGAATTTTTTCATTAGCACCAGCAAACTTAACTGGAATTCTAAAGAGGCTGAGGGTATAAATAGGAATGCTTTGAAGGGATGCTTTAAGAAGTTGTAGCTTTCTAGCCTGACTTAGGAGAGCACCTTTCCAACTAGCAAGCTTTCTTTGAAATTTATCCACCAAAGAACTCAAAAGGAATTAGGTGGAGCAATGCCCAGGGGGAGGCCTAGGTAGGTAGCAAGGAGATCAGCAATCTGACATTCTAGAATTCTACCAATTCTATGTTGTCTTTGCTCAGGAGTGTTGATGAAAAACACTTCAATTTTAACCTAGTTGATAAGTTGGCTAGAAGTAGATGCAAACTTGCAAAGGGTTTCCTTCAAGATTCTAGCTTCCGAAATGCTTGAGTCCCCCATAATGATGGTGTCATCCACAAATTGCTGGTGGGAGCAAGTATGATCTACAGAGGAGGGTTGGAGACCTTTAAAAATACCTCTAGTTACCATGCTTTCCATGGACCTACCAAAACATTTAGCCATAATTATGAAGAGAATAGGGGAGATGGGGTCCCCTTGCCTCAATCCTCTAGAGGCTTTAAAGAAGGAGGAGGGATATTCGTTAACAAGAACAACAAAAGAGGTAGAGGAGATAAGCTTCTTGAAGAGGTCCACACATTTGTTAGAGAAGCCAAAAGCCAAAAGGACCTTCATGAGGAAAGACCAATTGACTCGGTCATAGGCCTTAGATAGATCAAGCTTGAGAATAAAACCCTACTTCTTAGCCATAACAAGGGAATGGATGTTCTCATGGATAGTTATGATGGAATCAAGAATTTTCCTTCCTGGCACAAAACCATTTTGCTGATGACTGATCAAAGATGGTAGGAATTTCAAGAGTCTGGAAGTTAGGACCTTGGAAATTATCTTATAAAAAGAGTTGCATAAACTGATTGGCCTGAACTTATCCATGGAGACAGCGCCTTGAATTTTGGGGATTAAAGCAATGAAGGTGCCATTAATTTATTTCAAAAGTTTTATGGCCCCAAAAAATTCTGTAACCCCACTGGAGACATCTTTCCCAATAATATCCCAGAACTCTTGGAAAAAGAACATAGGGAAGCCATCAGGTCCAGGGGCTTTGTTGCCTTCAAAAGGAAAGATAGCATTTCTAATCTCCAAATTCGATGGGATGGAAGTTAAGAAAGCATTCTTCTACTCGTCAATAAGGCAAGGAATGTTCTGAAGGAAGGAATTTTGAACATCATCATCCAATCTTTGATCCCTACAAAGAAGATCAGAGAAGAAACTTTTGGCCTCATTTCTTATCTCCTCCTCCTTAACCAACTCCACATTATCCACCATCAATTTTTTTATCCTATTAGCCACTTTATGTTTGATTGTCAACATATGGAAGAATCTAGTATTCTTATCTCCTTCCTTCAGCCAAATACATCTAGACCTCTATTTCCAAAAATCTTCTACTTTATCAATGATTTCATGGTATCTTTTGAGGATCTCATTCTCTTCAACAATAATCACAGTAGAGAATCCATCGTTCTACATTTGGACCTGTATTTTATTGAGGTCTTCTTGAATTTTTCCTTTGGCCTCAAAAATATTCCCAAAGATGGATTTATTCCAAGTACTTATGTTGTCTTTTATGCTTTTAAGTTTCTTCACAACTCTATACATGGAAGTGATGAATACTAAGAGAGGGGGTGAATTAGTATGCCAAAAATCATTGTACTTAAACACTTTATTAGATTACCAGTAAACTAGTAAAATAGTTTAGCAGACAAACTGGTTAGCACACATGCAAACCAAATAGAAAATAATGCATTCACCCACAAAACCACAAACACCATAACACAAGAGATTTTGACATGGAAACCCAAATGGGAAAAACCACAGTGAGATGGAACTCACAAGTAACTATCTACAGAATAGGAACCAGACCGGTTAAGGTCATACAATGTTCTTTACTAGAACAGATCCTGTTAGGAATCTCAATCTCTGTTAGGAGATAAGTCTAGTTAAAGACTACTTTTCTAGAGGATTTTAGATCCACAGATGTGAACCACCTTGTTAGAGGACTTACAAAAGGCTTTTGGGCCTACCCAGTTAAGGGCTTCAGACTTGTCGAAGATGTGAGTAATCAACAAGTGATTGATCTAGCAAATAGCACATATTGCTTGGTTAGATCCTTGATAGCTCGTTCCTAATGCATTCCAGCATTACTTCAGTCTTCAACACATTCACACTCTGCTTTCAATCACAAACCTGAACTTCTCTTCTATGATTGCACTTACAAAAACTCTTCGACCACCTTAAAACCCTAGACATGATGTCCTTATCAAGGAATCTGATTTCATGTCGGTCCAATAGGATTACATTACAATTTCCTAGGTTCAATGCATCTAGACATATTCTGTAACATGACACAAAAAGCACCGTTAAAGTGTCGGCACCACCAAACAATCAGTGGATGGTAACTCATCACAAAATGTCGGTTGGTAACTCATCATAGAGTATTACCGATTCATACAAAATACTGGTTAAAGAAAGATATTGGTGGCCGGTTTGACAAAATGAAGATTGGGAAATATGATTCATGCTGCTTATTCCTTCATAATGCTTGAGATCCTCGAACCGCTTGGGGTCTTCATACCACTTCAGATCGGTAAATACTTTCTACAAAACATCGATAGTATAAAGATTATAATACATCATACCGGTTGGAACAAATACCGGTTGAGCTTTAACTTATACATACAAAAGTGATCTCAAATCAAGTGTGTCCATCACTAAAAATCACAACATCAATCATCAAAAATGCCAACAGAAAGTACCCTCAATTTGAATGTTCCACCATTCCTGAATTTTATGGGTAAGATCCAGATGTAAAGTCCACATTTTTTCAAACCTAAAAGGAAAATGCCTTCTCCTGTTTATGGGGTCAGTAATAAGAGTTATGGGATAGTGGTCAGACCAACACAAATGTGAGCAGACAGAGAACAGAAGTAGTGTATGTACCAATCATCAGAAATAAGAGCCCTATCAAGGCGAACTTGAATAAGGTCATTTCGAGCCCTCATGTTAGTCCAAGTGTAATTGAAACCTTGAATATCCACATCATTAAGAGCCTGAGTGTTTATAAAATCCATGAGGGCCAATCTGCTATCCAACTGAGAAGGGCTTCCACCAAATTTTTCCTCCTCTCTCAACAAGGTGTTGAATTCTCCCATGACCAGCCAGCTAAGGTTCTTGAAGCTGTCCCTTATTTCCATAAGTTTTTTCCAAAAATTTCTTCTGCCTTTCAAGGTGTTAGGAGAATAAATTTTTGTGAGGACCCAAGAGGTTTCATCTTTTAAATTCTCAAATTTAATGCAAGAAAAACTGCTTTCTTGAATAAGAACTTGACCTCTAACACTATTGAGATTCCAAATTGTTGCAATGCCTCTAGAGGCACCTTCTGAGCTACCACCACAAATGCTCCCAGATTTAAATAAATTAAAAGCTTCAACCTTATCTCTACTCATCTTAGTTTCTTGAATAAGAAAAATATTAGGTTTACTATCCCTAATCATATTCCTAATAATATCACGATTGTGGGGATTATTAAGACCCCTAATGTTCCAAGAAACAATCTTCATAATTTCTTACCAATTCCTAACTCCTTCAGAGTCCTCTGAGTCCCATCTGTTATGTTCTTTATGGCCTCCTTATCTCTAACTTCATGGTTTGAAGGTCATCTTGGGGATGAGGAGACATACCCTACATCAACATGAGTAATTCTACTAGACTTCCTTAATTGGGCGACAGAGGGAGTGGATCCTTTTTTGTTCTTGTGTTTTGGAATTTTCCATTCGGCTTCTTTCTCAAAAAATGCTTTAGGATTGCTAAGGACTCTATAAATTTCATCTTCATTGCCCCATTTAGGTGATTTGGAATCATGTGAATAGCTATTGACTATTTTAGAGGCTTGATCTGAATCTGAAAGGTTCAGACCCAATATAGCACATTTTTGGGCCTCTTGCAAATCAGAACTAATTGTGAGAGGGGAAGAGTCAGCTTTTTCTTCTTGTAAGCCAGTGATCTCCCCTTCCTTAGATTGTTCCACTTCCTTAATATCCATATCCTTCTGATCCTCTTCATTGGAAGCTTCCTTACTGACCAAGGTGTTAGCAATTACCATCTGGGTATTTGCTTTAGAAGATTCATTCTGATATATTATTTCCTCTCTTCGGATCTGCCCTCCCAAGGGGTTGTCTTCTTTCATTCATTCCTTCCTTAGAGCTTCCTGGGGGGAGATGTTTAGAGATAGTGGTTGAGGATACCACATCCTTATTCTCCCCCAGGGGTTCGAAATAGTTGGTATCAACTAGGTCAGTTTCCCTATTTTCTGAATTTTTGACTTGCCATACCTTTTTCTCTAGAGCTTTTTTACTTTCTACTATAGTTTTGTCTTTCTTGTTCTCCCCTTTTGGCTTGAGGGGACAATGTTTATCCCAGTGACTTGCTTTTTTGTAGTGGAAGAAAGAAAATGGGACGGATTCATATTCAATCTGTTGTTTCTAAGTTCCCAACTTTGTTTGCTCAGGCATATCTACATCGTGGGTGATCCCTACACAAAATCTAGCATGAGTGAGCCTCCTTCTTGAAGTTGTGACTAGATCTATTGAGAGGAGCTGACCAAAAGAGCTTGCTATACCTGAGAAAATACTTTTTGCCCAATACTCAAGAAGAAGACCTAGTAACTTAACCCAAACTAGGACTTGCACCAGAAGAGAATCACTCATATTTAGATTTGGATGCCATTTCTAGAGGACCAGAGTTGTCTTTCCAACCAACCAAGGGATACCATAGAGGATCCTTATTTTGTCTTCATCACATGAAAAAGAAAAGGTGAGAAGACCTTTGGGTAGAGCCAAAATTTCAACATTACCTTTCAAATCCCATTTTTGTTTAACATAGGCCCTAACAACCTCAATGTTTGGATGTGGTCCCATAAATTTACCCACCAGAGAGTTCAACATGCTGCTTATGTTATGATCCACAACTGAGTCATGGATAGAGGTGGAAAACTTACCACCATTTGGATCCGAAATATTCTTGACAGGAGGCAAGGAAGATTTCCCAGAAGGTCTAGTTCCAAAGAGGGTTGACCACTTTCTAGTTTCTTGTCCAATCTCACAAACTGCTTCATGTGGGCTGGACCCCCCAACCGCATTTCTAGGACCCGCATCATTCTCTAGCAAAGTACTACTAGCCTATAGAATATTTGAAGGCTTGTCCTTCTCCCCCATCTGGCCAGCTCCATCGATCTGGCCGCTTCCTCCATTGGAACCAGAGTTCCCGCCTTGCAGAGAATTCAAAATTTGAATTCTACCATTGTCACCTTCTCCTCCTCCACAAGAGCTCTCCATAATGATGACATGCTCTTACAATTATTGGGAGCTACTGAGTGTGCACCATATTATCATCTAGCTCAGAATATAGTTTATAAGTTGGACCCTCAATGCTACTTTGAGGAAGAGGGGATCCTTAACCACAAAAGTGAAAAAGAAGTGAAAAACTAATTGTCTACTAGCGAAAAACCGTTCTGGGGCACCTATAGATTCTAAAAAAGTAGAAACAAAGGGTGTATATTCCGGTGAAAACCTCTCTAAGGTGCTAGAACATGAGGATTCCCCTTTTCCTCTCATTGACATATAGGTTCCTGATAAATCCCCAATTCTCATTGATGAGACAAGAGAAGTCAATTTTGGAACTCCAGAAAATCCCTGAATTACTTATGTGGCAGCATCTCTATTTGACGAAGAATTCCAAATTTTCCTCCAAATTATTCACAAGTGGCCTATCAACTTTACATGGTCTTATACAGACATGACTAGGCTTGATCCTGAGCTTGTAGTACATCACCTAGTCATTGATCTAAATGTCAAACCTGTTAAACAAAAGATTTAAAAGATGCATCCTCAAGTTGTATGATTGTTCAAAGCAGAGTTGGAAAATTGTTAGAGGTCAAGTTCATCTGACCAATTGATTACTTAGATTAGATCTCCAACATGGTACTTGTTTCCAAACATAATGGGGCTATTTGAGTTTGTATAGATTTTAGAGATCTCAATAAAGCATGTCCCAAAGATGATTTTCCACTTCCCAACATTGGTATTCTAGTTGATTTGACAGCAGGACATGAAATGCTTTCTCTTATGGATGGTTTTTCAGTATACAATTAGATAAAAATTGAAGAGAATGATCAACATAAAATGGTGTTCACTACTCTATGGGGCACTTTTTGTTATCAGGTCATGCCTTTTGGTCTCAAGAATGTAGGTGCCACATACCAGTGCACACTATGATAGTAATATTCTATGATCTCATGCATAAGATACTAGAGGATTATGTAGATGACATACTAGGCAAATAAAAAACCAGGGCAGAACATCCAGGTATCCTTAAACAAATTTTTGAATGTTTGGCTAAGTAAAAGTTATGTCTCATTCCTAAAAAGTGTTTGTTTGGAGATACATCTGGTAAACTCCTAGGCTTCATAGTTTCCAGATGTGGTATATAAATTGATCCTAAGAAAGTCAAGGCAACCTTAGAAATGTATCCTCCTAAAATATTGAAGAATCTACATAGTCTCTAAAGAAAGCTATAATATGTTAGACGCTTTATCGCTCAACTTGCAGATAAATTTTAGCCATTCACACATCTTCTTAGAAAAGGTACAGAGTTTAAGTGGGATGCTCAATGTCAACAAGCAATTGACCAAATAAAAGAATATTTGGCTCATTCTCCTGTGTTAATGCCACCAATTCTAGGATGACCATTCCTTTTGTATATATTAGTTACTACAGTTGCAATGGGAGCACTCCTTGCCCAACATGATGATCAAGGAAAAGAAGATGCCATTTACTACATCAGATGAACTCTAATAGGGTATGAGCTTAATTACTCACCTATGGAAAAATAATTTCTAGTCATTGTCTTTTGTTCACAAAAGCTTCGACACTACATGTTAAGTCATACTGTTAAGCTCATTTATAAGATTGATCCTTTAAAGTACCTATTATCAAAGATAACTCTTACTAGTCGAATGGATAAGTAGGTCATGTTTCTTAGTGAATTTAATATTTAGTATGTAGATAGAAAGGTCATCAAAGGATAGGTAACTGCAAACCAACTGGCAGAAACACCCCTAACAGATACTTATCCATTGGTTCCAAAATTTCTAGATCAATATGCTTGTGCAATCACAACACAATCTCTCTAGAAGCTTTACTTTGATGGCTCACATACACAAAATGGACCAGGGGTAGGTTTTCTATATTTGTAATGCAACAAGGGGATTTTATTCCAAAATATTTCAATTTGTCCTTTCCATGTACTAATAATATTGTTGATTACAAAGGTCTCTTTGTTGGTCTCAAAACTATCCAATGGAATATTGCAGATATTCTTGTCTATGGGGATTCACAATTGGTTATCAAATAAGTGATTGATGAATACCAAAAAAAGGATGATAAGCTCTTACCATACAAGATAATGTTTGATGATCTTAAGATTAAGTTTTAAAACATTATCTTTGATCAAATCCCTAGAGCACAAAATAAGGCAACTGATGCCATGGAGTCAAACAATCCTAAACATAAGTTTATGGTCAAACAGCTTCTCTAGCCAGCTTTTGAGATGTCACATGTAGATATGGTGAGCAACCTTATTGGTCCCCAATCACCCTTGTACCGTGATAGTTATCCCTATCTTAAAGATGGAACCCTTCTACCCAATATATCCTGAAATGGTAGTCATAACCTAATTTGTCGATGTGCCCGATTTATACTTATACTAGATAAGCTATATTGTCGAGGCTATCATGGCATCCTCACTAGATGTTTAGATTCAAATGAAGATAATATTGTGATGAAATAAGTGCATTTTGAAACTTGTGGTGCTCATATGAGTGGTTGCTAAAAAACTCTTGAGAGAGGGATATTACTGGCCCACAATGGAGCATGATTATTGTGAATTTGTTAAGAAATGCTTGCCCTGTCAACAACATAGTTACTTAATTCATGTTCCAGCACAAGATTTGCAGCCTATCATAACTAATGAGTCTTAGTTTTATTCATTTATTTGTAGTCATTTTACCATGCTTAGGACTCTTATATACTTATTGATGGGACTTTATATTATGTTTTGACTAACTCTTTGAACCTATTTGATGATCATGTTGTTTATAGTTTGAAACCTTTATTTTGAAAACAGTGAACCTTATGAATGTAAATATAAATATTTATTGTCTTTATATGTTATGAATGTGTTACAATAAATGATCATAAAATGTGGATGAGTGCTTGTTTTAGCCTTGATGTTGCAGCTGCGTAGATGACTTTTTGTGATGAAATGGAGCTTTATTGATAGAAGCATGGCAACATGTATAGGACAAGACAACAAGGCATGAAAAGGTCAAGGGTTGTTACAACTCAAGCACTAGTTGTTCATGCTCATTAAGGAATCTTCAAAAGTAGACATGACTTATTAATAATTTTGTTAATAGCCATGTTGGATGTTGGAGCATATCTAGGAAAGATTTACAAATGTTCAAAGATGAAGCAGAGTCCTATTTTCTTAGTTCTCTTAGAGTTCATATTCTAAATAAAATTCTCCACCTAGATATTAGGAAGTGGGCAGATCTTGTGGAAAATTGTTGCAAGGATGAATGTTATAAATCCTTCTCAAGTTTCCTAGTTACTTTTTTTTTTATATTAGACCATCTTATGTTGTTAAATTGATTTTGAATAAAGGATCATATCTACTTTCTTGAATAACTTCATGGTGTTATGAAATGATTATGTGAGCCTTATAGTTAACTATTGTTGTAGCTTATAATCTAGGAGACTCACTCAAGGGAGCCCACTTGGTAAGGATTTTGTCTAGTTGTTCTTATGCACTTTATCTTTAAAAGTTGTCTAACTTTGTTTTGTTAGATTGCTCATTGTCTGTTCTTGCAGCCACTAGACTGTAGCTTTGTGTCTATTCTTGCAACCACAACAGAACAAACCAATCATTTCTACATAAGTTAGAAGGACTTAAATTTTGTTGATAGAAGCTAGCATAGTTTCCCTAAGTTATAAATTTGAAGAAGAGTTCCTTCTTTATGAATATTTATTCAGTATTTCTAGTTGCTCAGAATAGGATAGATTTGTTCCTCGACACCCTTGGTGTATATATTTTGCTATCCCATTTCAAGTTATTATGTCCTTGGATTGATAAGATAAATGAGCTAGGATAGTGGGGTTTTGGATAGCTACTCAATTAGAAACTTGTATCTCTAAGGTGAGTATTATGTTGTGTTTAAATATCCATTGGTTTACACCAACATTTTATGTGTTGTTGTCAGGGATGATGAAAAATGAGAGTTTATGGGAACATAGGCTTTCATTTGTCAAGTCATTGTTATAGCAGTACTTTACCTTCTAGATTAGATTAAGTTATTTATGTCATTAATGTAGGTCTAATGCTAGTTTTACAATACCTATATGCATAAAAGAAGAGATCCCCTTGGGAAATTCCTTCCTAACCTGAATCACTCTAAAGAATATCTACATGAAGACCCAAATGTTGAGGTAGAAATTAATCCTTTTGCACAATGTTTTACAGACCTAGATAATAATGGCCTAGATAATATCATTCATCAACTTGACCCACCACTTGTAGAGAATCCATTTGTTGCATTACTAATTTACCAAGGAAACATGGCGGGCCTTGGCAGTGGTGGTGAAGGCGGTGGTAACAATCCACCCCGACCTCCTGACTTGACCTTTAAGTTTTTTATTCCATCACAAGGAGCTAATGCCAATTTGAAGAACATTCCTCCAGTTGGCCTCCCTCACTTTTATGGCCTTGTTAAAAAATATCCAGATACTTTCCTTTTTGAGTTTGATGTGCTATGTAGAAGTTATGACTATACCATAGATCCACACAAACTTAATTTGTTTCCATATAACTTGAAAGATTCTTCTTTGTTGGTTTGTCCTTAGGGGAAGATTCTATAATGAATTGGGATACCATGAAAGAAATTTTCCTTACCAAATACAAGGAATACTACAGAGGAAGTGATATGAAGGGAGATTGTATATTTTAAAAGTAGTAGAAAGATGAGGAATCTCTGGAAGACTATGTAGAAAGGTTTCTCTTCAATTTGAAGAAGTCCAAACATAATCAGTTGAGTGAATATTCTCATAAATTGGTCTTCTTAAGGGGAATCAATAAGGAATGTGTTGACTCTCTAAAGCAACTTGGAGTGACATACAACAACTCTATCAGAATTATTCAAGAGCTACATTAAGAAGGCCTAGAGGATACAAGTATACATCATTAGGAAATAAAACCAACTCTAGAGTCTCAAGAATGGAGTTGACTAATTTGCTCAAGGATTTTCAACAAGATATTATCAATAACATGGCCACACAACTTGACACTCTTCAGGAAAAATAGAAGCAAGATGTTATAGAGGCAATATTGTCTAAATTATGTCCTCATTACAGACAAAGGAAGGAGTGTAGATGCAAGAGGTTGGAAAGTATCTAAAACAAATCTCATCAACCAGAATTTCATCCAGTAAAAGATGATGAAGGCCAACTTTTCTTTGTAGCACAAAGGAAGCCATGGGTTCTGAGACAAGATATGACACATGATCCCCTATTTTTTAATGTTCCATATTCTTATTCACCTAGTAATTAGTGGCAAGCTCAATATTCACAAAATATTGGCAATTATGGGAACCTACAATGGAATTATCAACCAAATTATTGCTTTGGACCTCAAGCTCAATGGAAAACACCCCCACAAAATTAGCAGCCACAACAAACCAATAGGCCACAATCACAACAATGGCCTAATCAGCCAATTGGATATCTCCAACCCAACCAATCTGCTAGCCAGCCAACAATAATGCCACCTACACCAACCGATATTCCACCAAGACCTACTCAATTACCAACTCAACCTACTCCTAATCCCTATAATAAAACCCAACAACAGCAACCAGTGTATTTAGAATAATTCAATAAATACCCTATATATGCAGTCAACATAAGTGATGTACATGTTTAGTCAAGAAAAACCTTACCACCCCCTATCACTCCTATTATCATAGAGTTAACTAGTGAAGAAGAGGAACAGGTAGATCCTATTCCTATTTTACCAACTGGACAACTTCAGACTCTAGATCCTCTATTTCCATAAATATTAGCTCAATCAAAGCCCATCTCTAAGCCAACATTTGATATCCTAGATCAAATTAAGCATGTATGTGTTAAGATACCTCTCCTCCAAGCCATTAAAGATGTTTCAATCTATAGTAAAGCTATTAGAGAGGAATTCTTGAAGAAACCTAGGAGGAAGAAGAAATATCCTATAATAGTACATTTAATGGATAGATTAGTTGATATCATGCTATGAAAAGTAATCGTGCCTAAGTATTCAAACCCTGGTACCCCGATTGTTGCAATAATAATAAATGGAGTTATGGTTCAAAATGCCCTTATAGATTTAGGAGTTGATATTTGATGAGATGAGATATTAGCTCTTTTATTCCTATAACTGATAAGTTTTTTCCATGTTTTAATTTGTATGTCGGGATAGTGTTTGAGTCATATGATGTATTAAAGTTTGACTCTGTGCATTCTAGATGATAACTAAACCCATTAAATCTTGTTTTGCTTTGACCTTTTATTCCTATTTCCATGTGAATTATTCTTGTTGCCATGTGGATTATCATAGGTGATATCATGTGTGAATGTATAACTCTTATGATTAATTAAAATAGATATATATATATATGTGTGTGTGTGTGTGTGTGTGTGTGTGTGCTTGTATGTTCTATCTTTTTAATTACAGGAAAAAAATGAGATACTATAGAAGCGGTTATTATGTCCCATCATACAGGTAGTTGGATATATTCAAGGAGTAGTTAAATATATAAAAAAGCAAAGAGAATAGTGTGCGTAAGAAGCAGCAAAGGAATAACAAGGCGCTGCCAGACTCATTTATGTTTGTCTTTAGCAAGCATCAATCTTGTAACACCATCATGATATATTCTTGGTTGTGGTTTAGCTAAGATCCACCTTTCCAGTGGATTAACTCCTTATGTTTTCTATCATAAATGTTTTCCACCTCATTTCATCAGCGTGACCTAGATAGTAGGAAGTTGTTATAGTTTTCTTATAAATAAAATCCTGCACCTCTTCTCAAAGGTTAGAGACAGGGGATTAGAAATAGAGTTGCATACTATTTTTAAAATTAAAAGCATTTTCTTTCATTCTATGTGTTGTATCAACCTTTCAAAAACAATGAATAAAAATAATGGTATTCTGAGTATATAGAATTATCTTTGAAGTCTAGATACACTCATCCAAGGGGGCTCACTTGGTGAGTATTCTTGTGCATTCTTTAGATTCAGTTTTTCTTTTTGTTGTAGTAGATGTTCTAGTGATTGATTGTTCTTGCAGCCACTAGAGCCAGATCCCATGACTGTTCCTGCAGCCAAAGGAAATAGAGTAATTCTTGTTTGTCAGCTCTAAACTTAGTTAACAGTTCTTTAATTATAATTTTCTATCAATAATAAGCTTTCCTGTAGCCATTCAATTGTTATGATTCTTGCTTGTTTATTTCAAATAGATTTAGTTATTGCAGTAATGTAGAATAGCTATCACAGGAACTTACTGCATATATAGTGCAGACCCATTTCAAGTAATATGTCCCTGGGTTGACAAATAAATGAACTTTAGTTATGGAGATAATAATTGTGCAAAGTGAATGACCAATCTTTGGGTTGAGACTTTAGCTCTAGTTATTGTTCCTATTATTGAGGCAAACATTTTTGGTGTCGCTGTTGGGGATGGTGTCAAACTAAGAACCTGTAATGGTTATGAATTTTCAAGCTTTCAGTATAGTTATTTTTGATAACTCAGTTTGTTTAAAGTAATTCTCATGAATCTGCATGCATAGATGAATAAGATATGCTCAAGGTAGATTCCTTCCCAACTGTCCTAATCATACAAGACTCAATCCATATGAACCCCTAGATGTAAATCCTTTTGTTTCACTTTACCAAGCCCCAGATAATTTGAACCCTCTTGAATTTGAACTTTCTAAGAACAACCTTCATTTCCTCTTTAGACCTCCTGAAGAGGAACTTCATTTAGTAACTCCTCCTCAAAGACCAATGCAAGGAAATCCACACCCTGGTGGGAATAACCCACCTCCACCTATGAACCCAATGTTTGAGTTCCCTATTTCTGATCTGCATGATAATGCTAATCTAAAGAACATCCCAGCTTCTTCCATTCCTAAATTCCATGGATTAGTGATAGAGGATCTCAGCACTTTCCTGTTTGAATTTGATGTCCTCTATAGGAGTTATGATTATACTACAGATGCCCATAGACTCAAAATATTCCCTGCCACTTTAAAAGAATCAGCTTTGAGATGGTTTATGAGTCTAGGGAGTAGTACAATCACTACATGGGATGAGATGAAATGATTGTTCCTTGTGAAATATAAGGATTATTGTAGAGGGACTAACCTCCATGGGGATGATATTTTTAGAATGACATGGAAGGAAGATGAGAGTCTAGAAGATTATCTGGAGAGATTTCTATTCAATGTCAAGAAGTCCAAGCATAGTACTCTAAATGAAGTTTCCCTTAAGTTAATATTTTTAAGAGGAATCAATGATGAATGCATGGATGCTTTGGATCTTATGGGAGGAGGTGATATGACACAATCAACATGGAATGACATTGGACAAATTTGTCAAAAGTATTCCAGATCTTCTTCTAAGAAGAGTAGGCATTTCAAGCCAAGAATTTCTTCATCAACATCGAGTAATGGAGTTTCTCGAATGGAGCTTAGCCATATTTTGAATGATTTTAAGGAGGATATCATAAAAAATATGGCTACTCAGTTAGACACAATTTCAGCTAAGAAGAAGCATGAGGAAGCTGATACAATTATTGCAGAATTATGCCCACATTGTAGACAAAAGAAAAGAGACTACAGATGTAAGATGGTTGCAAATCTTAAAGTTCCTGATTTCATGACAATACAAGGAGATGATGAATAAGTTTTCTATGTTTCTCAAAGGATATCAAATTTTCCAAGAAAAGGTGTGCCTCTTGATCCACTTTCTTTTTCTGGTTATAGTGGAAATTCCTATGCACAAAATAATCAATGGCAATCTCCATATACTCAAAATTTTGGAAATTATCAAAATTGGTATAATCCTCAAGGCCAAGAGCAGAATTTTGCCAATCAAACTCCATAGTGGTAGCAGCCACAAGGAAATTGGTCTCAACCTCAGGGACCATGGCAACAATTCCAAGGGAATTGGCAACCTACCCCTCAATGGAGAGGAGGTCAGCCATGGACAAATCGGTCATCTAGTTATCAACAACCTCAGCAACAGCCACAACAACCTGTTATAATGCTTCCTTTTGTTTCCAATACTGTTCCACCTAAACCTACATAGTTCCCCACTCAACCCATGCCAAATCCTAAAAGCAAGCCTCGGTAGCAACAACAAGTTTATTCAGTTGATCCTAATCAATACCCAACTTATTCTCTTTCTATAAGTGATATTCACCTTAGATTTGGGACAACTTTCCTAACATGTAAAATCTCTTTAGCTTGCAAACTCTGAGCAAATACCCCTATTTCCTTAGAGGTTGCAAGCTAAAGAGATTTTACAAGAAGATGAAGTAAATTTTCATATCATAGATTAGTTGAAACACATATGTGTTAAAATTCCATTGTTTCAAGCTATTAAGGATGTCCCTATTTATGGTAAAGCAATTAAGGAGGCATGCTTAAAGAAACCTAGCAAAAAGAAATAAGATCCACAAATAGTGCATGTAATGGGTGGTCAATTGGTTGATATATTGTTAGGAAAGGTTTCAATTCCTAAATATTATGATCCTAGTAGTCGTATTGTGAAAATAGTCATCAATGGCACTCAGATAAAGAATGCTTTAATAGATTTGGGAGCAGCCATCAATGTAATGAAAAGAGATATTATGCAAAAACTTGACATAACCAGTCTCAGGCCTACACTGACAGTTCTACAACTTGCTGATAGTTCCATGGTTCGTCCTGATGGTATGATTGAAGATGTAGTTGTTACTTTGGATTCCTGGGAATATTTTGCAGATTTTATGATCCTGTCTCTTAAGGCCACATTGGGAGGATATACAATTATTTTGGGGAGACCTTGGCTTGCTACAGTCGATGCATATATTGGATGTCATTCAGGAGATATGACTATTTCTTATGGAAATAATACCAAAACTTTGGCTCTGTATTTTCCTGCTTAGCCTCAACTTGATCAAGAGCAAGCCATTTGGCCTAACATGGGAGAAGAATTTAAGGAAGGAGTCAACTTTGTCAATCATCTTATGATGATTAATAGAGAATCATTCATACAACTTCAGGATGATGATTCAATCCTCTATAAAATTTTGGCAAATTAGTTTAAACAAGAGCAGTAGTCGCAGTAGTTAACATCAAATATTGCAACATCAAATTTTCCTGTAGCCACTGTTATATTGCATACCCTGTTGCCACAGGAAGTTTGCACTTCTCATCTTTCTGAGGCATCTCAGGTTGATCTTAGTGTCAAAGTGGAGGTTGATCTAAATAAATATTTGAATATCAACAACCAACTCATAGAGACTCAAAGAATAACACTAGTTGAGTTGCTTAAATGTCATCAACATGCTTTTGCATGGGATTACAAAGACAAGCATGGAATTGATCCTACAGTTTGTACCCACTATATTTATATAAAGAGGAATATAGACCACTTAGACAACCACAAAGAAGAATTAATCATGCATTAAGAGAGATAGTTAAAGAGGAACTACATAAATTATTAAATGTTGTATTTATCTATCTTATATCGGATAGTCAATGGGTGTCACCTCTAGTCATAGTTCCCAAGAAAGGAGGTAAATGGAGGGTATGTTTAGATTATAGAGCTTTGAACTTAACAACTAGGAAGGATCATTTTCCATTACCATTTATGGATCAAGTATTAGATTACTTGGCAGGGAAGCGGTACTTTTCATTCCTAGATGGATTCAGTGGCTACAACTAGATTCAAATTGCTTCCGAGGATCAAGAAAAGACTACATTTACTTGTCCTTGGGGAACATATGCATATTATGTTCTTCCTTTTTGGTTATGTAATGCTCCAGCTACTTTTCAAAGAGCAGTAATAAGCATATTTTTAGATATTTCCCAGGACAGCATGGAGATCTATATGGATGATTTTACCACTTATGGTTCAAAATTTGAAGAGGCATTGAAGGATCTGAAGAAAGTTTTGTAGTGGTGTGAAGACTACAATTTATCATTGAACAATGAAAAGTGCTTTATGATGACGCAGGAAGGCCTAGTTCTTGGTCATCATATTTCTATAACTAGAATACAAGTTGACCCAGCCAAAATAGAAGTCATTCAAAACCTCCCTGCACCTATAAAGCAAAAGGATGTCAGAAGTTTCCTTTGTCATGCTGGATATTATAGAAGGTTTATCAAGGATTTCAGCAAAATTGCAAGACCTTTATATTGTCTTTTGACCAAGGATATGGAGTTTAATTGGACCTCTGCATGCCATGAAGCTTTCTTGAAGCTCAAACATGCATTGACTCAAGCACCAGTACTCAAGGGTACAAACTGGTCATTACCTTTTCATATTCATACAGATGCATTAGATTATGTCATAGGAGAAATTTTGGGACAGAAGGTTGACAATTTGGAGAATGCAATTTATTTTATCACCAAAAACATGTAGGGACCTGAACTTAATTATACTATAACTGAAAAGGAGATGTTAGCAGTTATATATGCACTCAACAAATTGAGGCATTATATCATAGGGTATCATATATATGTGCACATTGATCATACAGCAATCAGATATCTCATGAACAAACCTTCAATTACAAGAAGATTGGCTCGTTGGTTACTATTGATGCAGGAATTTGATATTATAGTTGTTGATAAATTGGGTAAATCCAATGTAGTTGCAGATTATCTTTCTAGGCTTCAATTGCAGGATGATTCTATAGCCATAGATGATGTTTTCCCAGATGAACATTTTTTCCTGATAAAAGCACACACTCCCTGGTATGCTAATATTCCAAATTATTTAGCTGCTAATAAGATGCCCACTCATTTTTCTCCTAAAGAAAGAAGACTGTTATTTGAGAAAAGCTTTAATCTCTCATGGATTGTTGATTGTTTATTTTATACTTGACCTAACCAAGTAATGAGAAGATGTGTCAGAGAAGATGAAACATGTGATATCCTTCATGCATGTCATGATTAGCCATGTGGAGGATATTTTGTTGCTAAAAGAATAGCACTTAAAATACTTGGCACGGGATATTATTGGCCAACATTGTATAAGGATGTAGAACAATATACTAGAAAATGTGATAGATGTCAGCGAATGGGTAGGCCTACCAGATCTAATGAAATGCCATTATATCTCCAAATATTGGTTGCACCATTTGATAAATGGGGATTAGATTTTGTTGGGCCGATTGATCCTCCTTCAAATGGGAAATCTTATATTCTAGTATGCATTGATTATGTTACAAAATGGGTGGAAGCATGAGCTATGACACATGGAAGACATAATAAAGTAGCTAAATTCCTCTATGAGGAAATATTTACCAAATATGGAATTCCAAGAGAGATTGTTTTAGATCAAGGACCACAGTTTACTTCCACATTAATTGTAGCATTGGTTAATGAATATAATATCAAACATAGGAAGTCTACTCCATATCATCCACAAGCAAATGGTCAAGTAGAAGTTACAAACAGGATTTTGAAGCCATTCTTACCAAGACAGTAGCTCTTCATAAGAAAGATTGGTCAAATAGACTTATTGAAGCCATTTGGGCATACAGAACAACATGGAAGACACCAATTGGTTTTACACCTTTTGAAATGGTGTATGGAAAAATAGCAATGATGCCCATTGAGTTTGAGCATAAAACTCTTAGAATAGCTCTGCAATTGAATATGACTCTCTCAGAAGCACAAGGAGACTGCATTATGCAATTGAATGCTTTGGATGAGCTAAGGAAGTTGGCTGTCCAACATACAGAGCTTATTCAACATCAGCGAACTAAATGGCATGATAAGTATATAAAAGAGAGAAAATTTAAATTTGGTTATTAGGCATTGCTATATGATTCTATATATAAGGATAATATGGGGAAGTTGTAGACAAGATGGTCGGGCCCATATGAAATAGATGAAGTTTTTACAAATGGAGCAGTTCGCTTGACCACAATAGATCCAGTAAGATTTAAACTTCTAGTCAATGGTCATCGACTACGCCTGTATCATAAGCCTGCAACAAAAGAACGGTTCCTGTGGCAATTTGCCAGCCAAGACCAAACAATAGTTCCTATAGCAACTAGAGAAGACATTAGGGATGTGATTCTTGCAGCTTCTGTAGGGAGCGTTCTTGGTCATCTGCCTTAAATTCTCCATGCATGCTTTCATAATAATTATTTCCATGCTTTATGGAAATATCATTCTCCAATAATAATTTTCTCATACACATCATCCCATTTCATATCTTTGTCTGTCACTTCATTCATTTCATGTCATCTCATTTAACCTTTTAAATAGCTAATCGTTTCATGCAACATTAATTAGTACGACTGCAGGTATTATATTATTTATTTTTTCTTCATTATGCGTTTATTATTTCACTATGATTATTGCCTTTTTTGATTTGCATAATCCGCGTACCCTTCCCTTTGCCCTTTTTTGCATGTGTGGACACATGTCATCTTAAGATGGGGGGTGTTTTATGGTTTGATTTCCATGTTGAGTAATTAACTATCCTTGTCAGTAATTTGTTTTAATTTGCCTAACATCAATTTTTAATAAGACATTCTATGGCACAAGTGAGTAGTTCATCCTACCGCCGAAATAAATGAAAGGTACTAGAAGTAAGTAAAGTGTTTCGAAACATGTATTTTTAGTTCTACAGGTTATTTCAGTCCTTCATTCTATTGTGGAAATTGTTTTGAAGTCGAGTTAGTCATGGGAGGAGCTCTTATCCACCATGAACCAGTAATTCATGACATGTTGCTGTAGGATGTCCAATGTGAGCATTACTTCTATATGTATGGGTGGATTGACTATTTTCTAAAAGTAATGGTTTCAATGAATAAATTGCCCATGAATTCATGCATACATATAGCGAAGGAGAGGCCTCTATCAAGGGGTTAAGAGTCATTGCCACAAAGAAATGGATATCTGAAGTCACTAGGTTGCTACAGGAGGGAGAACTATTTCTTGAGTCAAAGGATGTGAGAAGCACTAGGGCAGAGTTTACTCACCCAGCAGATGGACCCCTAAGTGTGGACAAGTAGGGAACTAGGCAAATATCTCTTCCAGTGGAATGGCCCCAGGTGGCATTGTATGTGATGAGATATATTACCTATGATGGTAGGTACTCAAATTTGCATTTGGTCCATTTTAAATTACTTAGTCATTTACAACATGGCTGAAGGGTGAATGTTCCCAATTTTTGTATCATCTTATTTCCATAAGTGCAAAGGAAACACAGAACGGTGGAAATCGTTATGTTATTCATCATGGCTTTTGATTAAATTGTTGGTAGAACGTTCTCTCAAAGATGTCTCTCAGATGGCATGGGGGGCATTCAAAGATATCCTGCAATTTAGGGAGGAAAATGCTCCTTCTGCAAGAGAAATAGCAGCCCAAGAGGAAGATATTAGAGAACACTCATCTCCTAGGGTTTCTGCAGTGAATGAACCTCTTGTTACCAATGAAGCCTTCCCTTTTGTAGAGGAAATGGTAATTGAACCAAATATTGAGCAGCCCTCCACTCATTTTCAAAGTGGAGTGACATCTTCTAGAAGAAAAGGGAAAGAAATAGAAACAGTTGACGCAGAGGAAGAAACCATAGAGTAGCCTCAAGCAGCACAGGTTTCTCCCACAGCTAAAAGGTGCAAGGTAAAAGAAAAAATTTCTTGTAGAAACTTCTCCTGTAGCCACTCTGAAAATGTATTCGAGAAGGATTCGTGAGGTAAACATAAAACTCAAGAAGCAGGGGATGTGATTGAAGTCATTTCTATGGAAACGTCAGAAGAAGGGCATGGAAGTCAAACAGAGATTCAACCACATGAAGAACATGGAGCCCACAGACTGTCAAATTTGACACATGTAGCAGAACAGTTTGAAGAACTAGTTGAAGAAATCTCATGCCCTTAGGTAACAACTCATAGGTCCCCTTCATCTCTCACTACTTTATCTATTGCACTTACATTTTATAGACAGTGGGAGATAGAAAGGGCTAGGTTAAAAGGAGTTATTGATAAACAACAGAAAGAGATTGAAAAGAGGGATAATCAAATTATAGAATTACAAACTAAAGTAGACATAGTTGCCAATATGGTTCCTGAATTGATGCAATGTAGGGCTCCTTTGAGGGTTTAAGCTTTATATTTAAAGGAGCAGTATTTATGTTTCAAGCTAAACCACATTATTAGGGATCTTAGTCCTTCTCTAGATACCCCATAGGAATTTTATAATGTTTATCAAAACTCTCCTACAGATATTAGGAATTTATTATGTGAATTTTATTTGCATAATTTTGCTGTGACTTCTAACAATGAATGGAATCCCTTACTATACATTGGTGACATTCAATTAAAAGCATTAATGTCATGGATACAAAATGAAATTAGTATGGGGACTCAAGCTAAAACATACATAAATTTGGAATTTGATTGTCCATTACCACTCAAAGCTAAAGCCAAAAGTCCATGGCTTATTTATTATGACTGGCAAAAATTGTTAACAAGACCTGATGTCAGGAGCCAACTTTTGTCGATGAGAGAAAACATTCTGGGAATATGAAAATTTGGTTGAAAATGAAAATACAGTTGTAGTTGAATGTTTGGTTCAACATTGGAATAATCTCCCAGAAGACCTAAAGTAGGGTGAACCCCATTCACTGCCTAATTATCATGCAGCCACATAGAGAGCTCCCAAGTACATCCACTTGGGTAGGGCAAAGAGCAATAACTGGCTACCCTTGATATTTCAGCCACCTATCCTTATGTGGCCATTAATGGGATGCAGGGTTATAGACAAACCGTATGAAGAGGCCACAGAAGAAGCCAGATGGGCTAGACTAGAAAAGATGAAGGGGTTTTATTGGAACTTGGCTACAGGAGGAACAAGCCAGGGAACCATTGGTGACTAATGAGTCAGTTCCCTGATAAGAAATTTTCCTCTTGCTAGAGGATCAGCAAGACACTAAGTTGGGTGGCATGATGAGCTAAGATATTATCTCTTTTATTCCTATAAATGATAAGTTTTTTCCATGTTTTAATTTGTATAACGAGATAGTGTTTGAGTCATATGATGTATTAAAGTTTGACTATGTGCATTCTAGATGATAACTAAACCCATTAAATCTTGTTTTGTTTTGACCTTTTATTCTTGTTGCCATGCGGATTATCATAGGTGATATCATGTGTGAATGTATAAGTGTTATGATTAATTAAAATAGATATATATATGTGTGTGTGCTTGTATGTTCTATCTTTTTAATTGCAGGAATAAATGAGATGTTGCAGAAGTGGTTATTGTGTCACGTCATAAAGGCAGTTGGATATATTCAAGGAGTGGTTAAATATTCAAAATAGCAAAGAGAATAGTGTACGTAAGAAGTGGAAAAGGAATAGTAAGGCGCTACCAGACTCATTTATGTTTGTCTTTAGCAAACATCAATCTTGTAACACTGCCATGCTATATTCTTGGTTGCGGTTTAGCTGAGATCCACGTTTCATGTGGATTAACTCCTTCTATTTTCTATCATAAATGTTTTCTGCCTCATTTCATTGGCATGACCTAGATAGTAGGAAGTTGTTATAGTTTTCTTATAAATAAAATCCTGCACCTCTTCTCAGAGGTTAGAGACAGGGGATTAGAAACAAAGTTGCATAGTATTTTTAGAATTAAAAGAATTTTCTTTCATTCTATGTGTTGTATCAACCTTTGAAAAATAATGAATAAAATGATGCTATTCTGAGTATATATAATTATCTTTGAAGTCTAGATACACTCATCCAAGGGGGCCCACTTGGTGAGTATTTATGTGCATTCGTCAGATTCAGTTTTCCTTTTTGCTACAGTAGATGTTCTAGCAATCGACTGTTTTTGCAAGCACTGGAACCAGATCCTATGACTGTTCCTGCAGCCAAATTAGATAGAGTAATTCATGTTTGTTAGCTCTAAACTTAGTTAACAGTTCTTTAATTAGAATTTTCTATCAATACTAAGCTTTCTTGTAGCCATCCAGTTGTTATGATTCTTTCTTGTTTATTTCAAATAGATTTAGTTGTTGCAGTAATGCAGAATAGCTATCGCAGGAACTTAGTGCATATATAGTGCAGACCCATTTCAAGTAATATGTCTATGGGTTGACAATTAAATGAACTTCAGTTATGGAGATAATAATTGTGCATAGTGAATGACGAATATTTGGGTTGAGACTTTAGCTCTAGTTATTGTTCCTATTGTTGAGGCAAACACTATTAATGTCCTGACCAAGGATATCATGTAGAATCTAAAACTGGTAAATATAATGCCTACTCATACAGTTCTTTAACTAGTAGATAGTTCCACTATTAAGCCAAATGGTATGCTAGAAGACATTATAGTAACTCTTTATTCTTGGGAGTATCTAGTTGATTTTATGAGTTTATCCCCAAAAGCTACCTTGGGAGGGTATCTAGTAATTCTAGGAAGACCTTGGTTGGACACTACAGATGCTTATATAGGATGTAGGTTAGGAGATATGACTATTTCCAATGGAGATAGTAAGAAGAAGTTAACACTTTATCCACCCGATCAACCACATAAGAGTTAGAGAAATTCATTTGGCCAAATCTTGGTGATGGACCTAAAGAAGATGCCAAATCGGTGATAAATATAATAATGATTAAAAGAATTCATCTTCTCCAATTACATGATGAAGATCAACTCTTTACATAGGTATTAAATAATACATGTGTAGTAGATGTTGCAGGAGAGAGTACTTCAGACAATTTTGCATGTCCATCACAAATTCTACTGCCTAGTTCTCCTACACTACTCTATACTTTGTTGCCCCATGAAGTAAAGCTACCCAATGTGAATGAAGCTTCCATGAAGGAACTAACTAAACAGATTGAAGTGACCCCTAGGAAGCAACTCATTGTGAATTGTAATCTCTTTACACAACAAGAGCATTCACTAAAACAATTATTACAGGAGAAAAAGACTGCATTTGAATGAGACTACACTGACATGGTAGGATTGGATCCCAAACTATGTACTCATAAAATATACATAAAAGAGAACACTAAGCCAATCAGACAACCACAAAGAAAGGTTAAACCAGCTCTTAGCGAAATTGTCAAGATTAAATTATAGGACTACTGGATGCCAGTTTTATTTACCCTATTTCAGATAGTTAATGGGTCTCACCTTTTGTGTTTGTTCCAAAAAAGAATGGAAAATGGAGAGTATGTGTGGATTGTCGAGAATTGAAGAAAGCTACAAAAAAAGATCATTTTCCACTTCCCTTCATTGGTCAAATTTTGCATACCTTGGCAGGGAAGAAGTATTTTTCATTTCTTGATGGTTTTAGTGGTTATAATCAGATTCAGACAGCACCAGAGGATCAGGACAAGACAACCTTCACTTGTCCTTGGGAAACCTTTGCCTACTTTGTTCTTCCATTTGGATTTTATAATTCTCCAACAACCTTTCAGAGGGTAGTCTTAAGCATCTTTGCTGATATTTCTCACAATTGCATGGAGATCTATATGGATGATTTCACCACCTATGGAGATGAGTTTCAGGAAGTAGTTGATAACTTATCCAAAGTCCTACAATGGTGTGAGGATCATAATATTTCACTAAATAGTGAGAAATGTTTTCTCATGATGCAAGGAGTGGTCTAAGGTCACTACATCTCAACTACCAAAATTCAAGTGGATCTTGCTAAGATTGAGGTAATTAACACTCTTTCGATTCCCACTAGGCAGAAAGATGTTTGTAGTTTTTTGGGTCATGCTGGTTACTAGAAGAGATTTATTAAAAATTTCAACACCATAGCAAGTCCCTTGTATGGTCTCTTGTTGAAAGATGTGGAGTTTAAGTGGACACTAGCATGTGACAAAGCCTTCGAGGATCTCAAAGTTGTCCTTACTCAAGCTCCAGTCCTTCAAGGACCTAAATGGAATCTACCCTTCTATATTTATACTGATGCCTTTGACCATGCAATCAGAGCAATTTTGGTGTAGAAATATGGAGCTATTGAGAATGCAATCTACTATAAGCAAAAAATTGCAAGGAGCAAAATTGTACTATACTGTAATAGAAAAAGAAATTTTACCAGTAATATATGTCCTCAAAAAGTTTAGACATTATGTACAAGGATACCAAGTATATGTTTACACTGATCAAATAGTGATCTAGTACCTCATGAACAAGCTAGTTGTTTCTGGTAGACTTGCTAGATGGCTACTTCTAATCCAGGAATTTGATATTACTGTTATAGATAAGCCAAGTTAAGAAAATATAGTACCTGACTTCTTGTCTAGACTTACACATCAACCTCAAGAACCTATCATTGATGATTCCTTTCCAAATGAACATCTCTTTGATATCATTGTTCATATACCTTGGTATGTTGATATAGCCAATTATTTGGTTACGGGTAAAGTGTCCTCATATTTCTCAGCAAAGGATAGAAGGGTCCTCATTGAAAAGAGTTTTCCATATACCTAGGTCAATTGATGCTTATTTTACATAGGTTTAGATAATGTTATGAGGAGATACATCCGAGAAGATGAAACATATAATATTTTGCATGCATGTCTTGATGAACCCTGTGGGGCTCATTTTGCAGCCAAAAGGATAGCAATGAAAATACTCAAAATAGGATATTATTGGCCTACTCTTCATAAGGATGCAGTCCACTATACAAGGAAATTTGATAGATCTCAAAGAATGGGCCACCCAACTAGATCAAATGAGATGCCTTTACATCCATATGTTGTTGTCACACCTTTTGATAAATGGGGAATGGATTTCATAGATCCAATTGACCCCCGATCAAATGAAAAATCCTATATATTGGTGTGTACAGAATACCTTAAAAACTAGCTTGAGGTAAGGACCATGAAACAGTCCAAGGACAACAAGGTTGCAGAGTTATTATATGAAGAGATCTTTATAAGGTATGTAGTTCCTAGAGAACTTGTTACAAATCAAGGTGCCTAGTTTACATCTAATTTGATCATTGCTATGGTAGAAAAATATAACATCACATATAAAAAGTCTACACCTTATCACCCATAGGCCAATGGTCAAGCTAAGGTGACCAACAGAGAAATTGAAGCAATATTGACAAAAATTGTAGCTATACATAAAAGGGATTGGGCAAATCGACTACAAGAAGAAATGTGGGCATGTAGAACCTCCTAGAAAACAACTACAGGGTTTACACCCTTTGAACTTGTATATGGAAAAACTGCAGTAATGCCCATAGAGTTTTAATACCAAACTCTATGTACTACGATGGAATTGGGAATGGACCCATTAGAAGAACAAAAGGAAAGAATTCTACAACTCAATCAACTAGATGAATTGAGGAAATCTGCTCTACAAACTACAATTCTACTTCAACAACACTGTATGAAATGGCATGATAAGTATATTAAAACAAAATCATTTCATCCAAGTGACTAGGCTTTGTTATATGATTCTAGATATAAAAGACAATTTGGGAAAATTACAAACATGGTGGCTTGGTTCCTGCAAGATTGAACAAGTGTACTCTAATGGAGCAGACAAACTGGCCACTATTGATAATGCCCAATTTCGACTATTAGTTAATGGCCATCATCTTCATCTTTATCACAAGCCCAGTACTAAGGAAGAATTTTTGTAGCAATTTGAGGAACTTCACAGTTCTCCTACAGCCACTATTGTTGATCCTGTGGATCCACCACCAGTTTGAGAATAATATGCATCCACCATAATATTAACTCCATATCCACTTGGAGTTCTTTTCTCCATTTCATTCCACGTCACTTCCACTTCACTCATACTTCTTTTCTTCCATTTTTAATTTCATCACCATAATCATTAGTTGAACATTTATGAATGCAATCCTTTCACTTTGCACGTGCCACCAATCTTACAAGCATGCCAGGATATTATCATTGATCAAGTAAGTACTTTTCAATTCCTTTCATGATTATATTCTTTTTGTTCCACATTTTCTGTCATATCATTGATGTAAATATTTATATCTATATTCCTCTAGCCTACCTATCTCCATATGTGGACACCTATGTCTATCTTCAGTTGGGGGGGGCAAATAGATTATACTTAAAATATATTTTCATTATTAGGTTGGTACAAATTTTAGTTGACATGTTAACTTAGGTTGGTTTTTAAAGTCATTTTTTACTACACCCTAATGCTAAGTCCAAGCTAATGTCGAGAGAACCCCAATTTTTATCAAAATTTAAATTTTCTCTTAGCAAGACTATTTGATGTGACCTTTAATTACTCTTTCTACAACCCATTTCTTGCTACATATTAAAGTCTTGTCATAGTACAACCCATTATTTCATCCTAAGGATGGGAAAGAAAGAAATTCATATTTTTGAATTTCAGCATAACCAAGGGGTTTTGTTGAAGGCATTGGTCTTTGTTTTAGCAATGGGAGGTCCTCCAATTTGACGAAAACCTACAGATCATAGTTTGATTTTAAATGATCAAGATTGTGAACCTTTTTTTAGAGGTTGTGGATGGCTAGATTATTTTTTGAAGCTGCATGCCTTTGATGATGATATTGCTCTAGAGTTTCCATAGTCACTAAAAGATGATCAGATAGTAGTAAAGGGGTTAAGGGTACATGTTTTAGAGGAATGCATTTCACAAGTGATGGGCTTACCTAGGGATAGAGAGCCTTTTTTTCTAAAACAAAAGATGTTAGGTTAGTTAGGGCTCAATTCACAGAACATGGCAACCCTCCTCTACATGTCACCAAACAAGGAACAAGTCAATTGTCACTCCCTTGTGAAGGATGACAGTCATAGTTACACTCTGTTCATTTCAAATTGTTGAGTCATTTAAGGCATGGTGAGCACATGAATGTTACCAATTTCCTTTATAATATGTTGAAACAGATGGTTGCCCAAGTACAGAAAGGTAATTCTTAGTCAGTTTCTCACAATTGCTTAATTCAATTATTGATGGAACAAACCCTAGTGGAAACAAATCCTAGAATGCATTGGATATACTTTCTTGATATAAGTAAGGTTCAGCCATTAAGGTAGATGCCTAGCATTAGAGAAGTTGTGGGTGATTCATCTTCCAAAATAGCTAAAGCTCCTAGTGAAGATTCTTTTGGTAAGGATGAGGGTTCCGCTCAAAAAGTTGCAGAGGAAACCCCTGTGGCTTGAGGGTTATTATCTAAGGCTAAAAAGAGGAAACAAACAAAGGGAATAATGGTAAAGTCTCCTAGTTTTACTTGAGAGAACCAACATCATGAACAATCATTGTTGAACAACAAAAAGTGAAGAAATTTAAACTCCCTACAGTAACACAAAAATTGAAGAAACCAGTTACTAAAGCAATTCGAACTGGCCAAAAATAAAAGCAAATAGATAAACCTTCTGCAAGTAAATTTCCTACTAGGAGAAGCCATAGGTTGAAAAAGAAGTTCAAGAGAAAAATTTCTAAAGGAGAAAAGATTGATATCCCGAACTAAGATATTGAGGAAGAAGAAGCTCCTCAAAGGAATTCTCTTGAATTTGCAGCTCCATCTTTCTCTGCTAGTAAAGAGGAAAGCCAGGATCAAGAACTATCCCATTCTGAAGAGTTATCCGAAGGGGAGTCTAAAGGAAAGTTAGGAGAAGATGAATTAGGGGATGCAGAATGCTATGAAGCAAGGAATGTAGCTCAAGATATAACTCAGTTTGTGGCAGAAAAAGAAACACAAGATGTCGTAACAAAAGAAGAAGAAGATACAGAAGAGGAGGCGTCAGTTCATTCTAGGGAAATTAAAGTTGAACTAAACATTGAAGGCACTCATCATTTTCAATAGCCATGTCATGAAGAACCAGCTATTAACAAGGAGACTATTGCATCTGGGTTAGAAAAACTGGTTGAATCTATAGAAAAAGTAAATCTGGAGGAGCAGAGGATGAAGATTCTAGTAAGTAAACATAAACCACCCTCATTTTCTTGGGCTTCAATCACTCTTGACTTAATGGAAATTATTAGAAAAGAGGGAAGAGGAATGGAAAAAGGAGAAAGAAATATTATAAGACAAATTGAAAAAGAAAGATGTAGAAAAAAAAATTGGAGGATAGAATAGATAATATAGCTACCCTACTACCTCAGGCAATTGAGTGTAGACCACCTCCTAGGGTATACTCCCTTTACCTATAGGAACTGCATATTTCCTATAAGATAAGTAGGGAATTGTCAGAATTAAATTCATCCTTAATAACTGCTGAGGAATTTGTGAATGGTTATAATACTTCATCTCCTCGACAAAAAAATTTGACATGTGAATTCTATCTCCATAACTATGCCATCTCGTATACTCCATAGTGGAATCCACTTCTCTCAATTGGGGATATTCACCTTAGGGAATTTATGTCCTATATTCAAAATGAAAATAATATGGGTGAACAAGCCAGGGAATACCTAGACATGGAGCATTTTGTTCCATTACCATTAAGAGCTGAAGTAGGGGACCCTCTTGAAATCTATTATAGGTGGAATCAACTAACTACTAAACTAGATGTTAAGAAAAGGATCCTGACATTGAGAGAGGAAGTCTATGGTGAGTATGAACAAATAGCAAAAACTACAGCGAGATCAATATATGGACAACTAGCTTGTAGGTGGAATTGGTTTCCTAAGGATCTAAAGAGGGTAGAAACACATTCACCTAGGAATTAGTATACAGCACTCAAAAGGGCAACTACCTACATTCATTTGGGTAGAACTCAATAGGAGAAATGGATACCACTGATCTTCTAGCCACCTATGTTATGGTGGCTCATTCCATACTGGGAAGAACTTAAATATTATGATGTGGAGCAGCAAAGAGATAGATCAGAAAATTTCAAAAAGGACCAAGGATTCTATTGGAGTCCTATTACTAAAACAAGGGGAGAAACTTTTGTAGATTTCAGGCTTTTTACTCAAAAAGAGAACCAGAAAACTTTTGTTGGTGGACCGACAAAACCATGCTTAGGACTCTTATATACTTATTGATGGGACTTTATATTATATTTTGATTGACTTTTTGAACCTATTTGATGATCATGTAGTTTATAGTTTATAACCTTTATTTTGACAAAATAGTGAACCTTATGAATGTAAATATAAATATTTATTTTCTTAGTATGTTGATGAATGTGTTACAATAAATGATAATGAAATGTGGATAGGAGTGCTTGTTATAACCTTGATGTTGTTGTTGCGTAGAAGACGTTTTGTGATAAAACAAAGCTTTATTGATAAAAACATGGCAACGTGGATAGGACTGGTCAGCAAGGCGTGAAAAGGTCAAGGGTTGTTACAACTCGGGCACTAGTTGTTCAAGCTCATTAAGGAATCTTCAAAAGAATTAATGACTTATTAATAATTTTGTTAATAGACATGTTGGATGTTGGAGCATATCTAGGAAAGATTTATAAATGTTCAAAGATGAAGCAAAGTCCTATTTTCTTAGTTCTCTTAGATTTCATATTCTAAATAAAATCCTCCACCTAGATATTAGGAAGTGGGTGGCTCTTGTGGAAAATTGTTGTAAGGATGAATGTTATAAATCCTTCTCGAGTTTCCTAGTTGTTGTTTTTTTATATCAAACCATGTTATGTTATTAAATTGATTTTGAATAAAGGAGAATATCTACTTTCTTGAATAAGTTCATGGTGTTATGAAATGATTATGTGAGACTTATAGTTAACTACTACTATATCTTATAATCTAGGAGACTCACTCAAGGGGGGTCACTTGGTGAGGATTATGTCTGGTTGTTTTTATACACTTTACCTTTCAAATTTGTTTAATTATTTTCTGTTAGATTGCTCATTGTTTGTTCCTGCAGCCACTAGACTATAACTTTTCATCTATTCCTATAGCCACAGCAAAACAGACCAGTCATTTCTGCATAAGTTAGAAGGACTTACATTTTATTGATAGAAGTTAGCATAGTTTCCCTAAGTTATAACTTTGAAGTAAATTTCCTTCCTTATGAATATTTATTCAGTATTTCTAGTTGCTTAGAATAGGATAGATTTGTTCCTTGACACTCTTGGTGCATATATTTTGTTGTCCCATTTCAATTTATTACGTCCTCAAGTTGATGTGATAAATGAGTTAGGATAGTGGGGTTTTGGATAGTTGCTCAATTAGAAACTTGTGTCTCTAAGATGAGTATTATGTTTTGTTTAGACATCTATTATTTTACACCAACAATAACACCATGGCGTTTTCTACATGGAGCCTTGATCTAGTTGGTAAGATTCATCCTCCTTCTTCAGATGGACAAAAGTTTATCATTGCAACTACTAAATATTTTACCAATTGGATTGAAGCTATCCCCCTCACCCTTACTACTAGTGTCCAAATTTATCCTATATCATATCCTTTGTTGTTATGGAGTTCCCTCTACCATCATTATTTATAATGGAACCCCTTTTAAGAGCCAACATATGTGTGATCTTTGTTCCAAATTTTATATCCAACATCATTGGTCCACCCCATATTATCCAAAAGGCAATGGCTAGGCTAACGCGACCAATAAAACCTTGTTACATATCCTCAAAAAAGTTGTCAATGAAACTAGTCGTGATTGGCACCTCGATCTTAATCCCACTCTTTGGGCATATTTCGCTAGTATCTAAACTCCCACTAGAGCCACTCCATACTCCCTTATCTATGGTCCAGAAGTAGACTTACCAATTGAGGTCGAGTTACCATTGTAGACACCTAAAAATGTGGCTTTACTAATACGTTAATTATTCCTCTTAATTAATTAAATAATTCTTTAATATTTTAATTAATCTAATTTTATTCTTCTAAACTAATTTAATCATCATATTTCATCATTTCTAATTATTCAATTTCTTCTAATTTTCCTCCAATCATTTAATTATTTATCCTCTCTCCTTTAAATTAATTAAATATTTTATTATTTAATTAATTTTGAATTTACTTTAGTTAAAGAATCTTTATTATTTGATTAAAATTAATTTCTACTTTTCCTATAGTTAAATAATTTATTTAAATTATTTAATTAGCTAACTATGTCTTCCAAATTAACTAAATTTCTAAAATTTATTTAATCTAATTTTTCTTTAAGTTCAAAATTCTAATTTTATCTCATGTGCATGATTTTGGATATTTTTGAAAAATCAATCTTAAATCCAAATTTAGATTAAAATAAATTTCATGCTAAATTCCTATTGCTCATGCTAATTTCTAACTAACACTCACCCCTAAGTTCCACCCTTTCTGACTAATTAATTAATTCTATTAATTCATTTAATTTCTTCAATCACCTCTCTAACTATCAATTAGCTTTTTATCTCACTTCAATTTCACCTCTCAATCAATTCTCTCCAATTTCTATAAATTTAGCATCAATCTCCCTTTTTCATCAACCACTACCTTCAAATTCTTGTACTATCATATTGCAGGTTATCAAACGCAACTCTAAGAGCCAACATTACATAACAAAGAGAAGAGCAATAGGAGCTTTTGTGCAAGTAGTGATTGATTGTGTTTGATTGAACTAATTTTGTAATTCAATTGTTGATTTGCATATTTCTTATTGTGCTTATGGATTGATTTAATTGGATTTGAGTTTTGGTAGTTGACTCGCTAAATCTGATTATTTATGCCACAATTCTCCCATAAAAATTCTAGTGAACCCGACATGAAGATACAGACTTACTGATTTGTACTTTCATTTTTCATGTTTTGCATATTTTTTATGGAATTTTGCATAAGCTTCCAGATTTTTGTATCTATATCTACAAAATTTCAGATTAAGCTATACAGAATTTTGCATTCATTTTCATAGTATTTTGCATTCATTTAGTATTTGTTTTGCATTAGTTCTTCTTCAATTTCGCATTGGTTTAGTCATTGTTTTGCATTTGTCTATATTTTGTTTCATATTCATTGATTGCCTATTTTGCATTCGTGCAATTAGGATCTTTATTTCTGCTACCTATTTTTAATTATTCTTGTTTTGTTGTTAGTATGTATCTACATGTGTTCTATGTTATTAATCTTTTGTTTGCAATGTGTGGTTATTGGAGTCAAGAAAAGGTGATTACAAGAAGTCAAAGACTATATTATTAAACTAATCATTTATTTGTAGAGGTAGCTTAAGTGATTGTCTATGATTTCTAAAATAGATAACACTTCCATTGGTGCACTAAAATTAACAATTGTTTGTCATTTTTTGAGCAATAGACTCTCTCATGTTTAACTTTTAGAAGGCATGCCTCCCGAGTAGTCATTAAGGCCAGGAGAGAGGAAATGACCCAAGTGGTAACAAGGTTAAGGCCAAGCCTTTCCAAGCCACTATAAATAAATGTGTCTAAAAGGAAACTCTCAGGCAATAGGTGTCGATGTGTCATACCAACATTTGTCTCCTCAAGTACCCATAGTGGTGGGTAAAACCCGCAAGGGCTGGGAGGCCTCTTTTTTTAATAAGAGGAAAATGTCGCATGTATGGCTACCTGAATGGATGATCGAACTAGAAACCTTTTGTTTTAATGGCCAAAAACCTTCTATCTATTGGTGTAGGAGGTCGGACCTCTAAAGCCATCCCACAATATCAGAGTTTTAGTAGAGAAATCAATTCCTTTATATCTTCATATCTCTGGGAATCCAAAATTTGGTATGCCCGAGAAGTGAGTGTTGTGGAGGGGAGCTAGTGCTACCAAATTCCTAAGTTGTCTACTTTGAATAAGCATGGCTCAGATTAATGTCCACAGTGGAAACCAGTAGGTATTATCCTCACCAACCATCAAAATTGTGCTTGTCTATTTATGATTATTTAAACCATGTTGTCTTATGATTGTCTGTAATTTCACATTTCATTGAAACAGAGAAATTTAGGTTGTCATAGAAAAATTGAGAATTATTCAAACACTATAAACATCATTGAAAACTCAAGTTTTTGCATTGGTCCAGTTAGGGCTTCACATCCATCAAAACAATATTTTACTTTTGTCCTATTAGTATCTCACAATCATTTTGTCAGTATTTCATATTCATCAGTTTGTGTTTTCGCATTTGTCTAAAGCAACATTTAGTCCTCAATCAGAAAAATCCCCAGGTTATCTGTAAAAATTCATACCACCTCCCATCTTTCTATGATTGAAAATTTTGTCCATTGTCCTTAGGTTCTCATATTTTGCATGTCCATGTTCCTAGGTTCTCATAGCTTGCATGTCCTTCATTCTCCCTAGGTTACGATAGCTTGCATGTTCTTGATTGTCCTTAGTTGTATATACGTTGCATGTTATTGGTGTAAATTATGTCTCATAATTACACTTTACTTAAGTTGACTTATCTTAAGTTGACTTAGTGTAATGTATTTCATAGTAGTTTGGATATGAAACACTTAGGGAAGTGTGCACATAGAGATGATGCATGTAGGAGAAATTCCACCTTTTCTGGTCTTATCTTTTTGTTACATTCCACCTTTGGTGGGTGATCCACCTCTTGTGGATTTTTTATTATTTCTCCTACCTACCCTCACCTACCCTTGTTTCTCATTGAGCCATTTGTCATGATTGTGTGCTCACATATCCTTATGGCCTTGCCTTTATAAGAAGGCTCATCTACATTGTATGTAATTTTTAATGATCCGGTTGATGGTATTTTGCATCTTAATTAGAATATAGTGTATTCCTATCAGATCTATTGTCTCTCTTTTGTGCTATTAATTGTGCTCTAGATATTAGCTATATTTGAAAAATTCTTACATGGTATCGGAGCCATTGGCACTTCATTGAGTAGTCTATTTTGAGACATTATGGAGCATTCATTTTTTGAATCTTGGGAGTTGCATATTTTGGGGGAATCTTATGGTGATTTTGACCTCACCATTGAGTCCGGGAGGTTGTTTCCATGAAAATTGTGTATAAACTTGCCTATATTTGGTGAAAATAAGTTTTGGGGATTTGAAGGAAAAATTCAGCCAATTAGACTGTACAGTATGATTTTTCAAAAAAATATTTATTTTTTTTTGCAAATTTTTTATTATTATTGCAGTTTTTTATTTATTTGTAAAAGTTTTTCATTATTAAAAAATTTAAAATCATATATTTTTTAGGGGGTTTAAACCCCCCCCCCCCCAACCCTGTACCGCAGTATTTTATTTTATTTTATTTTGTAGTTTTTTGGGCCCTTCACCTGTGTCGCACTCCTCCCGTGGTCTCCTCGGTTTCCTGTACTTCTATCAGATTCTAACCAGCCTGCTTCCTCAGCAAATTTTCCCTGCTCCACCCAGCACTCCCCACCCACCCCGCCATCTCCAACCACTACCCTCCTTCATGGGCCACCTGCACCTCTGCCTCCCCCTGCACATCCTCAGCTATTTCTGATCCTCAACATCCTATCAGTTGGGTGCATCTTTGGAGCCCAACAAGCACCATGTGGCGCTAAAGGATAGGCAAACCCCTGTCAACCACTACACACAGCTTCCTCCACGTGGCAAGCTTTCATACGTCCATACAGCAATAGGAACTCCACGTGGCACGATTTCATTAGTCTTCCACTTCACAATCAGTTGCCACTTTGTAGGATACGTGGCAAATTTTTGTTTGTTCGTACTAACACATCATCGACATAGTCATATGTACAGATAGACCCACATCACCTAACACACTAGCATACGGTGACACATCACTCAACCACATCAATGTCATGCAAGTGATCGTGTCATTGCCATGTCATTCCATAAAAACATGTCATTTTTTGGTTTTGCCACGTCATCAGTTCTTATGGTATGGATGTCCACGCAGGCAAGGAGGCAAATTTCTTGTGACGGCTAGATGACCATCAAATTTAATCTTATGAAATGATGACATCAGTAATTGTTTTGAAATTCTTTCAGCCCCTCTCCAATGAGCTTTTTTATTTTACAGGCGAACTTTGGAGGCCCATAACTTGCTCATTTTAGCTCCCTTTTTAGTGAATTTTTTTTGTTTGGGCTCATTTTTCATGCTCTTCATAGTGGTAGTGGTTTTTTTGATTTTGGTGGACATAGTTTTCAGAATTTTCAGTTTTTCACAACTATACCTGTCCAATCCTTGATTTTTCAACTTCAAAGGCTTCATTCGGGCTCATACAACCTCCTTTTCAAGTGCCATTTTTAAAAAAGTGCATAATTTTTTATCTACTCTCATGTGCTGCTATCAGATTTTCACCATTTTGAGTAGAAATTGTACTTTCAATATTTGGTCATTTTTGGTCATTTTTGGCCTATTTGGTACTTGTATTTTTCTTGGATCTCAGCTTAGATCTCTTATAGTATTTATTTGAGTCTCTTATAGCCTATTTTAGGCAGTTGTAAAGTTAAATCAGAAGTCCACTTTGTCATTTTTGCAAGTGGCCCATTGTACACGCACTAAGTATAAAGTGTCAAATCATCATTTTTTTGTTAATTTTTTTTTTTTTTTGGGGGGGGGGGGGGGTGGGGTTCTTTGATTGAGTGAATTTGGGGGGGGCATCTTGTGTGATTGTTCCTCTCTCTATCTTGTGTTTTTTTTATTTTGGTGTTATGGGTTTTCCTAAATTTCCATTTTTAAATCCACATAACTATGCATCATGGAAAATTAAAGCATGGAGTACGTTAATGGAAAATTAAAGCATGGAGTATGTTAATGAAAAAAGGACTCATTCATTTTGTAAATGGAACAATAATAGCACCACCTAATCCTAAGGCTGATCCTAATGGTCAAGTTGAATGGCTCACTAAAAATTATATGGCACTTGGAACCTTGGGGAAGTATTAATCAAATGACCTCATTTTTCACATTGAGAAATGTACTACAGTCAAGGAAGCTTGGGATATTTATGAGAAATTATATGGTCAAGTTGATGAGATTAGGGGCTACAAGCTTGATGGTGAACTCAAAACATTGGATCCCAAGGATTTTGATACAATCCAAGATTATGTCACAGAAGAAAATGAGCTAAGTGCAAAACTTAAATATTATGGCATTGACAAGAAGGATGCTCAATTGGTGTACAACATGTTGGACAAGCCTCCATCAGAGTATGCAGCCTTTGATTCTATCTTTCACACCCATTGATTGGCTCAAGGTGCCTCATACACTCCACCATCATTTGATGCATTCACGGAGATGTTGATACTTGAGCAGTCTAAGTTGACAAAGATGGGGATTCTCACATCTTCAAAGTCACAAGCTTTGGTGGCTAATAAAGGGAATCAAAGCAATCAATGAAAAGGCAAGAACCAAAAGTAATCTAATCCAAAGCCATAACAAGATGGAGCACTATCATCCTCTCCACAACAAGGTGATTCTACATCCTCACCTAAGAGGAAATCATATAAGGACAATATTTTTTGTACATGTTGCAAGAAGTTGGGACATGATGAACACCATCATTACAAGAAGGATATTGATGAATTGAAACATCTTCTTGAGAAGAATAAAATCAATTTTCCTTCTAGAATGTCTACTTCAACTTCTTCTTCCAAAGAAAAGGTAAAGGAAAGGATCACACTTTTGGGACAAATAAAGGACAAGCTCTTTGTGCTACTACAAGCCATGATTAAGGGAGATGGCTTATAGATTCAAGGGCTTCTCAGCATATGGCATCTTTAGAGTCTATGTTCTCTTCATTTGAGCCTTGCAACATGCCACCGATTTTGATGGGAATCATACATATATGAATGTGATTAGGAAAGGACCTATTGTCATTGGGGATAGCTCTGTCAATGATGTGTTGTGTGTACCCCATTTGACAAACAATCTTCTTTCCATCTATCAGATCACTCATGAGGAAAAAAGGAAAATTATGGAGCTCACACTTGATTTAGTTATCATTAGAGACTTGGAGAGTAGAGCTATCATTGCAACTAGGGTGGTTGATCATGCATCTTGGTTGTACTCCTTTTAACATTTTGGTCCTATTGATTAGGTTGATTCTTCACATGATCATCACACTTCTTATGTTAATTCAGATATCGAGGAGACCTTTAGGTACTTGATCTTGGGTATTCTCACATCTGAACCTGTAGACGTCTAAAACTGGTCAATGCTTGCAGAGTCATACTTTAACATTTGCACATTGCCTTATTTCAGGGTTTTTGCATCACATTAACATTTCTCCTATGTTGCGCACTTGGTCTTTATCATTTGCAAGCATCGAGTCCTTCTTCTGCATTCTTCATTTGTCTCGCTTTCGAATTTGGTCTTGTCTATAACAATCTTCAGTCATGATTTTGGTCGATCTTATCCTGTTGCATCAATGTGCGTGTTCATTTGTCATCATTTTTGACATCATCAATCCTAATCGATGATGGAATTAGGATTTTGTCCTCTTATCAATCTTATCATTTTGTGATCGATTTGTCATCGATCATTGTCATTTTCAATCTTGTCGTCTTGCGATCGATTTGTCATCGATCGTTGTCATTTTCAATCTTGTCACTTTGTGATCGATTTGTCATCGATCGTTGTCATTTTCAATCTTGTCATTTTGTGATCGATTTGACATCGATTGTCGTCCTTCTCAACCATGTCAATTTGGATCAATTAGTCATTGTTCCTCGTCAATTGGCGCATTTACCAATCTCAATCATTTGTTAGCATTGGTCCTGTTGTTAATCAGAATCATGATCATAATCGAATCGACATCAATTATCTTTTGTCAAGACCTAATTGTCGTTTTTGCATTTCTAATTCATCTTCTAGGGTTTTATGATTTATTCATTTAACCTTGTTTGTCATTTTCCCTCTAGGATTAATAATTTATTTATTTATCACAATTAAATATTTATTTAATTGGCTAACTAATTCCTTCTCTCTTTGTGAATTAATTAATAAATGAAAAATTATTAATTAATTTACCTAATTTTCCAATTTACTAATTTCTCCTAATTCCTAATTTTCTAATTTCCTAATTTCTAATTCATCTAATTTTCTATTTTCTCTAATATTTCTCCTAATTTCATGGGAATGACATAGCAAATTTGTCATAAATTGTCATAATTTGTCAATCAATCAATTTTGCATAGCAACCTTGTCAATTTGTCATAATTTGTCATAATTATCAATCAATCAATTTCGCATAGAAAGTGTCAATTTTGTCATAATTTGTCATATTTGTCATTCTTGATTTGAAATTTCCTTTCAAATCTCTTCATGCTAATCTTGTCTTCTCTCCAATTTGTCTATAAATTGGATGAATTTCTTCAATCAAAGATCCCAATGGATCACATTTTTGAATCCCCGAATCAATCACGCTTCTAGTATTCTTGTGCTACCATCTTGTCAATCTTGCTTTCACATTATACTCATGCACTTGAAGGTGAGATATACAAAACAAAGCTATTTGAAGGAGAAAGAAGGACAATGGAGAATCATGGAGGAGACATCCGCATTTGAGATGGTTTGCATTTAAATTAATGTTTTATTTCCATATCTCTATTGAATGTTTGTAGGTTTTGTTATCATTGCAATTTGGTTTTGTGATTGAGCTAGGCTAATGTTTATATTGCTTTGATGATTTCCACATTTCCTATCTACATTAACTGGTGAACCTGACATGAACTTAACCTCTTTACTATGCTTTTGAGTACTTTTGAGCTGATTTGCAGGTGAAAAACCCAAGAAATAGGGTAATTCAGGGCTTTCTGGGCACTTCTGCACCTGTGACACTGCATTTTGCACCTGTGTCAAGGGATCTGCACCCGTGTCACTGCATTTTGTGCCTGTGTCAAAGGGATCTACGCCTGTGTTACTACATTTTGGACCTATGTCAATGCATTGTGCACCTGTGTAAGACATTCTGCGCCTGTGTAAGGCCAGAAACAGAGGTAAAAATTAGTGTTTTTACTTGCAAATTACTTTGTTTTGCATTTTGTTTCTGCATTTTGGATTTTCTTTGGTACTGATTCTCTATACAACACCTTGGCATTATGCATGCCAAAGACAAAAATGAAACTACTAACAAATTTTATGCAGGTTCGCTAGTCAAAGACCAAACAAATCAAACTTCCAACTTAGTGATTTTGTAGGTTGCCTTGTATTCCAACCGAACTTTTGTGTTTGTGATTCATAATTAGGCACCTAGTCTGATTGCTAAGTAAGATGGAATGAACATGTGTTTGCTTTGATTGTCGAGTTTGACATTGGAGTAGGAGAGTATGCTCTCATCCTTCTTAGGGTGATCAGAAATCTAGATCTTTGATACCATTCTCATGGCTCAGATTGTTTGTTACCTTTAGAGGGCCTGCCTTCCTGACCATTTGCTTTCTTTTGCAAGCAAGTGACAATTGTGAGAAGGGAATGACCCAAAGTGAGCATAGCCAGAGTACCTTGGCATTCTAACTCATTATAAATAAATACCTGACGGGCGAAAGCTTTAAAGGAAGGGTTACATGGGAATTTTAGTTGCTTGGGAAGTGATGACCCTTGGACTCTTTCTCATATCAACATCTAAGTAGGGCCTCACGGTCTAAATCATGCTTGCATGACTACATTTGTTTGGTATCTTGGTGAGCCATGTGTCTCAATCACACTTGCGTGACACCAAGGAGTAGCGCTTAACAGAAATCCTTATTAAACACCTTGTATTTAGAGGCCAAAAATCCTTCTAGTTGCTTGAGAAGGAGGAGTTTGGATACTTGGAAGAGATACTAAGTTTTCCATGGGGAGATTTCCATGGGGACTAATGCTTGGCTACCCTAAGAAGTGAGTGTCATGGAGGGGAGCCTGTGGGGTCAAGCATCTATGTATTCTCCTTGAATCTCATAACGAGTCTACCTCTCAAGTACCTACTATCCTTACCTACCATAAGAAATGTGTGAATGAGCATGATTGTCTTGAGTCTAAGTTAAAATATCTTGTCTTCTTTGCTTGTCAAAAGTTGAGTTGTGTCTCATTTCAAAAACAAGACAAATTGATTCAAAACAAGGTTAAACACAAGAGTATTTCATCCAACAAAGTTCAGAACACCTTCAAACATGGTTGTCAAACATTTTTCAAAATCTTGTCTCAACATTCATGTCACTTAGATTTAGGTCCTTCATTGTCCATACTTAGGGCTTAGAGCATCATTCTTGCATTCCACCTGGTCCATTTCATTTAGGTGTCCATTTGCATGTCCTTATTAGGTTCTCATTTAGGTGTCCCCTTGCATGTCATTATTAGGTCCTCACTGAGGTGTCATATTGCATGTCCAACATTAGGTTCATCCTAGGTTTGCATTTTGCAAAGTCATTGTCAAGTACCAAGGTTAAGTTTCACCTAGGTCATACTCTTTTGCATATCAATAAGGGTCATCCATTTGCATGTGTCCTCTTGCATTAGAGCAATACCATTTCATAATTCAACCTTAGGTTTTGTCTTAGGTTGACATTGTCATACATTTGCATTTGCATCTTTGTCCTCATAACATTAGGTCACATTTGCATACCCTAGGTCTCTTCATTAAGCTTAGGTCATTATCATATCATATTAAGGTCATTTGCATAGTAATTGTCCCTTTGCATATAGTGTCAAAACTAGGTTTTGTCATACTTGAGTAATCCAAATCTTTGATAAACCCTAAGTCATTGTTAGGAACTCTTGACCTTATCAAACTTTTGTCTTTTTGTCATCAATGTCATTTGGTCAAACCTAGCTTCGTATCCAAGCATATAGGTGAGACATTGTCAATTTGTCCTATTGTCACCTGGTCCTTTTGTCCTTTGAGGTCTAGACATCATTTCAATTTCCTAAGGGTCTCATTTTTAGAATTGCATTCATGAGTTTGTCAAAATCTTGAAAAACAACAAAAACATTAAGTTGCATTGTCATCCTTTTAAGTTGCATTTGTCAATCCCATTAGTTGCATTGCATAGTGAGATGTTTGTTGAAATGAGGTCTCAACCTTCTTACGAAGCCATGTCATCACAATTGAGTAATCAATCATGTCAATCCAATCTCTACATGTCTCAAAACTTGGATCAAACTTATCATGATGACGTAAATGTCCAAATACAAAAACTAGAGGAGAAACTAGCTCAAGAGAATGAGATTTTGGAACAAAGAGTGAAAAACATTGAGAAGAATAGATCACAAATGTCCAAAATGTTTCAAAAATTTCCAAGTCAAAATCCAAAGATTGAGCCAATTGATGTAAGATCTCTTCTTGAATGATCAGACATACCAACTCTCCTCTCCCAAATAGAGATGATGAAACAATTTCAAGAAAAGAGACAACATCAATTTCAACATTATGTGCCTCCACAACAAGAACAAGAAGGTGTTTACTATCAATCAGATTTTCAACCAATACAACCAATGGTTCAACCAATTGTTCAACATATACAACCAATACAACCAATGGTCCAATTTCAACAATATGTCCAACCAACTATACAATGTCCACAAATGGTTCAACCAATGGTGGAATATCAATGTCAACAACCACAACCAAACATTCAAAAACAAAGGTTGCAACACACACCAACCCAAGTTTCAAACATGTTAGAACAATTGAACCAAGTCCAATATCGAAACATGACATCAGACCATGACCAAATTCTTGCCAAACAAGTTCAAATTCCAAATACAACTATGTCAAAACCTCGAAAGAAAGGTGGCTTTATTGCAATTCTCTTAAGGAAATTACCAAGTGAGTTCTTTGAGGAAGATCAAGATAATACAATTATGTCTAGCAATGCCTCATCTCCCCACAAGCAAATTGACTCTCTAGTGGCATCTATACCTACACCTTTAGAAGTTTCACAAGAACCTTCCATATTGTCCTCATCAAACAATACACCCAAGGATGAAATTATCCAAGAGCTATCCATAATTGATTGCCAAGATAATCCAATTCATGATGCACATCCTTGTCATGTTTCAGAAATACTAGACCCAATGCAACCATGCACGTTATTGCCATTACCTATTTTAGAGGACCCCATTCAAAGTCCCTCTTCCTCATGTTCAAGCATTGATTCCTTGCTAGAATCCATCACAAATGTTCAAAGTGCATTTCCTTCATGCCAAAACATTGATCCCTTGTCAGAATCCCTCATGCATATCCAACGTCCAACCCCATGTCAAGAGGATAATTTAGAGCATGAAGAAACGTGTCTTATAATAGATCAAGATCAAGATCCTGAAACCTTATCATCCCATCCAATTGTTGACCAGGACCCCATGTTCCCAGACACTCACGATGATTCCCCTATTCTTGTCCATCCTATCCAAAGTCCTATTGACACTCCATTCCCCGAGCAAGATCAATATATCCCAGTCCCTCCAATCCCAAATGATCCCCTTCCATTTCATGAAAAAAATGTCCTTTCAAATCCCATTGACATTCTAGATATCCCTTCCATCCTTTCCAATGATCCCATTAAAAGTCAAGAGAAAATAAACTTTAAAGAGGATTCCAATGATCTTCCTCCTAGTCAAGATCAAATTATTCCTTTAAATTATCCACAAGATTCTTTTGCTCCTCCATCTCCTTGTCCTAATGCTCCATATACACTCCAAGATCGGATTTCTTTTGATGATCCCAATATTTCTCCCATTCCATCTCTTGAAGAGCCTATCATTGAACCATGTCCACTACACAATCCTAGTCCCCCTCATGATCCTAATCCCCCTCATGATTCTAATGTGTCAGTGCAAGATGTTCATGAACCCTTGACATGCATAATGGATTCTTCCACTTTGGTGCAATCCGATCCACTTCAAGATCTCATTATTTCTCTCATATCATATCCACCTCATAATGGACTCGTGTCTTCTTCCCAAAGAAAAGAGTATCCTACAAGTCAAGATATTCATAAAGGCAAAGGAGTAGATCTCCATAAGCAAGAATCCCTCCATATCAAAGAAGATCTTAAGGCTCATGTCTACACAACTCACTCTCAAGACGTTGGTATCCCTCCATCAAAATCAAAACATATTCCTCCCCCATCATACCTTCCATCCATCTTAGGTCCTTATATCCCTTCCTCCTCTATGCAAGGTCAGTAAAGGCACACATCCTTGAGTAAATTTCATCCATCCATGCATTCTTTTCCCCCACCAAGAAATTTGGATGCCAAGTATAAAAGTCACAAGTCTAGCAATCCACACGTATTCAAGGATCAACATGTCCAATATAATCGACATGTCAAAACAAAGAACAATATGATCTATAAAGAAAAAAATATATCCAAAAGGCCACAAAGGCCCACTGAGCAAAATAAAGTAAAGTCAAAATCTATATGGGTTCCTAAATCCCTTGTGCAAGCAATGCACTCCAAGGAACCGCAAAAGCATGAAAAATCAAAAACCATGTGGATCCCTAAGTGGCTCCTTGAAGCACAAAAGCCTAAAGAAAAATCCAACTTGGCATCCAAAGTTGCTATTCCTCCATCCAACCCTCTCAAATTTGTTCCTCCATCACCTCCTTCTTTCATTTTGGGTCCTTATGTCCACAAATCCCTAGCTATTCCTTCATCAAAATCTCCATATCCAAAACCCACTCTTCCTCCATCAGTCCATCACCCCTCAAGGTGTGTGCCAATGTTGATCTTGCCTTCATTTTCATCCACTAAAGCCCAAATCTTCCAATACCCTATTCATTATCCAATGCATATTTTCCATCCTTCCATCCCTCTGGTCCAATCCTTTGCATAAATTATTGCCTTAGTTTCATCTATTTTTCCATGTCCTTATCCTACCAACGTCTTTGAGCATACTTTTAAAGGTCATGGTCCATTTTTTTTCAAGGCTACTATCCAAACAAAAAGATGTTTGAGTCCTTTTTCCATCCCCTATCATGTGTCCATCTTCTATTAAAAAAGTCAAAAAAAAAAAAAAAGTGAAAAATTGAAAAAAAGTCAAAATACAAAAAAATCAAAAAAAAAAAAAGACTAAAGAAAAAAGTAAAGAAAAATAATTCGTCCACTGGTGAAAACCTAGCAAACAGGGGCCTTGGGCAAGTACCATGATGAAAACCTGGCAAACAGGCATCATGCGTAATTTATGAACTTCTTGCACACCACACTTGGGGGCAGGTTTCGTCCTTCATATCCTATTGCCCTTCATTATCCTATCATACCATGTCATACTCCTCCATTATCCTATTGTCCCTCAGGTCCATTTCCTTTTTCCACATTTGATCTTGACAAGGCTAAGGATTCTCATGAGCATCATGCATCTACTTTGCAGCTTTTAGTCTATCATAGCTTTTGGTCTTTATCCATTTGCTTATTACAACCTTTCATCCATATTCCCTAGCTTATTGCAACTTTCTGCCACTATCCCTTAGCCTACCCTGACCTTTAGTCCATGTCCCTTATCCATTCTTGGTCTTGTTTATCCTATCCATATCAAATCACTATAGATACACTCTCTTTTTCATTCCTTGATCTTGATCTAACATAAGGACGTGAAATGCAAAACATATTTTTCAAAAACCTCTTGACATGTCCCTCATGCCATGTCACTGCTTTACATTGTCATATCCAATCTCTTGTCCCATCATGCCATAGCCCTTGAAAATTGCATCCGTATTGTCTCCATAATAAAAGGCCTTTGTCTTCCCTCTATCCACCATCATTTCAGAAAGCCTATTTATTCACCTGTCATATTCCTTGCCTTGCTAGACACTGGGGGCAAAATCGTAAAAATTGAAAAATGTCTTGAAAAAATCCCTAAAAATCATATAATGTCCTGAAAAAAAAAATCCCTAAAAATCAAAAAATGTCCTGAAATAATCCCTAAAAAGTCAAATAAAGTCCTGAAAAAAAATTAACACAAAAAAATTGTAAAAACTCGAAAAGCAAAACAAAAGAATATCCCCTCTGTGTATAGACAGATCGCTAAGCATACATCCAACGACTCTCAATCACACACTGCGCTTTACTGAAATCACGCATTCATAGATGAACTTTTTCAATCAAACTAGACATTCAAACTGATCACAATTGTCATATCAATTGAAAGTTAACATCAATATCATTCGTCCTTGGCACATTATCATGAGTCTTATATAGGGTGTGGTATAGTCGAAACCAGACTGTGTCCTGTCTTAGATGGGGTACCGCATGTCCTGAAACCAGATAGCATGATCATCCTATCAACACTTTCAACTTTTGACAATGAAGATCAAGATGTTTGTTTGACTTGATTGGAATTAGCGAGTCTTATCTTTTTATTGATTTATCTTTGGATTCGATCATGTTCCTATGTTGCTCGATGATGTCACTGAGTGATTTAGAGTGACCGGGATGGTTCATGGTCCCTTTCTTTTTTGTTGTGATTGTTGTTTGTGGAATGTTTGTTACAAACTGGGGCAACTATATCATTGGGTGTCTGTGATAAGTACGTTCACTCTGTGAATGCCGCACATACCTCAACCCTTGATGTATGCACCCTAGGATGCATCACTCATTCCTTGTGTGTGATGTGTCTATCTTTTGTAAAAAGGGTTGCATTTTAGCTCTGGCCTTCAATGCCATGATGCTATGCATCCGTTTTGCTACATTAAATAAAGGTTCTCACCTACAAAGTGCATTACTGAAAGCAAGTTTTTCTTCATCTCTAACTATCCTCTGTCTCATTTCTTCTTACTAACATTTCTTCCATCAGTTCGGGTAGTCAGTTTAGTCTAGTTCTCTGATCTCCAAAAACATAAGCTGCATCCTGCATTCATTGGTTAGTACATTTGCATTGCATCAAGCATCACATCAAGCATTTTATCCATTTCATATTATAAATGCATCAAAAAACCACATAAAAATACATTCATACATGTCCCACAAGGGTACATCAACAGTGCATAAGCCATCCATACATGGAAAATAACTATAAGTCATAACACATTGCATCCCATCATATCGATGCATATCATATCATATATCAAAATAATATCGGAGTACAAAATTGGACTGTCTATCCTAAGTATGGCCCTCAGGATGACTACATAATGTCAACTGTCTGTAATAAGGAGCATGTGCCTCTATCACTAGGTGCTCCCTCTGTCCTCCTTGTCCTTGCCATGTCTCAAGGATGATGTCCCTCTTGCCCCAGGTCCTAGGTGTGGTGGTCTTATAGGTCCACTCACCCCCATGTTGCTCACTGACCTCCGAGAATGTGGCCTACTCTCTGTCCTCGATCGTGCCTGATATGATGCCGCTCCCTGCTTTGGTGGAACTGCACTCTCATATAGTGTCCTCCAATGGTGTATCTCCTCTCTGGTCTCTACCAACATCTATGCCATCTCACGTGCACTGGCATCCCTAATTGACCCAATATACTCAGTGACTCTCTGCCCTTCTTGTTGTGCCTGGGCTATCATTGTATCTCGAGACGCTATAAGTCTAGCTATCTCCACTCTGAACTAATCCTGCTCTATCCTCAAGATAGCATTTTATCTCTCTAATGTTGCAATGTGATCGTGCTGACTCGCTATAGTAGCCCTGCACATCTCCATCTCCTCTATCCTAGCTGTCTCCGACTCTATGGGTATATCCTGCAATGACTCTTGATCGGCTGAATCTGGCTCATAATCTTCATCCTCATCATCTCCATCCTCATCATCCCTCTCATCCTCTCCATCCTCATCCTCATCCCTATCCTCCTCATCTCCCTCCTCCTCTCCAGTGAGTGGGAAGTCCTCATGTCTCCTAGGTACTGGAATATCTGGATCTGTCAATGGCACTGGCCGTCATCGTGCAAACCATCACTCATACTCCTCTATCATCTCGGTGTCCACCACATCTGATCTCCAATCCCACTGTCTATGATGTAGCTATGTGAAGTCAGCATATGCTATGTGTGGCTGAATCATCCTCCCCCACTGACTCATCTCTCTGTGAGATCGGGCAAAGTGTGCAGTCCCTCTGGGTACATCCTGCCTCTCGCCAAACTATCATCTGACTCTCTCTGGCAGGTACATCTCAATCACTCTCTGGTGATTCACTGGTCACCCAATCAGGTATCTCTCCTATTTGCAATATGATAGCTCATCACTATCATCTGACCATCCAGGGCAATCAAGATATGGCCTCCATGTGAACTCTTTGAATCTGTCTAGCTCATGTCGCCAATACAATATGTATCCAAAAGGACCCTATCTCAGTGCTCCCCCATAGTAGTACACATATGGTCGGTGTGGAAATACCTATCTCTCTGCAATTGGTTGACATATGGCTATGTTCTCAAATGCCCATACCTGTAACAGTGTGACCCCACAGCTCAAAGTTTGCACTCCCTGGTATGCTATCTGATGCAGTTGAAAATATAGCATAGCAAGTACACATGGTCCCCATGCATACACCATCCCCTCTATCACCATCTGCTCTAGCACTCTTCCCCATCCAATAGGGCATCCATGTCCTCATCTGTCCCCTGCTAGTAGGCATGCTATAACCATTGCTATCACTACATATCGTTGATCGTACTCTGATGCCATGGTCTCCTAGTCGATCTCCCTCTCTACGATATCTAGATCATCTGCATCGCACTCAAATAATCTGCAAAAAGCATCTCTCCCTATCACTGGGTCATACTCTATCATCTCCCCATGAATCAGAATGTGGAGGATACGCCATACATCCTCTAGTGTCACCATTGCCTCTCCAGTCGCCAGATGGAAAGAGGAAGTCTCTGAATGCCATCACTCTGCCAATGCGGTGAGTAGTCCTGTGTTTTCCCTAATCTCAAGCATGAATGTGATATAGTATATTCCAAGTCCTGCTAATGTATCTATGTCTGTGCTCCTGAGTCTATGTCGTAACATGAGCAGTCAAGTCAGTTCTCCCGCGTAATCAGTGGATACTATCGACTCTGCATCACAATTGGGGCACATTTTGTCAGTTTTAGGGTTTCCTCCTATGGGCTGCATTTCCTTGTTTCATGTCCAAATCAGGGTGTTTCTAATCTATTTTGACCTATCCTACCCTTATCCCTCTTTTCAGATCATTCGCATGCTATTTTTGACCAAAACTGAGTTCCCAGTGCACAATTGCGCCTATGTGTTGTGTCATGCGCCTGTGTTGCATCAACTTGCACCTGTGTACCCTACACAAGCACAGGATACCCTACACAAGCGTAGGATGCGCTCACACAGGCGCAGAAGTCACTTTCTGAATTCTCTGTGGGCCTCGCAATGTCCCGCAAGCAAGTCAAATTCATAAAATTGACAATATGGGTTTTTGAGATACATACCGCTGCTCCTGTGTCATCCGGTTGTCTATAGGTGCATACATGTTCCCCAAAGTGATCTGCCATTGGAATGTTCACCATCTCTCTGCACGCATCTTTTTCCAGAGCAACAAATCCTCCTCTTTGGCTAGTGCAAATGATCTCTTTTCACTCTCTTTGTCTCATTTATAGATCTTTGTCAGTGCATTGATGGATGTGCACTCTCTCCATCTTATGCTGGTCATGGTCTTTTGCACCTTTCATTGCTTGTCATTCATGCATCCAATCTCCGATTTTCAGTCCATTTGCTCCTATCATTTTCTATCATTCTTATCGATCAATTGGCCTCTTTTCTAGATGTTTCCGGCCAATTCCTCGAGGGGGCATGCATATGTCATTGTCATTATCTAGGGCATTTTCATTACCGTTCTTTGAAACAATGCTTAGAATCGCATTGTCTCAAAGAGGGGCAAAATGTAGACATCTAAAACTAGTCAATGCTTGCGGAGTCGTACTTTAACATTTGCGCATTGCCTTATTTCAGGGTTTTTGCGTCGCATTAACATTTCTCCTATGTTGCGCACTTGGTCTTTATCATTTGCAAGCATCAAATCCTTCTTCTGCATTCTTCATTTGTCTCACTTTTGAATTTGGTCTTGTCGATAACAATCTTCAATCATGATTTTGGTCGATCTTATCCTGTCGCATCAATGTGCGTGTTCATTTGTCATCATTTTGGACATCGTCAATCCTAATCGATCATGGAATTAGGATTTTGTCCTCTTATCAATCTTATCATTTTGTGATCGATTTGTCATCGATCGTTGTCATTTTCAATCTTGTCGTCTTGTGATTGATTTGTCATCGATCGTTGTCATTTTCAATCTTGTCGCTTTGCGATCGATTTGTCATCGATCGTTGTCATTTTCAATCTTGTCATTTTGCGATCGATTTGACATCGATCATCGTGTTTCTCAATCATGTCAATTTGGATCAATTAGTCATTGTTCCTCATCAATTAGCACATTTACCAATCTCAATCATTTGTCAGCATTGGTCTTGTTGTTAATCAGAATCATGATCATAATCGAATCGACATCAATTATCTTTTGTCAAGACCTAATTGTCATTTTTGCATTTCTAATTCATCTTCTAGGGTTTTATGATTTATTCATTTAACCTTGTTTGTCATTTTCCCTCTAGGATTAATAATTTATTTATTTATCCTAATTCTTCTTGTCACAATTAAATATTTATTTAATTGGCTAACTAATTCCTTCTCTCTTTGTGAATTAATTAATAAATGAAAAATTATTAATTAATTTACCTAATTTTCCAATTTACTAATTTCTCCTAATTCCTAATTTTCTAATTTCCTAATTTCTAATTCATCTAATTTTCTATTTTCTCTAATATTTCTCCTAATTTCATGGGAATGACATAGCAAATTTGTCATAATTTGTCATAATTTGTCAATCAATCAATTTTGCATAGCAACCTTGTCAATTTGTCATAATTTGTCATAATTATCAATCAATCAATTTTGCATAGAAAGTGTCAATTTTGTCATAATTTGTCATATTTGTCATTCTTGATTTGAAATTTCCTTTCAAATCTCTTCATGCTAATCTTGTCTTCTCTCCAATTTGTCTATAAATTGGATGAATTTCTTCAATCAAAGATCCCAATGGATCACATTTTCGAATCCCCGAATCAATCACGCTTCTAGTATTCTTGCGCTACCATCTTGTCAATCTTGCTTTCACATTATGCTCATGCACTTGAAGGTGAGATCCACAAAACAAAGCTATTTGAAGGAGAAAGAAGGACAATGGAGAATCATGGAGGAGACATCCACATTTGAGATGGTTTGCATTTGAATTAATGTTTTATTTCCATATCTCTATTGAATGTTTGTAGGTTTTGTTATCATTGCAATCTGGTTTTGTGATTGAGCTAGGCTAATGTTTATATTGCTTTGATGATTTCCACATTTCCTATCTACAGAACCCATTCTTGAGCCTTGCATTACATCTCCTCCTATTGATATCGCATCACCTATTGCACCTGATGATGTGGATATTGCTACAGTTTGGCCTTCTTGTGATTCAATGCAGTAGGGTATACCTTGTCTTCTAGATTCAATTTATTGGGATGACTACTTGATAGACATTGTAGGTTTGTTTGTCGTACATTTCATATTTGGGAGACATAATTGATGATATTCATCTTCTCTTTGATGGATATGATCATTCTTCAATTGTTACGAGGGAACACTCTGACCCTCCTGTTCATATTCTACATGATCATTCTTTTGAGGTTGACATGATTGTGGATTCTTATGTATAACATTTGGAGGAGGTATCTTTACCCTTAGAGGAGACATGTAAGTATTTGGATCATGTTCTACATTCATCCTCACTAGATCTTGGATTGCCTTTTTTAGCAGTGTGGATTAGTACACCTGATTTGGAGGGCGTATTTTTTAGCATCGACATGGGGACAAATGAGTAGTTTTTAGAGACTGCATACATCTTGAGTTTTTTTCCTATGTCTTCCCTTTGTGATTGGGGAGACTTCATGGATACACCTTTGGTTTTGTTTCTTCCTAAGGGGAGGAATGTTGTTCAAAAATCATGTAGAAGCTTCTCCACTCAGTTTCAATCTTCTACTATTGGTGCACATTCTACATTGAGTGGGGGCAACTTGGTCTCTCTTTTTCTCTCTTATGGTGGGAACTTTTTCCTCACATTGGGTTTTGTCCTTCTTTGAGAGTTATTTTGTATAGTTTTCATCTCCCTTTTGGGGGGAAGCTTTTTTTCCATTGGGTTTGTTGGGACTCATAAATTTTGAGGAATTTGAGAGGCCTATTTCAAAATTTTGCATCTTACTTTCAAATGACTACCTAATGAGTTAACCTGAGTGGCCTAGTTTGAAGAAGGGTAAAATGAAGCCAGTTGATTGTCAAGGGGTAAGACTTGGGAAATGTGTCCTACACCTTTTATTTAGCCTGTAGAATGTTCTAAAACTTTCAGATTTTAGTTTTGATCAGTTTATCAAGTACCCATTTCAAGGGGTGAGCTGAAAGTCCATCATAGGTGCAAATGCAGATTTTATCAAATGACCCACTTTGAGGCTTTGCATTTCATGACGAGTTGATTGTCATGTTAAAATGAATATACCCCTAAATTGTATGCATGTAGGTGAGTCCACATGCCAAGTTTCAAGTCACTATGAATCCATTTTCTCAGTTTGGCAAGCTCAATCCATTTGCAATCTGTATTGTTTGCATAAGTCCCTGTTTCAACAGCTAGTTAGAACACCACTTTGCACGTGTAAAAGATGCCCCGGTGAGTGTCATATCAGAATGTTTATTCCAAGCTACTTCTAGTATGAAAGACAAGTTGTGTTTCCAGTTTGAAGCTCCTACCAATCCGTTTGATCAGTTTTCCAAGATGGTTTCTTGAGCCATTTTATTCAATTTTCTGCACTTTCATTGTTGCCTCTGTTAAGTTGCCATTTTCATGAGCTCACCATTTGCACCCTAATAGCTTCCTAGTCAAACTGAACATTCCACGGTCTTCTTTGTACTTCAAGGTACCTATGTCCTAGATTTGGGGATCTACAAAGACCATTTGATATTTTAATGCGTGCACTTTGAAGTCCCTGCACATTGATTTTATCAGGTTCAAGTGCTGACAAAGCCATTTGGTCATCTTTGTGCATTAATATTTCCTCACTCAGAATTTTTCATGAGGAGTGGTTTTACAAGATGAAAGTTAACATATCAGAGTACACACCTATCAGTTTGTGGAGTCCAGAAAGGGGTTCTGACAAGTTGATGAAATTCCTCTTTGGGTTTAAATGTGAAAATGTGGCACAGTTGCTAGTGAGTTGCAAAACTCAGTTTAATGATTAGATAATGGTGCAGATCAACTCAAGAGGTTGTTCAAGGTGCATGAGGCATTTCAAGGGTTAGTTGAATGAAAATGAAAAAAAATTTAGTCGGGCCCACTTTGGGGCCCGATCTGGCTCTTGCCCTTACAATGTTGATTTCATGGCGAAATGGTCTTAATTCATAGTAGTGCATATTAACACCAGCTCAAATTCAATTGGCAACTTGGTTTTGTGGGATATGATTTCATTTAATTTTTTGTCATATATGGATTGATGGACATATACATGAATTACTAATGTACATCAAATTTGATACATATACAACAACTATAGAAAGGGGGAAATGTGAAATGAAATTGGTAGGTGTTAAGCCAAATCCAACGCAATGTGGTGTGAAGATCATTAGAAACTTCAAACAAAGGTGTAATGCCCAGCCCTTCCATGTGTGCTATGGAAAAGGGCATAGAAACTTTCAAAACAAATGAAATGGGGCTGCGTGGAGTGGAACTTGGAAGGCTTAATAAATTTCAAACAAATGCATTTCCAGAGGTGAAACAAAAGTCCACGACCTCTGCCAGCACCCTTCCATGTGTGGTGCGTGGTTATCATGAAAAATTGGAAGCAAATGCAATGTACATGCATAGTGCCAACATCCTCCCTGCGTGGAGTGGAATATGGAAAAGAACATTAAAGTCTTCAAACCAATACAATTGGCATAAAGCCAGTCTCCCCCTGCATGAAGTGTGGCGTGATGGTTGGAAAAGGGAATTGAAACCCTAGCAAATACATGATTGCCAGGCATAAAACCATATTCCATAACCTTTGTCAACTCCTCCTTGCCTGTGTGTGGGTGTGGCATGAAGGTTTGAGGAAATGTTTCAAACATAATGCAGATTGGCAGGTGTAATGCTAAATTCCCTGCGTTGGGCCTGCAGTGGAAGTTCAATGCCAAAGAAACCTTTAGTGAATACAACAAGTAGGTGTTGCCTCCTCCTTGCGATGGCTGGAGTTTGGCATGGGCATTATGAAACCTTATCAGCAAATGCATTTAGTAGGTATAATTCCAACACAACTCTTTCCAAATCCTTCCTGTTGCATGGTATGGGTAAGGGTTACTATTAAAATCCAAGAAAATGCAAATGGTAAATGAAATATGCTGAATTCTCCCTCCAAATGAAATGGCATTTTGAAGGCTCGGAAGTTTTCAAACAAAGGCTTAGGCATAGAACACATGCAATAGCAGGGGATGTGTAAAAAACATTTATTCTGCATTGGTAGTGGGGAGGGACTTTTTAGTGTTTAAATATAAAGCTATTCACATATATAATGTCTAAAGCTTAAAGGCTTTTGATAAGAGGCTTCTTGGTGACCCACTAGACCCTACGTGTGCACGCGCATCCTGCGGGGCCCAAATTTTGTGACAGAAAGGCAAAATAACAAGTGTGCAGATTGAAGATGATCAAACAAAGGTCGTTGCTCCGCAATGCGAAGTTGCTCGCCAGTTAACCATCGCGACATAGTGACTGGATGGTGGGGCCCAGAAAAAGGGAGTAGCTCAAGAGAGTTAACCAGTGAGCAAGTCTGAGGAAAGATCGACGGTGGTCGCTATACTGCAATAGAAAGATGCCCCACGGTTACCCATTGTAGATCAGTGACAAAGAAGAGCTAAGGCTCAGTGGTGTTGAAGTGGTGGATGAGGTGGTGAACAGGTAGATTCCGAGTGAACCAGAGGTTGACACGTGGTAGAGCGCGGAGGTAAAAATTAAAATTAAACATATAGTTCTAACTATAGTAAAAAATTCAAAATTTAAATGACTGGTCTGCATTCGAGAGGTTAATGGTTGCGGGGTTATTTCTTACCCAAATCTGCAACTATTATATATGGTTGGAAAACTCTCAGAACAAGAAGTCCATTTTTGCAATCGGTTTCAACACATATCAAAGATTTTGAGAGCAGTTTCTATGGGAAGGATGCAATGAATATTTTCAGTTGGGGATAGAGGACACTTGGTGATTTTTGATGCAAATATGATCCTTTTTCCTCTTCTTTTTATTCTCTAGTTCTTCCCATTTGTAAGGGTTCCAAAATTTTTTGAAAAAGGCTCCAGAATTTTGTGTTTCCAGATCTGAATTTTCTTCCAAGTCTATACAGTGTAATGTCTTCTTTCAAGTAATGGAGTATGATTCTTGTTGTAGGTGTTTCTAGTTTTAGGTTTTACTTGTGTAAGGCATGAGTAAATTTCACATAAAATTGTCTCTAAATATGTATTTCATTCTTACAAATTAAATCCTCAAGGAGGCTGGAATTTGTCATCTCAAGGAGATTGTTGTGATTGTTTATAGGCATTCTTTAGTGAAGAGTTTAAATTCTATAATCAATCATAAATAATGGGATATATATTCAAGATCTAATGATTTTGTGAATGAGTTGATTAATGCATTTATGTAAGGCATTAATGCAGGAATATTCAATGATGAAGATGGATTTGCAGTAGAGGTATTCATTTATAGTTTGATGTATGACTCCATGCCCTTGGATAAGGCACTGGTCTTGCAGATTCTAGGGATTCTCAGAGATTTAAAAATCAAATATCCATTTACTTTTATGTTTGCAGTTATAGTTGGTTCCACCTATCTCATGCTCCAATTTATTTGAGATGTCAATGTAGATCTATCCCATTCGCAGTAACCTCCTTGTTGTTGAGCCTTTTGAGATTTATCGGCTTTCTGTTGATGTTGTCTTGTGTGTAATAGGTCTGATTCAATGCATCAAAGGGTGTCCCCCCCTAGGTCTAGCAGAACCTAAAGTGCAGGAGGATCATTAGGATCCTATGTTATGTTGTCCAAGTCCTAAAGTTCTTCATCATTTGAAATTGGCTATTTCATAGAATCAGTTGCAGGTGAACTTGGGTTAACCAGTTTTGGTGAACAACAGTTTTTTCTCTCTTTCTTCATTTGTGAGAGATTGCATGCATTTGCATTTGTACATGGGTACCTAACATTGCCCCGTAAACAAGACCCATCTTGCAATGTTAACTTAATTCTAAATTCCCTAAGTTGCACTTAAGGGGGGTGTTTGTGTAAATATTATCTCATAATTACACTTTACTTAAGTTGACTTAGGGTAATGCATTTCATAGTAGTTTGGATATGATACAGTTATGGATAATGCATGTAGGAGAAATTCCACCTTTCGTAATCTTATCTTGTTGTTATGTTCCACCTTTGATGGGTAATCAACCTCTTGCGGAATATTTTATTATTTCTCCTACCTACCCTCACCTACCCTTGTTTCTTATTGATCCACATGTCATGATTGTGTGCTCACATATCCATATGGCCCTGGCTTTATAAGAAGGCTCATCTACATAATATGTAATTTTTAATGATCTAGTTGATGGTATTTTGCATATTTATTAGAATATAGTTTGTTCTTATCAAATCTATTGTCTCTCTTTTGTGCTATTCATTGTGCTCTAGATCTTAGCTATATTTGACAAATTTTTACACATTTCCTTACTTATCCTTAGCATCATATAGATTGCATAACCTCAATTATTTGTAGAATCCTAAGGGTTCCTTAGCTTGCATATTTTTTAGTGTCAATTTTAAACATTTGTTCAAGAGTCTTTGAGAATCTAAAGGCCTATTATCATCAATCAATCATCAACCAATAATTATAACCTTTCTCATTAGTCTAGTATAGGGTACCATCATCATAATCAGGTCAAAACAACCCTCAATACTCTTCGTGCAATGTCATCAACCTAGTCCCCTAGTCTTGTCCATATCAACATCTATATTGTTATCTTAGTAGTCAAAACCAACTTCAACTAAGTCCCAACTAAAAAACCATGCAATATAGACCATAAACAAAACCAAATTTATTATAATCAAACCCAAAATCACAACCCAACCATGTCTATCCCTCTAAACAATTCACATGTTCCTCCAAATAATAATTGTATACTAAACTTTCTCACAAAGGCTTTCCAAGATATGCTTTCCAAGCAAGATCAAAATCATATATTGGTTTCTAGAAATATTTCATCCTCTCATAAAGAAATTGACTCTCAAGTAGCCCTCATATCTCCCACCATTTTTCCATCTCATGATCAATCCTTACCATCTCTGTCAAACAATGTATCCAAAGATGAAACCTTTCAAGGGCTATCCAAATAAAAATCCTAGCTAATCCATTTCTTAATACAAATCCCTCACGTAATTCATAAATCCTAGATCCAATGCAACCATATGCTCCATTTCCAATTAAATCTACTTCAAAGAGCCCCATTGAAAATCCATCCCTATTATGCCAAATTGTTGAATCCTTCCAAGAATCCCCTATACATATTCAAAATCCTACCCCATGTCAAGAGGATAATCCAAAGCCAGAAGAAATGAATCCTAGCATAAATCAAGATCAAGATACCATGACTCCAATCTAATCCATTTTTTTATCAAGATCCCACCTGTCAAGAATCTTATGAAGATCCCCTAATCCTTTTGTATTCCATTCATGATGATCCCCTTCCATCTCAAAACCAAAGTGTCCTTCCAATTCCCATTCAACACACACCTCCTAAACAAGATTGTGATATCCCTTCCAACCCCTTCGATGATCTAATTCAAAATCAAGAGAAAAGCACAAACTCCAATGATCCTATTCCAAGTCAAGATTATAGTTTCCCTTCATCTCCATGTCATAATCCTCTTGATCCACCTCAAGATCCCATCACCCCTGTCAAAGCTATTCATGAACCACTTACCTATCAAATGGGTTCCTCCACTTTCATTTGATCATGTCTACTTCAAAAACCCATCGTTTCTTCCATACCATATCCTCTTCAAAATGGACTCGCATCTTGTTTTTAAACCAACAAGTATCCTATTGCTAAAAATATTTGTGATAACATGCATTACCAAGGCAAAGGGTTAGGCCTACATGAACAAGGTATATTAGAACCCCTTCATATCAAAAAAAATATCAATTATCATGGCCTTGGTTACACAACTCACTCTCAAAACATTGGTGTCCCCACTAAATCCCATATTCCTCCATCTAAATCCAAGCATACATAGTCCCTATCCTCCAAATCCATTTTGGGTCCTTTTATCCCAAAATCAAAGCCTTCCTCTCTCCCATCCATCTTAGCACCCTATATCCCTCCATTTACTATCCATACCCCTAACTCACAATCCAATTACCTTGTCATAAATAGAGACCAAAAAAGGCATAAATTGAGCACCTCCAACCATCTACCTACATCAACTCATTCAAAATACCTTCATATCATTCATATTCATCCTTGAATTGCATTCCCTTTGGAAGCAATTTGAATGTCAAGCATAAGATCCATAAGTCTAAAGATCAACATGTCCAATCTAAAAGACATATCAAATCAAAGAAAAACTTGATTCAAAAGCAAAAAGGAATATCCAAAAGGCCACAAAGGCCCATTAAGAAAACAAAAAAATAAAAAACTATGTGGATTCCTAAGTCTCTCATGAAAACAATGCATTCCAAAAAACCAAAAAGAAAAGAAAAATCAAAATAAATGTGGATTCCCATAAAAGAATTGCATTCCAAAGAAAAAACAAAATTGTCATCCAGACTTGCTATTCCAAAAGCTTCCTCCAATCATCCATCTACACATCTCCCACTTTCCAAATCTATTCTTCCATAATTTCCTTCATCCATTTTGGGTCCTTATGTCTCAAATTCCATATCCACTCCTATATCAAAATCTCAAAATCTAAGACCCATTTGTCCTTTATTACTCCACCACCTCTCAAGATGTGTGCCAATGTTGATCTTGAAGACATTTCCACCTATCCTTATGCAAACCTTCCAACATCATATCTATTATCTAGCACATATATTTCATCCCTCCTATTCAATCCTATGCATAAATCCTTTGTCTATGAAATAGGTGTTTGTGTTATTTTGTCACATGCTTGCCCATGTTCAATCTTATGTTAAGTCCATTTCTTAGATATATATTCATGAAACACTTCAAAATCTAAGGTTGTTCTTCTTTAACACTATTTTTTGGTTGGGATGCATACTTGATCTAGAAAGAAAATCACTTGTATCTTGATACCAACATCTTCTAATTATTGTATCTCACACAATCAATTGTCCTAAGTCATTGTGGTTTCTTAGGTGAAGATGTGGCTAATGAAAAATCTAAAATCTTGCTTCAACACCACTATAATTTTCTAACCCATGTGAGCTTCATTGCTTACGAGCCAATGCCATAAAATATAAGAAGTGATTAAAAACCTATATCAAAAGATCAAAAGAAAAGAATGAGCAAGAAATGAAATAACTAGAAAATAAAAGCAAAAAAAAAAAAAGAGTTGAAATGCAATATCAAAAAGCTTGGCTTCAAGAACATGCAAATAAATCCATCGGGGCTATAGACACCTAATTGGAAATGGAGTAATATTCATGAGATTACAACTATAACCTTATCGGAGCTATGGACGTTTGCAAGTAGTGAAGCTTTATCCTGGATGCTTTTGAAGTTAGGATAACTCACGTAGCTAGTCATGCCAAATTCTAAAGATTACAATGATCATATGGACCAAAATGAACCCACTTGCGCACACATAGGTAATAAAATACTAAGTACCTTGATCTAGTTTGGGATTCTTCTTCCCTTTTGAGTATGCTTCCTAATCACTAGATATGTTTGGTTTAATTTTTCAAATATTCTAAGTGTGGGTTGGGTCTCTATCTTTGAAATGTTTAGGAACTCTTATGTGGGTTGTGCTAGATGTTGTGATGATCTCACACATCGTCCTTTTGAAAATGGAGGCCTCTACACTTGGGGGAAACTTTAATTCACTCTATCCTTCCTTCCACATCTCCCCTTATCCCTCATCCACTATCCCTCAACCTATCTACATCCATCATGTCTTTCCACCTTTGGTCTTGACAAAGCCAAGGATATTCATAGGCATCAAACATCCTATTTTCTTCATTTTATCCATACTTTCTAGTCCATATCCCTTATCATTTCCATTCCTTCCTTTCATCATCCATTACTACCTATTATCTTTCTTCTCCTATCCATATCCCCTTCTCCACCCTTGATCTTGATCAAAACTAAGGACAAAAATAAAAAATGCAAAAACATGGTTTCAAAAAGCTCCTGACATGTCCTTTCAAGTGGACCACATGCCATTCAATGCACCATGTCATTGTCATACACTGTCAAATCCCTTAGCTTGAAAACATGTTGTCCATCATGAGATAGTCCTCAAAAACTAACTCACCTTTGATTTCATAATAAGCTATCTATGTCTTCCTCCTATCCATTTCAACCTCAATAGTTCATTCATACATTCATAATGTTCTATGCCTTGCTAGACATTGGGACAAATAAATACATCTTGCCTAAGAATAAATCCTAACAGGTCTTATACATCAAATAAAATCAATAACAGATAAACTCTCAACATTTGCAATCAAACTGATCACATATCTTGTTAATCAATCCATCAGTAAAAATATAATTATCATCAAATTGTCTTATATAGGGATGAGTACACTTGAAACTAGACAAATCGGTCTTATACGGGGTACTCACTCTTTGAAACTAAAAATTCCTAACAATCATCAAGAAATCAAAACAATGACATAGATCGGTATTGTTGGTGCCCAAAACCATAGATTGGAAAACTTAAGGGTTTGCCAAATCCTCAAATAATCCAACTAGCCTTGGCCAACGAATAGGGATGGTCAAAGACCAAATCCCTCTACACTTAAGGCTCCATTGAACCTAGGTGGTTATACCTCTTCCTCTCAAGCACAAAAGAGATTATTTAAAGTGGATTTAAGACTTTTAGAAAATTACAAAAATTGGCAAATTGGTGTTCTACAATTATGCTTTATTATGTGTTGTAAGTGAATGCCTTTGAAAAGAAATGAAAATGATTATGATAGTATAATAAGAATAAGGATGCTTTCAGGACTTAAAAGAAATATGTAAAGGTCAGTTCATATAGAATTTAGGAAGAATATTTCTCTATCAAGGACCTTGAATGCATGGCCAACCAAGACCTTAAAAGATAAATAACAAACCAATGCCTCTATCCAAGGGTATTTATGACACTTTGTGGACAAAAATCTTATCAACTCCTGAGACAATATTAATCATCAACTATGAAGGTTTCAGTATGTGTTACATAGTAATGAAAAACCCAATCTCACACTTAATATAACAACATGTGATGGCACATCATAGAAAATTATATGATAGATTTATCAAGAGGACAAAGATAACTCATCAACACAGAAGTATGCACAATACTTAGAAAAGCAAACAATGAACCTTCATATATTAATCCTTAAGAGATGATTGCATACATAAGCTGCACTTGAAAATACTCCATTACAGCTTGTTTGCATAAAAAGATACTTCTTGGTTCTATAGACTTCCCTAATACATATAACTTGCAGTCCTTCTAGGCAGTATGTTTTTTATGAATCCTAGATGTCTTTACATATAAAATGACTCATTATAAATACATATGCTAAGAGATATGAATGAAAGGAGACACCCTTTCATTATCCTAAACAACTAACTGAACAATAACTAAACATCCTAACTAAAACATCAATTGCACTATAAACACAAAACTAAACAATGACTTAAGATTTTTGATCCAGCCGATGTCCACACTTCTGAATGTGTCGCAAATATCCTGCATCTTTGTAGGTTGTAGCATTGAATATTACATCCTTGGTTGCGTTCTCTATCATGTAAAGTTATCCAGCTGATCAGTTGTATCATTCATGTCAAGAATATCTATTTTGGCAATGGATTGGGTTGCACTAAGAAAAGACTTGCACTTGTAAAGCCACATGGTCTTATCCTTAATCACACTTGCATCATCTACCAAACTGGGAACCCCATGCTGAACAATTTGCTAGCACTCATCAAATTCAGATTTCAATTCCTTCGTGAATTCATCATGTGTGACAAGCAAACCCTAAACTTTCTTCTTTACCTTCTCCCTAGTCAATCCATCTTGTAACAACAGGTTGAGTCTATCTCGAATTCTAGTATTAGAGACCATATTGTTCATGTTCTTCTGATATAAATCCCATAATTCATCCAATGCCTTTTGTCTCACAATAAAATAATTAATGTATGATTAGTATTCAATAAACCCAAAAACCATTTTAAATGAGATATCAAGAAAGATTGAATAAGAACATCATGAAAACAAAACAAAATATACTCATGAAGATCCCATTGCATGTAGCTCTTCCTTGTCCTCCTTGCCTCCATGAACTTTGCTAGCTCCAAAGTTTGACTAATGGAGAGTTGGAGAGAGATAGAATGAATGTGGATTGCTCTCCGTGTGCTCAAAAAGGTAGGTGGATTGATATTTAGATTGGATTTGAATGATGGATAGGAGGATTTGGATTAGATTTGAGAGAGGATTAGAAGAAATGGCAGCATGACAATGCATGAGAAGTGGATCCTTTGTGAGGAGGATAAGCTCCAATTTATAGATTGGAGGAGGCCAATGGAGGGCCAAGATTGATTTGATTATGAATGGCTGAGATTTATTTTAGATAGAAGGCATGGATCAAGGGTGCCTTGGGAAAATAAATAGAAATATAAAATTCCTTTGGAAAAAGGGGGGAGAAATCTGAATTTCAAACTTGAGGAATTAAAAATTCCAAAATAAGGATGCATTGAGAGATTCAAAGAAATTTGAATTTCTTTGAGAGACTCAATGTTGATGTGACATGAGTGGGAATTAAAAATTGGATAATAATGATAAGCATGATTATGAGAGATTCTAGAAGGATTAATTAGGTTGAGTGGGATTAGGAAAAGTGATTTGTAGGAATCACATGACTAGGTAATTAAAATTAATTAACTGAGTGGATTTAGAGGAAATAATTATTGAGATGACTTTAGAAGAATAGAGGAATAATTAATTTATTTGATAAATTAATTATTGGACAATAGTGATAGGGTTAATTAAATTAGATTTAATTAATTCTAAGAGGGATGAGGATAACACAATTAAGTCAATTAATTATGTTGATAGGCTTAAATTAATTAAATATGAATTTTAGGTGTCTACACCTTCTCCATGTTATCATACCTTTTACTCATCAATACACAAGCATTATCAGCCCTCATGTTCTTCATCTCCCTCTTCAGCTCAGTGTGCTCAGAAGCTAGTTTTTCAAATTTCTTCTTCCATTGGCCTCCCGAATCAGTAATTTGAGGGATCAGATGCCCACTTCTCTTAAGAGTTTCCTCATATAGAGCCTTATATTTATTTTTCTCTTCTATCTTGTGTTTCATCTGAGCCTTATTGAATTTTGAGATATTAATACCTATGTTAGCAGTGACCATAGGATCTACCTCTCCAACTTTCAAGGTCATCATGTGACCAAAGGCCTTATCCACATCTATAATTTTTGGCCTTTTATTTGGAGGATACAATGCTCATAACAACATTGCTTGTTCATTAGGATCATACCTTGATCCATTGAATATATCATTAACCCCTTGAACATTCAACTTGAAGTCCTTATTGTCTGCATGTAATAAGCTGTCAAAAATGAATGATGCACTCAAATCCCATCCTGGGAAAAGAATAATACTTGCTTCCACTAGCAACCATCTTCCTCTCTGAGGGGTCATTATCTCTATTTCCACATCAATATCAACTTTAAGCTTCTACAAAATTTCCTCCTCATTTTTTTGTGTGATATTTGGCATTGCTTCCCTCAGCTTCTTCCATTTGAAGTGGTATAAGAAGGATTTAAACTCTTTAGACTTGATGAATTGAACATCTGAAACAAATGAAGTGTGCTCTGTCATCGTCTCATCTATTTCTGAATTTAACACAATGAGGATCTTATCCTATGCTTTTGGTTCCTTCTCCTTCTCAGGTGCACGGAGCTTGGAAACTATTTCGTTCTCCCCTGAATCACTTTGAGTTGGGTCTCCCTCCATTTTTTCCAGGCTATGTCTCCTCTCCTCCAGTTTCTTCTCCAAGGTCTCCATAACCTCTACAAGCTCCTCCACTTCCTTATTTTTGCACATGTCTTCAAAACCATCCTCTTGATGAAAGTAATCTCCCAACTCTTGTCTCTTCCTTCTTGTGGGGATGTAACCCTTAGGATCATAATGTGTTCTAGATGTGTACTGGAATGGGTTATACTCATCCATCATCTTCCTATCAATAACCTCATATGCTTTGGTAGATACAATTTTAAAATCCTAGAAATGAAGTGTACCAGGGAGGAAGGCTTGCTTGTGTGCACCTCCAAAATGCTTGGCATTAGAGACACTTAATTGCCTTACAATTTCCAAAAAAGCAATCCTGTCTGGTGCAGGTTTCAGCAGCACATAGGGATAACCTTCAAATCCATAGCACCGAACAAAAGTGAATTTTTGCCATGAGTACCAATCAGCCCAATTGTGATAAACCTTTGGATTTTTATGCTCATGAGGCCTACGAATCTTCTTGAAATCCTCAGAAAATGATCCCTGCTGAGGCTCACCAAAGAGCAAGAAAATTGACTTAACAAATAATTCCTCAAATTTGAGGTAATGAGAATTTACATATATGTAATCCCAGAGAGAAACCCACAACTGCACTGGTTGATCCTGTCCATTCTTCCCTATTGTATTTACATTCAAACCTTCTGACCATAATCCCCTAAATCTCCCATAAAATAAAATAATATGCATTAACAACAAATAATGCTTGAAATGCTTGTCTAGATTATCTTTCAAGTTCATGAAGCCTTCATGAAGTCTATCCACCAGGTATGAAGCAAAATCAAAAGCTCTAGGCTCGTGTCTCTGGATATCTACTGCTAAAACCAACAGTCCCATGTTTGCCACATCAGGAGCTTCAACTCCTCCAACCTAGCCACAAGCCATATATGTATATTGTAGATATTTCTTGAAAATAGTCATATCATAAGGAGGACCATCTTTATCTATTAGCCTCTCCTTCTCTTCTTTCTGGATAGCGAGGTTCCAACCCTAGTATGTAGTATCCATTTTTCAGTACTCCTCTTCCAAATCCACAAAAGATAAGGGCACATTCACCTCTAGATCTACTGCAAAAACTTCTTGAATTGTGGATACTACAAAGTGAACTAAAGCAGTCCCATCGAGGAACAAAATGCATCATTTGTTTGCATCATAATGTCTTACCAGGAGCTTCAATAAATCAATATTTACAAAGACATTAGGTACCATGAGTTTACCTAAATTGGTACTCCATGGGTTTGAAATTGGCATAGGCTCAATCCTGCGGAGGTAATGAAAAAGAAATAGCTCATGCCCACGCACTGTTATGATTGCATCTCCAATTTCTCTGTATCTGTCCTCCAACTGGTCATGAATAGGAAAATTTACCTTAGCTCTACATGACCTAGCTCCTGGAGAGCCCATCTGATCTATCATATCTTGATTTAATTTTCTTCGAGCCTCACTGACTTCACCCTTCAATTTTTTCATCGTGGTACTGCATACTTCAACAACCTTTCGCTTCCCTTTTGAGCTTGACCCTTCCATCTCTGCAAATTTCTTCACTCTATGCTCAGTAGCTTAGAATATTTCTCAATAAACACCTAATATCTTTCTACAATAACTTTGTGTGAAATGTTGTTATGCAACACTGGCTATATATCCCAAGGAGTCCAATCTTGTACTTAATTACTACAATCTTGTTGGATCTACTTTGTGTGGCAATAGACCTACTCAATGGATGCATTTAATGGAATCCATTATGTCAGTTTTTCACATCAAGACCTCCAATGGCTAATTGGTGAGACGTTTCCCGATGATTCAATTAATTACCATCGTTTGTTATGACTTTACTGCTTTTCACCTTCTGATTGGCACAAGCTATCCTGACTGACTTATTGGGTCTTAGGATAGCAATTTTTCTCCTATCCGGATGGTTCACTTTATCTCGATGGGCACTCCTTTAGTTTTGGCTTTGCTTTTTATTTTCACACTCCATTGACATAACTCTCCCTGATGCATTCGCCTTCAGTTTTCTTTTACTCAACCCATTGGGTGTCATCATAGTTTATTTTATGCCCCTTTGATGCCTTGATGATCTAAATATACCAATCCACATTATGACTAAATAGCTCATGTTATCGACATAACTCACCCCGAAGAACTCTTTTCAACTCACCATCTATCTTAACAGTTCTATCGAGATTTGGCATAGCATAAAATTCCTTCTTCAGATGTCCCGATGAGTTTGTTAAGTCCCGGAGACAACTGAGAGGGGGGGTGAATCAGTTGTCAAATAAATTCAAACCAAAAACAACTTAACCAATCTTAATGCTTAATACCAATAAACCAAATTTTATGTTGGTAGACAGTTTATCAGTTAATTACAGTACTGGTAAAGATTAATGCATGAAACAGAAAGCCAATAACATCCACAACATATAACACCAATATTTGTACGCGGAAACCCTGTAAGGGGAAAAACCATGGTGGGAAACCTTACCCAGAATCAGATGATACTACTGCAGATAGTATGTGTATACAAATGGGGTCTGCACATGCAGAAAGGCCAAGTGCCTAGAGCTCACTTCTCAAACACAAATAGGAGTCACACTGACTACAATTGGATGGTTAAATCCAATAATGATGTACTGCTCAAAATAGCATCTTCATATGTTGGATTTAGTACCGGTGTAGTTTTGATATGCCTTCACAAAAACCTTTCTTCACCTTCAAATGATGTTTGTGTGTATATCTCTGCTTTCACATACACCTTCTTACAATTTCTTTTCCTAATCGCATATCGATCTTACAATAAGATCTTACATATATACCATAACCTAAGACCAATTTTAGTAGGTCGGCTCTAAAAGATATTACAATAAATTCAATTACAAGTAAATCAGTAACCGATGTAATATCTGATTCAACATGTCAGCTTAATGTATTTACAATAACAACAAAATCATCTCCAAAGCATGTCGTGTTGATCTGGAATAGATAAGTTTGTCGGTGCTTATTCTGGACCTATTTGCCAGTAACAGCAAATGTGAAAACTTGAATAAACCAATGAATAAATCTTTAAGACAAAGTGTCCAAATGATGTCTTCAACATAACCAAGTGTTTTCCATGTCATTCCGAGTGTCGGTGAACAATATATGCTACCAGTGTACCAGATACCGGTGACTATGCATAAAGTCACTTGCTTTCCGGTGAACATTGCCAATTCTCAAAAATTCCAGAGTTGATAAGTGTTAATAGGTGTTGACATCAATGACAAAATCATATCAACATATCCAAAATACCAACAATCTCCCCCTTTGGCATTGATGGTAACACAAAATGGAAAAACCATCAAAGTGCCAAAACAGAAATGCCAAATACCAAAAACCAACAATCTCCCAAAAGAGATCATAACCAGAAATCAAAATTCAGATACAGAGAGTAATCAATCTCTCCCAAAGTAACAATCACTCCCAAGTCTCTCCTCCTAGGGGTAACATGTGTTATCCTTATGTTTTTCCATATTAATCTCTCCCCCTTTGACATCAAATGCCAAAGCTAATACAAAAACCTTAGGCAAAGGCTTAGTGAAAATATCTACAATTTGCTCTTTAGTATTCACATAAACCAGTTTTACTTCTTTTGCTTCAACATTCTCTTTTAGAAAATTCAATTTGATAGAAACATGTTTGGTTTTAGGATGTAGTATCAGATTCTTAGATATATTACTTGTTGCAGTGTTATCATAATAAATAGTTATAGGTTCCTTGCAGTTTACCTTTATGTCCTTCAACATTTGCTTAAGCCATAATACCTGTGTATAGTTATTTGTTGCTGCAACATATTCTGATTCAGCTGTTGATAAAGATGTGCAACTTTGTTTCTTACTCAACCAAGAAATTAATCTGCTTCCAAGAAAAAATATTCTGTCGGTGGTGCTTTTTCTACCATCCACATCTCCTACCCAATTTGCATCTGTGTATGCACATAATTCAAAATTTTCATCTCTAGGATACCATAAGCCAAGATTTGTAGTGCCTTGTAAGTACTAGAAAATCATTTTTACTATTGATTCATGATTTTCTTTAGGATTACTCCGAAATCTTGAAACAATACATATTGCATTCATAATATCAAGTCTTGTTTGTGTCAAATACAGTAGACCTCCTATCATAGATTTGTACCTAGTCAGATTAACAGGTGTAGATTCATCCCTTAGTGATAATTTGTCATTTGTAGTCATAGGTGTGCTTACTGATTTAGAGTTCTCCATCCCAAATTTCTTTAGTAACTCTTTCAAGTACTTGGATTGACTAAAAAATATACCTTTATTAGTCTATGAAATCTACAATCCTAAAAATAATTTTATCTCTCCAATCATAGACATTTCAAATTCTTGTTGCATTTCAATAGAAGCCTTTACATAATCCATCTTCTCCTCCAAAGATTGTATCATCAAAAAAAACTTCTATAACCAAGATGTCATCATTAGTCACTTTATAGTATAAATTGTTGTCAGCATTACCTTTAGAAAAACCAATCTTCAAAAGATATTTATCCAATCTGGCATACCAAGCTCTTGGAGCTTGCTTTAACCCATACAAAGCTTTCCTTAACTTGCAAATGATATCTTTGTTATTTGTCAAAGAAAATCCATCAGGTTGTTCAATGTATACTTCCTCTTCAAGATCTCCATTCAAAAATGTACATTTAATATCCATTTAACTTGTTTTCCAAATTGACATTCCTTACATACCAGATTGTGAGGTTTAACAATCTTAGGTAAATCTTTAACTGCTTTGGTAGTACTGATTTTCACAATGCAATCAAAATTTACATGACAGAGTCTCTTATACCATAGTCAACTTTCATCAATATGTGCAATCAAGCATGTCTTTTCATTGTTATTCAAATGAAAGATGTTACCTCTAGTTTGATTATCGGTTGCAATTTCCAAACCAGTTCTGTTCATAATTTTGCATTTTCCATTCTTAAATTGTAACTGAAATCTTTTCTCAACTAATTGACCAACACTCAAAAGATTATGCTTTAAACCTTCAACATAGTAAACATTGTCAGTATTATGCTTACCATCAAGAGATATAGTACCTTTTCCTTTGATTAAACAAGCTTTATCATCTCCAAATCTTACCAGACCTCCATTATATTCCTGAAAGTTCAAGAATTTACTTTTGTCACCAGTCATATGATGTGAGCATCTTGAATCAATGATCCATTCATCCTTTACTTCAACTTTAGCTGCCAGGGCCTGCTCTACCGGTTGAATAGTAGGTGTCAGTTGATCTTCTGTTATAGAAACAAAACCCATCCATTGTCTGTCGGATCCTCATCAGAATCATCAGTGACTCCTTCATCAGCAAGATAACAAGATTTGTCTTTGTTCTTCTTAAATTTGTATCTCTGATATTCAGGGTTAGGCTTGTATGTTCTTCTAGCTTCTTCTCTTAGTCTAGCATGTCTATCAAGGCATCTTGAATCCATATGACCAATCTTATTACAGTTAAAACATTTAAAGGGTGTTTTACCTTCATACTTACTTCCAACTAGACCTTTAGGCATTTTTCTTGCAAATAGTGCTTCAAGTTCTTCATTTTCTCTCCTGCTTTCTTTGAGTTCTCTTGCATAAAAGGCTTTCCAATCAGATTTGTCAAATGATGGTGTAGATGTTGATGCCTTAAAAGTTAAATATGTCTCTATAGTAGCAACAGGACCAAATTCCTCAATTTCAAAAGTTGAAAGTTTTCCAATCAATGTCTCCCTAGTTACTGATGTATTAGGCATTGTTCTTAACTCATTTATAGTAGTAACTTTCATTTTGTATGTTGGTGGAAATCCTCTTAAAACTTTTGAAACAATTTTCTTCTTCACTTAAGGTTCCTCCACAACATTTAATACCCAAAACAATTTCATTAACTATTTCCATAAAAGCAAAAATCCTTTCATCTTCTAACATTTTTTCAGATTTTCATATCTGACTCGGAAGCTTTCAAGTTTTGCAATTTTGACTATGGAATCTCCTTCATTCAATGTTTCCAAATGATCCCAAATAGCTTTAGCAGTAGATCTATCTGATAATCCCATGATTTGTTGATCTTATAATGCGCTCAGAAGTGCTTCCCTTGCTTTGCAATCATTTTCCTCATCTTTTCCTAAGGTAGGTGGATTAGGTTGACTGGGAGTAGGAGCGGTATAACCATTCTTTGTAACTTCCTAGATGTCCCTTCCAATGCAATTTAGATATGTCTCCATCCTGATCTTCCATATACCATAGTTGGTTACATCAAGTTTAGGACTGTCCTTCCTTAAATAGTTAGTAGACATTGGCTCACCTCAAGTTGTTAAACTTCTGCAAAAAGAGGACTAAGCTGTGATACCAATTGTTAGGTCCCAGAGACAACTGAGAGGGGGGGGTGAATCAGTTGTCAAATAAATTCAAACCAAAAACAACTTAACCAACCTTAATGCTTAATACCAGTAAACCAAATTTTATGTTGGTAGACAGTTTATCAGTTAATTGTAGTATTGGTAAAGATTAATGCATGAAACAGAAAGACAATAACATCCGCAACATATAACACCAATATTTGTATGTGGAATCCCTGTAAGGGGAAAAACAACGGTGGGAAACCTTACCCATAATTAGATGATACTACTTCAAATAGTATGTGTATACAAATGGGGTCTGCACATGCCGAAAAGCCAAGTGCCTAGAGCTCACTGCTCAAACACAAATAGGAGTCATGCTGACTACAATTGGATGGTTAAATCCAATTATGATGTACTACTCAAAATAGCATCTTCATATGCTGGATTCAGTACCGGTGTAGTTCTGATATGCCTTCACAAAAACCTTGCTTCACCTTCAAATGATGTCTGCTTGTATAGCTCTATGTATTCTCGCATATACCTTCTTACAATTTCTTTTCCCAATCGTATATCGATCTTACAAATAAGATCTTACATATATACCATAACCTAAGACCAATTTTAGTAGGTCGGATCTAAAAGATATTAAAATAAAATCAATTACAAGTAAATCAATAACTGATGTAATATCTGATTCAACATGTCAGCTTAATGCATTTACAATAACAACAAAATCTTCTCCAAAGCATGTCGCACTGATCTGGAATAGATAAGCCTGTCGGTGCTTATTCTGGACCTATTTACCGGTAACAGCAAATATGCAAACTCGAATAAACCAATGAACAAATCTCCAAGACAAAGTGTCCAAATGATGTCTTCAACATAACCAAGTGTTTTCAATGTCATTCCAAGTGTCGGTGAATAATATATCCTGCTGGTGTACCAGATATCGGTGACTGTGCGTAAAGTCACCTGCTTGCTAGTGAACATTGCCAATTCTCCAAAGTGCCAGAGTTGATAAGTGTTAATAGGTGTTGACATCAATGACAAAAGCATATCAACGTATCCAAAATATCGACAAAGTTCTCACTTAATGTTTACTTTATCGGTATAATTTATACCGATATCCCTGTAGGCGCTTTTATCTTCATCGAGGGTTGGAATAGCCCTTTTCTATTCCTCTCGAAGTCCCGATGATTCTCCAATGCAATTTTTTGCTTTATGCTTCCAAGTCTATTTTATCGGTATAGGTAATACCAATGGTTCTACCCTTTGATTCTCCATGTCATCGGGGATCGATCTAACTAATTTTGCACTATCTCGATATGGTCTTTTTCTTCGATGGGCCTGCCTTTGGTTCCCTTCAGTCATTGGGTATCTATATAGATTTTTATTGCTATTTCTGATCTCCTAATGCTATAAGTCCATGATCTGCATTGCCTTATTGTTACAAGTTACACCGATAGCCTCATAGGTTATCGCTATAGCAATTTTTACGCTTTTCCGATAAGTCGATACATGTCGATAACAAGCACCCTCCTTCTACCTCATCAGAACAAGCTATCCCGATGGTGTGACTTTTCCAAGAGTGCGTACCGTGCTGAAAATTACTTAAGTGCCTCCATGAATCTGCCCTCTGATTTATCGGTATATGTTATGTTGATAATCCTTCTTTTGCTTGCCAGTGTTATTTCATCAGAACTACTTATGCCAATAATTGAAATTTTATAATTTTGAACAAATCAGCCATCCACCTTGAAGATTAGTGATCCCAATTATCCCACAGGGTTTGATAAATATTAGAAGACAATCTTACATTATACCATAATGACTTCCCTATTGATTAAATGCTTCCATACTGGGTTTCTTGTGAAGTCTATACTTAGTGCATGCCCTTAGTGTGCCCAAGTGATACCTTGACATTCCTGAAACAGTTGATCCTTAAAGAACTTTACTTGTGCTAATAAGATTCCTGCACATGCAAACTAGTAGTAAATGCTCATATGATAAGAAAAAGGCCTCCATATAGCACAAAATGTTTTGTTAAAAATGTGTGCTAACAAGTATGGTTGTTGGATTTTGTCATAGTTAGTCTTATCTTTATTAACTGATGATAGGTCATGTTTCCCCTGAAAAAAAAATCAAAAAAAAAATAAAATTAAAAAACACAAAAAAATCATAAAAAGATTTTAGAAAATAAAAAATCTTGCAATAAAATGTCTCACAAAAATCAAACACTTGAGTAGATACCTAGTAAACACTTCACATGAAACTACAACAAGGTCAAACTATCTTATCAGAATCAGCAATCAATCGATCAACTATCTTATCAATTGAATCATCTAACCCTATCAATTAATCATGATCAGCTTGTCTTATATAGGGAAGGGTACACTCAAAACCAAACAGATCGGTCTTATACGGTGCATTCGGTCTCTAAAACCAAACATTCTTATTAATCATCACATCAAGCAAAATGAAGACATGGATCAGTATGGTTGTTGGATTTTGTTCTAGTTAGTCTTTATCTTTTTATCAATTAGTGGCAAATCATGTTCCTATGCTACTCAAGGATGTCCACAAGTGACTAGAGGAGCTAGGATGGTTCGTGATCTTTTTCTTTGTTTCTTGTTTGTGGTGTGAACCGATGAAGTTTTGGAATAATGGTACTTTGGGTGTCTGTGTTGGTACGTTCATTTGACAAGTATCATGTACACCCCTAAAAATATCTCATTAATCACATAATAATTATTTGTCTTATTGATTAAATAATTATTTAATTAATCTTATTGTCTAAATTCATATTTCTTCATCATCTTACTAATTATTCTATTTCTATTCCTAATCAATTAATCGTTTTAACCCTTTTCTTAATAATAATTAAATATTAATTATTTAATTAATTGTGATTTTAATCTTTTAATTTAAATAATCTTTATTATTTAATTAAATTCAATTTCTAAATAATTAAATAGTTTCTTTAAATTATTTAATTAACTAATTTCCTCAAATTCCAATTCCAAATCCCCAAATTCTAATTTCCTTCAAATTCATATTCTCCTAATTTCATCTAATTTCATTAATTCTCCAAATTCAAATTCAATCCATATTCTTTTAATTTCTTCTAAATTTAAATACATGTGCATGATTTCAAAAATCAAATTGAATTCCAAAGTCAAGTTCTAAATATATTCAAATAACAAATTTGAATATAAAATAAATTCAATATTTGAATCAATTCTCATGTAAAGATTAAATTGAAAATCTAAATCAAAGTTCAAGCACATGCTAAATTAATCAATTAAATTAATTGATTAATTAAATCAATTATCTTTCCAATCTCTATTTCTATCTTCCACTTTGTTATTTTCCAAAAAGCTTTCAATCAGTCATCAATCAGTTAACTATTCAATCTATTTTAATTGATCATTTCAATCAATTGATTAATTAAATCATTTCCTTAATTCTCTCCAAACATTCCTTTTCTATCTTCCAATTAGCTTTTTCTAGATAAAGCTTTCTTTGTCATCAATCAATTATCTTCCAATCATTCTTTTTCATCTTTCAATCAACTTTTTTCTCAATCAGTTAACTCAATTAACAATTCATTCTATTATGTTCCACCTCCAAATCAATAGTTCAACTATCAATCAACATGTGAGCTCACCTGAGTTCCACCTCTTAATCATTTCGTTCCACCTCCCAATCAATCCTCCCCAAAAATGTATAAATTCGGGATCAATTCCTCATTTTCAACAATCACGAACTTTGAATCTTTGTGTCACTTGCATGTTAGCAACGTGATATTTGAGAGCCATCATACCACAAAAAAGAGAAGAACAATGGAAGCTATATGCGATCATGGAATAGGGAGTTTTGATTAATATTATACATCGTTATTCCCTTGTTTGCATTATTTCATTGATATTTGTTAGGATTCTTTAATTAGATAGGGATTTGTGATTTCCATTTGATTCTACTTAAGCAATGATGAATTTTAAGCATATACATTTTGGTGAACCCGACGTGAACAATAGCTAATTAACCCTATGTGTTTCTTTTGTGTTTTGGTAGGATTGTACGGATTTTTCAATTTATTTTGTAGGTTTTGTACGGATTTCATTGGTGGACTTAACCATTATGCATTCATTCAGATAGAATAACACAATTGTATAGACAAATTTATGCATTAGTGTAGACAGGGTCACGCATTTATGCAGACCTCATTACGCATTCGTTTAAATAGTTTTACACATTCATAGTTTTTAGTTTTGCATTTTGTTAATTGTGTTGTTCTGATTACTCATTCTCTTTTATGTCTAATTCTCTATTAAATTCTGCAAATTTGAATATTTTATCTTTGTATGATGCTTTAAATATAATATCTCATGGCACACAAAGTGAAGTTTAAGATTTCAGGTGCTTGGACAATAGTTGAACAGAGAAGACAAGTCAAACATTATAAGTGAATCTTGAAGGTAGAAAAGAGAATAGAAGACCAAGAGGCTATTTCTAGATTTGACAACCTAGTTCTATCATACACAGTGAAATACAACTTGATTAACATAGAGTGGTTGATGAGAGATCTAACTAGGGTCTGATATTCGATTTTGCAGGTTTCTGGTTCGAGTTTATGTTTTGTTAGGTTTTTTTTAATTCTCTATTTTTCTGTCATGCATTCATTCTGTCTCTGCCATGCATTTGTGTTGACAGTATCACACATTCGTTCAATCAGTATAACACATTCATCCAGTCAGATTTACGCATTTGTAGGTTTAGTGTATAGCATTCATTTGGTAGATAATTAGTGTTCTTTTCTTTGGTTTTCTATGTGTTTTTTTGGTTACTGATTACTTGCTTGCAACATGTGGTAAAATTACAAAGAAGGCTTGATCATCCCAGACTATTTTGAGACTACTGGTAATTTGATTGCAAGATCATTTAAGGTTAACACACTTTTGGATTTTGTGTTTAAAATCAGCATGCATGATCTCACACTTCATCTTGGTGCTTAAAATAAATCTTGGTTTAAAATTGACATGCATGATCTCACACTTCATCTTGGTGCTTAAAATAAATCTTGGTTTAAAATTGACATGCATGATCTCACACTTCACTTTGGTGTTTAAAATAGACATGCACATGTGTATCTCACACCTCAGTTTGGGCTTTAAAATTGACATGAATCTGCCTTATGAATAAAATAAATCACACATTGCAATATATAAGGGAAAAAGAACTTTTTTGTGTCTTGGGTGGACCTATTGTTACATTAAGTTCCTTTCCACCCACCTTCAGGATCTTGGGAGAGAGGGAAAAGTGATAACGACACCCACTTTTTCTTTTTAGTACTAAGGGATATCTTTTACTGGGGATTTCATCACCCCATAGAGGTATTTTGAATTGGGATGCATTGGGGATATCATCTCTCCCAGCATACTCTCGAGCGGATTTTTTGAGCTGCTATATAAACATACTGGTCAAGAGATTAGAGTGTTGAGTGAATTTGACATATGTGAGGGCCTTCCCTGCACCGATAAGCTTAACTAAAGCCTTAAGTGGCTTTCTCTAAGAATCCATCATTGGATCAGAATCCCTCAAAATTTACAATAAGAACCAGCTTAGTGGCCCAAATCCCACATTCATTGATTTCAGGAGTGTGGATCAAACCCCATAGATACCCTTCATGTACCTTTCATTATGAGACAAAAATCCCTAGGAGATAAGATCTTCGGAACTTCAGGGTAAGAGAGACTAGCATACCCAAGAAGTGTGTGTCGTGGAGTGGATCCAGTGTTGCCAGACTCTCTAGTTGTTTGTCTTGTTTTAGTATTTTGTAAGGGCCTCTTTGAATGGTTTCCAATAGCTAGCCTAAGATTTCCTTTTGTGTTCTTGTATGTATCATTATGTTGAACTAGTATAGTGTCATTATTTGGGCTATTTTAGGCCCTACCTTGTGTAGCTCTGAATTCTCAGAGTTTTCTAGAACACAATACATCCAACTATACTTATCTTCATATAGTATTCTCATAATTGAAAAAAGACTTGTCCCACAAACAGAGTTACTTGAAACAAAGTCTATCTTGAAACATCAAATAGTCCAACAAAGTCTAATATTTTACATACTTATGACCATAGGTTTTCCTAGAGTCCTTAAGTTTTGCATCATCCTCATTATAGTCCTCATTTGCATCCTTACTTTACATCAGTCCTTGCATAAGTCTTTGCATAGTCCTCATTTATGTCCTTACTTTACATCAGTCTTTGCATCATAGTCCTTGCATAGTCCTCATTATAAGTCCTCATTATCTTCCTCATAAAGTTCCCAAATACATCATCATCATCTTCGCATAATTCCTTGAGTAAGTTTTACATAGTTATTAGAAAGTAATTATTTTTGTCCCGTTAGCATCCTCATAGATATTTTCATAGATAGTAGCATCATAATCTTCATTTTAGTCCTTTTTTAGACCCCATATAGTCTGACATTGTCTATCATGATTTGCATAATCATCTTAGAAGGTCATAGTATGTGTCATAATGGGTCTACCAAGTGATGGTTTGCTCCCATTTGAGAAACCTAATCTAGTGTCGAATGACGATCAAAGCGAAATCATTGATGGCTTAGATAACTTGGCTTGGCAATTAAAGACAAGTGCACCTTAGTTTATAGGAGTCGAGTTTGAAATAGATAGAGAATATAAGATTTCCCACATAATTGATAAATAAATTGCAGCATAACTCCTTAGACAAGAACTTGAGAGACTTGCATTACAAGCACCTCAACAAAGTCCTCAACAAGTTTCACTTTCTAATCCCCAATATAGAGTTAGGTTTAGTTTTGCATACATCACTTTTGGGTCTAGAGTCTTGCATCCATACCCAAGGTCTGTCGTCGTCTTTCATTAGGTCCCAGTGTTCTCATGTAGCACTCTTAAATGCCTATCACAAGGTCACAAAAGGCAAAGAGTAAAATGGATCCAAACAATGACCCGTCAATTAACCCTCCTTGGAACATGGATATGTCAAATAGTCAGAACTATCAATAGTTGAATCCTTATGTCATGCCAACAATAAAAGAGCTACAAAAAAATGTGACACATGAAGAAATTGAGCTAGCTCAATAGGACCCACACATCCTCATGATTCTAAATTCCTTAATAAACAATGACAGAGATAGGTATCTGATGTAGAGCCAAGAAACAAACTAGGTGAAAACATTTTCTCACCCACAACTACTATGTCCAAAACAAGTTCTTTTGTTTGTTCAAGGTGTAACAACACACCTACCAAATACTCAACTCGCACAACAATGTGTGTGACCAGATCCATACCGGTTTAGTATCTTCGGGTACCGGTAGGATGAAAACACTCTACCCTTGTGTGAATGGAAAACAATATTCTGGTACCAGTGGGATGGAAACCTATCGTATTTAGTCTATTGGTGGTCAAACAAACACAAAACACCCATAAGATATGGCTATCAGATGTGTTAGGGGATACTTGTCTCACAACTATCCTTTTGTCTAGTAGCCCTACCGGTTGAGTTCTTTAAACACAACTTAAAATAATTCCAAAGGACAAGACAAACTAAGGGAATATTTAGATACCATTTATCTAGTTACACAATTCCCCAAAGGCTTAGACTCTAACAACGAGTTAAAAGTTCTATACACTTATTGTCCTTCTAGACCTAATTAAGCCAATTAGGCCTAATTTACAAAGAAAGTACCCCTTGTATTAGTCCCCTGACTAAACCAACACTTCCAAAAGGTGGGGTAAGCTATCAAACCACCAAATCTAAGGTTTCAAGACTTGAGACCATTTTCTTTGCCTTCTGCAAGTTATTTCCACTTCTTCAGTCTAGACGATCACATAGAGATGCCCGCCTAGGGTCAATTCAATCTCTTTGAGCTTGGATCCTCCCTGCAAACAAACACAAAAATATTATGGTAAAATTTACCCTCTAAAATTTTCCTATAGGTTTTTTGGTCCTTTGGTGAAAATGTCATATTAAGGGCATCTTTACAGTGAAACCCTAGGTGTCGGCAAGGTTTGTGACCAGTTTAGTTAGTGTTTGATGGATCTCTACGACCGGATTGTTACAAGACCTAAAAAGTGATTCAAATGAAAGTTAAGAGACTTCCCTAATTCATCTAATTGGTTTCAAGCATCCACCAATCCATACTGGTCAGAATGAACAGCAAAACCGTAGAATTTCATAAAACTCCAAATATATTGTATTGCTCCAAACTCCAAAACATCATCAATTTCATCAACTTCAACAACTACACCAAAAAAAACCTGTAATAGTGGGCATAATATAGCCTCCCTAATGGTTTACAACCACTTTTCAAACTTTGGAACCATTGGAGGATTAGTTATCCCTTTTTACAACATTTTTCAATGACAACAAAAGTTGTTAACTTGCACTTTGCAATTTTGGCAACTCCAAGTTGTATTCGACCTATTATAAGGACTGGTCTGATGTTTCTAAGGCTAATATTTATTTTCCTGACTCATGCCTAGACTCCTACTGACCCACGTGGTCATTTGTCCATAGTGGCTTATAAAATGCAACCATGACAAGGCCTTACATCAATTGGGTATTATTGACTCACAAACCTATCATCCTATTACATATGATCATTTTCACCTCATTGGTGCTATTATGCTCTTTTAGGCTTCATTTTTGTCTTTGGGGTGCTCCTGCACCATACTCCCTGGGTGATTGAATCTCAAGTCCTCTTGAGATGATTTCTTGCAATGTAGTCCCATGTTTCTTCATCTAGTCTTCATCCATCCATACTGCATCTGCCTCAAGGAGTCCTTGCCACTTGACAAGATATTGTTTGTAGACCTTATTCCTAGTTTTCTTCACAATCTTTGTGTCTAATATCCTTTCAAGTTTGGGTGGCCCTTGACTTGAAAAGTCTTTTAGTGTGTCTGTAGCATCTTCCACCAGTAATGTGTTGGCCATTTGGTGGAATTGATTATGTGTTCCATTTATTTTTGGTCATTGATGCCAACACTAGTTGTTTGGGTGCTTTACTAGAACCCTTGTAGTCCCGATAGGTTGAGTAGTTTTTGGTTAACTTGGACTTGGCATGATCTGATAGGCTCTGGTATAGTCTAGTGACAGAATTGGATTGTTCATGATAGTTATACTCATATTTGGTCAGTTGGTTTTGGTCTAGAGATCGGATGCTATCCTACTTGCTTAAAAAATTGGTTTCTAGTTCCAATGAGGGTTTCACCGGAAAATATTTTGATATATATCTTTGATGAATTGCATAAGTGGTGTTGGTGCAACTTCTGGTGGATTTTCAGGATGTTGTTGGTGATCGTGTTTGAGACTTGGCAGTTGGAGATCATTGTTGAAGCATGTGGACCTATACTTGGTCTTGGTTGATCTAGGTTATTGACCAGCTTTAATGTAACATGTGGATAGGACCTATTGATGTATTTTTGGGATGTCTTATGTGTTGATATTATTTGTTTGGTCTAAGGCCAACATGGTTTGTAATTATGTAATCAGTTTATTATCTGGTGGCTGACCTAATTGTTTATGGTCGAGGGTTTGTATATATAGATGTAAGATCTTATTGTAGATCATCATGGTTAATGTAAGATATCATTGTCAAGGAATGTAATGTGCAAATAATGCAATATCATTCAGGCAGAGGAGTGGTTGATCATTGGAGATTGAATTGGGTTTATGTAAGAGGATTTAGTCCTCTAGTATTGAGCTTAACTAGAACTATACTCAGGCATAGGAGATGTTATCTTTTGCAGTTCAACACTTCTCCGGATTGTAGTCTGGATTTGTATGTAGTCAGTGAGGCTCCTTTTGTGATGAGCAGTGCGCTCTAGGCTATTGGCCTTCTTGCAAGTGCAGGCCCCTTCATTGTAATTCACATACTTACTATAGAAGTATTGTCTGACTGTGGGTAGCCTTCCCACTATGGTTTTTCCCTTTACCGGGTTTTCCACGTATAAATCTTGGTGTTATGTGGATGGCTTTTATTCGATGATTATTTTTTATGCTTAATTGGTTTATATTCTATTCTGGTATTAATGTTTTGGGTTTCGGTATTAAATTTTAAATTGCTAATGGTTCTCGTAATCTATGACAACTTATTTTACCCCCCCCGACTCTCAGTTATCTTCCAATTATCTAAATTGTCTAACAATTGGTATCAAATCTTTGGTCCTCTCTGCAAAAATCTTAACCGCTTGAGGAAGATCCTATGGCGACTAATAGTTCAAGTTCATCCAGTTCTTGTGGAGCTATGTTTCGAAGGGATATTATGAGGCTTGATGGAACAAATTACACAGTATGGAAGATTCAAATGGAGACTCCTCTGAGATGTCTTGGAAAGGAAATTTGGGAGATCACACAGAATGGTGTCACACCCTATAATCGAGGATCTGGCATTCTTCTCCAACAAACCTGGACAAGGAGATTGAGAATGATTGTAGAGAAAGAGAATCGCTCTTGTGTGCACTTTATGATCAACAAATAATGGGATTAATCGACAAAAAATTTGGATAGGCTATATGGGATAAGTTGGAGACTCTTAATGAAGGTGACCCTACAGTGAAGATTGCTAAACTTGATGGTTATCGGGTGAGATATGAAAACCTGAAGATGGAAGAAGATGAAAGGATTACTGCATTCATGGAAAGGGTAAATGAGTTTGTTATGGGAATTCAATGTTGTGGAGGAACTCTGTGCAAAGATGAAATTGTTTCTAAAGTCCTGAGAGCCCTACCACCGGCTTACAAAATGAAGGCTACTGCTATTAATGAGTTGAGAACAATGCATAATATATCTGTCAACAGAGATACTTTGGCTGGAAACTATCTGCTTTTGAGCTTGAGAAATTTGGACCTTCTGGAGCTATGAAGACCAAACCTTCTTTTCATGCATCTACATCTACAACTAGTAAGCAAGACTGGAAATATTTATATGCAAAGGAATTGGAAGATATGAAGAGAGAAGATGATGGGTTTGAGAAACTTGAAGTACTATTTGCTAGAAGAGTACCTAAAGGACTGATAGGAAGTAAGTGTGAAGGAAAAGCACCTTTTAAATGTTTTGCATGTAATAAGATTGGTCATTTTGCATTTAGATGTCCTGAAAGGAATTCAAGATTTGAAGAAAGAGTTAAAGATCATTTAAGCCTAACCCTGGATATCAAAACAAATATAAATACAAGAAAAATAGAGACAAATCATGCTACATAGCATATGAGGAAGGCATTACTGATTCAGATGATGAACCAGCAAAAGGTTGTGCTAGTGGATTCGACAATGAGAAGGAATGGGTATTCTTGGCTATCAAGGAAGATGATCCAGCACTGGAAGAGAATGTACTTGAAGAGAAGGAACTTACTACTAAAATTGAAGACAAGGATGAATGGGTAATTGATAGTGGTTGTTCACATCATATGACTAGAGATGAAGTGAAGTTTTTGCCTTTGCAAGAATTTGATGGTGGTCTTGTTAGATTTGGAGATGACAAGGCATATATGATCAAAGGAAAAGGGACTATATTATTGGATGGTAAGAACAATACTGAAAATGTTTATTATGTTGAGGGTTTGAGGCATAATCTTTTGAGTGTAGGACAATTGGCAGATAAGGGATTTCAATTATAGTTCAAGGATGGAAAATGAAAAATCATTAACAAATCTGGCTTGGAGATTGCAACTGGTACACAAACAAAAGGTAATATATTTCACTTAAACTCCAGTGAGAAGGAATGTTTGAATACATAGATTGATGAAATTTGGCTATGGCATAAAAGGTTGTCATGTGAATTTTGATTGCATTGTGAAGATTAGTTCAACTAAGGTTGTTAGGGATATACCTAAGATTATGAAGCCCTATAATACGGTATGTAAGGAATGTCAAATGGGTAAACAAGTCAGAACCTCTTTTAGAAGTATACAAGATAAATCAAATGATGTTCTTGATCTTATTCATACTGATTTGTGTGGCCCTGCTAGAGTTAAAAGTTTTCAAGGTGATAGATATTTTATGTTAATCATTGATGATTATTCTATAATGATGTGGGTTACCTTTCTGAGAGAAAAAATTGAAGCATTTGAAAAGTTTAAAATCTTTAAGGCTAAAGTGGAAACTGAGACAAGATTGAAGATTAAATGTTTGAGATCATATCATGGTGGAGAATTCACATCCATGAGTTTAATAACTTTTGTGACAGCCATGGAATAAGGAGACAATTTTCTGCTCCCTAGACACCTCAACAGAATGGAGTTGTGGAAAGGAAGAACATAACTATCTTGGATGTTGCTAGAATAATGATGATGGAAGCTAGTCTACCTCATATATACTGGAGAGAATCAGTGAGTACAGCGGTTTATACATTCAAAAAAGTACATATAAAAGGAGAAACTGGTAAGACACCTTATGAATTATGGTTTGGCAATACACCTATAGTTAAGTATTTTAGAATTTTTGGTAGTAAATGTTATATCAGGAGAGATGATATTATTGGTAAATTTGATCCTAGATGTTATGAAGGCATATTTCTTGGCTATTCTATTGAAAGAAAAGCATATAGATGTTATAACAAGAGATTTTAGGGAATTGTGGAGAGTGCTAATGTCAAAGTAGATGAGCTAAACAGAAGTCAAATTAGAGTTTATGAGAAGGAACCAGTAGTGGAAATGATTATATTTGAACTAGTATCACCTTTACCCAAACAGAGAGTTTAACCAGTTACTACAGAAACATCAGAGAACTCTACAGTAACTGAAGAATAGGGAAGAGGAACAAAAAGTCGGAAGACTCCTAGTTATGTGAGATTGAATCATTTAGAAGATCAAATCATTGGGGATAAGAGCAATGGAGTGATGACAAGAAGAAGACTGGAACTAATGAAGTATGTCTAATTTCACAAGCTGAACTGGTATCAATAATTGAGGCATGTAAAGATGAACATTAGTTGAAATCTATGGAAGAAGAATTAGATCAGATTGAGAAAAATAACACATGGACCTTGGTTCCCCGGCCTAAAAATAAAAATGTTATTTGAACTAAATGGATTTTTAGAAATAAATTGAATGAGGATGGTCAAGTTATAAGGAATAAGGCTAGATTGGTTTGTAAAGGATATTCTCAAAAGGAAGGAATTACTTTTGCACCTGTAGCTAGGATTGAAGCTGTGAGATTATTTCTTGCCTATGTTGCTTATAAAAACTACAGGGTTTATCAGATGGATGTAAAATGTGCATTTCTGAATGGGGATATTGATGAGGAAGTTTATATTGAGAAACTTGATGTTTTTTCACTATCAAATGATATAGATATGGTTTGCAGGTTAAGGAAAGCTTTATATGGACTAAAACAAGCACCTAGAGCTTGGTATGCAAGGTTGGATAAATATCTTTTGAAGCTTGGTTTTACTAAAGGTAGTACTGATAGTAATCTATATTATAAAATCACTAATGATGATATACTGATTATTGAATTATTTGTTGATTACATTATTTTTGGAGGTGAAGATAAGTTATGCATAGAATTTTCTAAGAATATGGAGAAAGAATTTGAGATGTCTATGATTGGTGAGATGAAATTTTTCTTAGGTTTGTAGATTACTCAGACTGGAAAAGGTATTTTCATCTGTCAAACTAAATATGCTAAGGAATTGTTGAAGAAATTTGGTATGGGAGATTCTATACCAGTAAGTACTCATATGGCTACAAGTGAGAAATTAACAAGAAAATATGTTTCTGGATCGGTAAATCCTACAAGATACAAATCTATGATTGGAGGTCTACTTTATTTAACTCAGTCTAGGCCTGACATTATGAATGTTGTTTGTATTGTTTCAATATTTCAGAGTGATCCTAGATAAAATCATGAGATGGCGGTGAAAAGGATTTTTAGATACTTGCAAGGTACATCAGAATATGGTTTGTGGTGCCCTAAGGATGATAACTTTACTTTATGTGCATATACAGATGTTGATTGGGTTGGACATGTTAATGACCAGAAAAGTACTTCCAGTGGAGCTTTCTTTCTTGGAAAGAAGTTAGTTTCATAGATCAGCAAGAAATAGTCATCTACTTCTTTATCTACTGTTGAAGCTGAGTATGTTTTTGTTGCTACTAACTGTACACAAGTTTTATGGATGAAGAAAATGTTGAAGGATATAAAGTGTAATGCCCCGCCAGGAAACCCCTAAGGGTTTAAGTTAAAAACACTCAATAGAGTGTAAATATTTTTTTTTTATATAATAATAATTATGAGCGTTAATAATAAGTTACAACAATAAGATAATTTAGAGTTATCTGAAAACTTAGATAACACAGTGGAAGGCTAAATGATCCTAAGAGGTTTCCCAATGCAATTACATAACCTTACACCTAACTCAACTTGTGTCAAATGATCCATAAATCTGGATATCCTAATTGTGGGATAATGCATAAGACATGATTATATGTATGTTCAATGATATGACATCTTAGAATTTTAGGAAGCGTTCATTTACTTTGGGTGGTTGGGAGGCCATCGAGAGGTTATTTACTCAATGCACATTAACACCTAATTAATTTAAGAGGCCTCCCTTAAGGTTCAATGTGATAAATATAACAAAGTTCATTCATTGGGTTTAAGGTATCCATTCACAATTGATATCTTCCTTTAATATAAAAAGCATGGCTAATAAGATGAGATTCATTCATTAAGGATCAAACTACCATTAATAAAGTGTGGTCCCTTCATTTGATTTCATGCATAGCCAACTAATGAGTTGTAGTTCTTTTATGAAGAATAAAATGTGAGTAGCCACATAATTCATTGAAGTTTTAATAATACTAATAGATGGCTAAATTCATTAAGGTGAAAATGTATTAGGACACATGAGTTCATCCTTTAAATTAAAATATAGTTAGCAAGATGATATTCATTATTACAGGATTAAAATATAAGTTCATAGTGTCGTTCTTCCATTAGGATTAATATATAATTATCTTATTGCATGTCACTCCTTTTAATCACATAAGGTTAATATGAGAAGGTACATTTGCTAAGATTTAGATATAACAACTATACCATTACTTCCCATTTTAGTTCATTTTAGCAACCATAAGAGATTCCTTTATTAAGGTTACAATTATGGATAACTAGTTGAGTTCACCCAATTATCAAGTTAATTTTGGTAAGGGTTATTGTCAAGATTAAAGCATGAATTAACTAATCAAGTTCATCCAATGTAGTGAACATAATTAACATGGTGTTATTCATTTAAGAAGATAAAAGTAAATACCTATATGACGTTCATCCTTTAGGTTTCTGCTTGGAATGTATAACTTTTATTCTAACTTTGTTTCCCATTTCTCATTCGTTCCATTTATATGCTTAATAGCAAGTAAATCCAATGAATTAATCTAGCAAGATTCTTTCCACTATTACAATTTATAATTCACATTATCAGAATACTTTTCAATAATCTTAATTACAATCCTCAATGAACCTAATTACTACATTTGCCAAGATGATTAATTTTATGCACTTAGATTTAAATTCGTTAATTTCCATCATACACTTTACAGGATAACAACCATACATGATAACTTAAAGCATGAAATAAAGGAAACTAAAACATCACATAACACAGATATGATCTCGGAGTTCACCCCTAAGGGGGCTACATCTCCGGGTCTGCTCAACTGCAAGACCCCTTTGGTATTATATCGTTAGGAATACATAATCACATGTCTTTTAAATCTTTGCCACTTAGGCGAACACAACCAATATACAAATGACCACCTTGGCCCGTAAATACATCTCTACAAGTCATCCAACCAAGTTCACGTAAATGAAAGCATCACTCGTCTAGATATGTTACTTAATCCTTAGATAAACATCTTTGACTTATTGGACTAGAACTATACACCAGTACCCCTCTCTAGCAGCACAACTATACCCTATTCAAAAGAGACTATACTTTGAAAGGAGACTTCGAAGTGAAAGAAAACGCTCCCCATTGATTTATAAATTTCTTGCGTATATATATGAAGCATGTATACGTGAATCTCAATTTAAATTTAACCAATTAGAATTAACACCCACATTTATCCATAATTAATAATTAATAATGCTATATATATAAATCAGAATGTAGCAAAAAAATCAATATATGAGTAATAACATATATTACTATATGAGTTATCTAAATATCAATTATCTATATCCCAAATATTATTTAATACACAAATTAAATAATATTAAAGGAATAAAGAAAAAAACTAAATTTAAATAATTAAAAACTCCATTTAAAATTATTATTTATTTATTTTATTTTTTTATTTACTTACTATTATATCGGCAGTTTTATTGTTTTTTTTTTTTAATTTTAAAAACAATAAATAAAAATAAATATTAAAAAAAAGAATGCAAGTTTGGGGTTACCCACATGGACCCCACGTGGGCCCCCTTGGTAGCCCATGCTACCATTGGTAGCGCTGCTACCAAATGGTAGCAGGCCGCTACCTTTGGTAGCGCTGCTACCATTTGGTAGCAGTTCGCTACCAGTGGTAGCGCTGCTACTAACTGGTAGCAGTTGCTACCCGTGGCAGCCCTTTTTCTCCTAGCGATGGGGGGAACATTCACATAAATTTTTTTTTTTCTTATTTGATATTATTCTTTAAAAAAAAATGCAGTATGCAGAATATCAATAAAAATAAATAAATAAAACACCAAAACAACTCACACAGTCTGAAACACAGACTTAGAACATTTCCAGCAAACCCCCATTTAAAAAAAAAAAAAAAGCAATCACAGTTGCATAAAATTTCCAGATTGCTCAAAGTAACAACAAACTGGAGAACAATATTCTTTTCTGACATAAACATGAACGAAATAACCAAACACAAAACATGAAAACCCCCATCGTCCATTTGTTGCAGTCACAACCACTTTTTTTTTTTGTTCTCTTTTTCCAGAATGTTATGGATTTCAAAAAAAAAAAAATAGAAGAGTTTGAAGAATAACCACCAAATCCAAAACAATGTTTTCAGTCCATTTTCCACACAAAGATCCAACCACAAGTTAAGCTTTACCAATTTTTCTACAATGAACTTACTCACAGACATCAATGGAAGATTTGAAAACCAATGTTGCAAGAAAGAAAAATACAAAAACCCCTTTTTTTTAATAAACATTTTCATCAAGCTGATGATCAGATTCCTACCTCAAAACGCATTCCGAGAAGAATATTTTTGAAGAAGAGCTCCACCTGCAACTCAAAGCAAAACTCCATTTTCTCCAAAATTTTGCCATCTCCATTTTTTTTTTCCCAAAAAAAAAAGCTCTCCAGAAAGAACCCCCAAAAACATTTCAAAACTAGGTTAAATGAGAAACCCTATATTTGCCCTAATTTTCAATTTCGAATTTAGGCATTTTTATTTAAAATAAAAGAGAATGAGAATGGAAAAATCATTCCTTTCCACTATTCAATACATCTTATCGCTTTTCTAATTAAAATTAAAATGCCTCTGTTTCTTATTTAATTTTAATTTTAATTTCCCCATATTACTTTAGCCAACATTTATATTTTGAACTATTAACAAGGATAACGCATTTTGATTAATTTAAATTTCCAAAAATCAATCTTTTATACTATATCACTTTACAAGTAAAAAGAATAATTTCCTTTAATAATAAAATTTACCCTTTCTTTCCAAAATGCGAAAATGATTAGTTTATTTCTATTTCTCAAATGACTTTAAATTTTTCCTTTCTAAAACACATAACTCATTAAATTTATTATTATCAAATTTAACTATTAAATTGACTCGCTATAACATAGTAAAGTGACCTTTTTAAATAAATGACTAATCAAATGAAAGAATCCTATTTATTCTAATTTCTCAACTAATAATGCATAAATGAACACATTAATTCAAGTTGACTACTTTAAGCTTGCTACAATTATAATTAAAGGGATCTCTTTAAATTAACGATTAATCATATAAAAGAAACTACCTATTTAAATTTCTAAATTACTAATGTGTACATCTACTCATTAAATTGAATTAAATACTTAGGATAACAAACTCCACTTACCCCGCACAAGGCACGCAAATCGAGGAAGTCCACCAAATCACATGACACGCAATCCAATGAAAAGAAAGGCCCACGAACCACACACGCGATGCTCACCTGACCATGGCTAAGGCAAGACAAGAGTTTTATGACCCCCAAATCTGAATTCTAAGGATGGAGGAGGTTTACTCAAACCTGTGAACCCCGAAGGAGATGAACCTTGCCTTAGGCGGTGTCATACCTACAATCTCCTGCACCCATGAATCACGCAAGCATACATATACATATACATATTCAATGAAGGCGTTAGCTCAAGATTTATCACAAAGGTTAGGAAACAATTACATTTACACAAGAATCGATGCAAAAGCACAATAATAAGTATGCACAATTATTTATATTATCTAAACTACACATTGCATCATGGTTAACCTACCATTCAAGAATGCCACATAGGAAGTCAATCAAGGTCAAATGGGTTTTACAAGTCCAACTAGGGTAGGGGCATTACATTCTGCCCCCCTAGGCTCTGACTTACTCTTGGAAGTCGCAAGGCTAAACGGAAGTCCTGCAACACTTATTAACCCTTAAACTCAATTTACAATTATCAATTTGCACAACCAACTATTTTGCCATCAGCTTAGAACATTATTCATAAATCCTCTACGAGTGTCATCATCCAATAACAAAAATGCATCTAACATCATTCACATCTTAGAATATTCTAGAATTTACACACAACCATAGTAGAGAAACGAGACTTTTTCCCTTTTTATTACACTAAATTTAAGCAATTTAAAATATATAGACACAGTTATTATACTCATTTGTCAAACATGACAAGAAAATATGCTCTCAAGGTCAATTTCTTTCACCAATTCATCTCTTTCACAAAACTTTATCGCATAGAACTAGCTTCAAATATCAATTTTTACAACCAAGTTAACTTTCGACAAATAAGAGCAACATAAGAACTCAATTGTTTACACTTTTCAGACATACAAGAACCTTTCCAATGACTATGCCCCATAACATAGTGACAAGTTAATACCATTTAATCCATGATTACACATAATGTCCATCCACAAGACTGGTTTGCACAACACAAAAGGCCACATGTGAGCATGTCTAATGCTCGGTCAAAGGTAACATATATGGTCCACATCTCTATGCCTGCTCTCAGAACAAAATATATGATCAACAAATATCCAACATCTCACTCAAGGGCTTGATGGTGCTAGGGTACACCATAGCGGTGCTACCTTCCATACAAGTCCCTTGTGAATATCCCTTGTTGTGTAAGGTGTTTAGCCTCCAAGAGATAGTCACCACTCATAGGTAGGTAGTGGATCCTAGCTGTCTCACAGCCTCACATACCTCCATCCTCAAGGTTCCCTGTGTCTACTTCCTCGTATACACTCATCCAAGACCGTCTCCTACGTTCTTGGAGAGGAATTCACATTGCAACACAAGACCAGCATACGAAAACAACAAGGATAAACTGATTTAGCCACCAAAGTACAAAAGAATAAAGATAATAATTGTCAATTCCAACAATAAGACAAGAAAATAATTTCTGGATTTGCAACATCAAATCAAGTAAAATCATGATTGCAAGATCGTGGCTAAACTGTCAAGGTCAAAGTAAAATAAATTGCTGGCCCACAAAGAAATAAATAAATAATTAAAAGAAAATCATAATTCCACATTACATCACTACGTGACTAGTAGCTAGCCACCAATGAGGAAGGAAGGAACAATCGTCTAGCTATCCTAGTAGCTCATCATGTGGTGTGGCCAAGTCACACACCCGCATGGCATGGCAGTGTGCACCTCGACATCACCCCGCATCACGTCGTCACATGGCATGGCTCTACCCTACACCTAGCGGTAGGCCACATGGAAATGTCTACTACATCCCGCATCGTGTCTCAGCATGGCATGGCAATACTCCAAGCAGACAAAGCACGCAATGGACGTATCCTGCATGGCAGTGTACCTCATGGATAAGGCATGCACCGATCACACTCCGCATAGCGATGTTCCTCTCAGGATACTCGCCGTAAGCCAGAGGTATACATGGCTAAGGTCTACCCACAAGTCTACCAACACTAGTCAATTGGCAACTTATGTAAGAACAATAACATGCCTCTCATGAAGACAAGGCAATAGATGCTCCAATAGAATCCATCAATATGCTCAAAAACTGTCATCTATATGCTCAAAATAAAGGATAGGAATTAGGCTGGAACACATGAACCTCAAAAATCGGTTCATCACAAGGGGAAGTATAGAGTACACCTATGTTATAGTTCATTACAAAACCATACTTTTCCTCAAAATAGGGAAGCTAAAGTCGCTTCGTGTCAACATTACTCGTACGCTGTTCATACTATTCAAGGAATGGTGACTTCTACTACTACCCCTTCACATATTGACTTATCAACAACCCGTGGGTTGGCACTCAGTAAGGGAGCAAATAAGCAACATCACATAGATAGGTATGGTTTCCCATACTCATAAGAAAACATATCCGCCATGGTTGATTACTTCACCATCCCATGGGCACACAAAACAAGTACGGGTTTTCTCACAACACACACAGAATAGCACCATGACTGGTTTAGTCACATTTATGGGGAGTACTTTACATTATGCTAACATATACTTAAGGGAATTTTTAATTATGCTTTACACATGAATTACTAAATAAAGTTTACTCTAGATCCACGTACTTAAATTTTCAACAAATCAAATTTACACAAGGAAATAACATCATCCTGATATCTTTCTCAATTTCCCCTAAGCATATTCATTCACATTACTAACTATGCAATTTTCTTTTCCAAGCGAAAAACTTTCCTCTTTCAATTAGAATCCCCAAGGCAACATACCATTTCATATGCATTATAAGAATTCCTTTACATCACTGCATTCTAAATAGTATTTCAAAAACAACAATTCCTATATTTTAAACAAGAGGAGGAAGAGAGTTGGTAAATCAACTATTTTCTACGAATACACAAGAATTTTCAAGATCACACCATATGCTCGGATATAAGTCTATCATTTTAGTTGCATGATTTTCATTTCGCTATCTTTTAGGAAGGTGCCAAAACACCCTAACATGACATTTCTAATCATTATTGTTGCACTATAATGTCCTAGTTTTCCGATTCAAGAATTTGAGACAATCAAATTTTCTTTTGTAATACAAGTCTTCTTGAGAACAATCACTATTCGTAATACAATACAATACAATAACACATCAAATCTAACATTAAAAATTCATAATACGACAAGGAGGTAAATGAAGAGCTATCTACTAGATATTACACATTTAATGCATACAAATTAACAAGTCTTTCATTTACTCTTTTCAAAACATAATAAGACCATTACCCATATCCAAAGCAAGTTAAATGGTGCATCACTTAATAGGTCCTAAATCACACTAGTTGAATAAGCACTTAAAACCATCCTTTGAGGAGCACATTAATACACTCCTGAAGCTACTACAACATGTCCTCTTTTGGTATTCCTTTCACAACAAGCAATTTTCACAAAATCAACTATGCGCATTTTAATGCACCTTACTTAAGATGGAATTTAATTATATTACTCCTACCAAGCACATGGAGAGTCCTTAATGCAAACATACAATTTTCTATCATTAACCAAAAATTAACTCCCCAAACCAATCCCTTTCACAATTTAAAACACAAAACGTTATGAGGCTCACACAAGGGCTCAAGATATATCATCCTTTCTCTTGCAATATGAAAACTTAAATAAGAGATAACTACACATATCAATTCCTTTTAATTTACTAGAGCGAGAAGAGGAAGAGTCATAATCACTCAATTTACTACATAATGAACATTAACATTTGCCATACGAGTCTTTCAAGTGGACAATCATTAAAATAGATCAAAACCATAGACAAGCACATTTCGTACTTTTAGATTCAAGATATTAACAACCAACCCAGATGGATTAGTCAAAAGAGTAAAACAAATCAAGAACGAAGGTACATACGAATCCCTTTCAAGGTAAGAGAAATCATAGACCAAGACCTCAATAAGCAGACAAAACACCTATAATTATTCCCAAAACACCCACATCGAGAAGGTGAAAACAAGGTGTGAACACACGCGTTACACACAAGTAGGGTTTGTTAAATCACACCCTCACATCAAGGAGGACAAGCATACAACATAAGATAGACACACACACACCAACTAAGGGCACAAGCGAAACCAGAGATCCCAGTGTTGCAACATGGGCTCTGATACCAAGTGTAATGCCCCGCCAGGAAACCCCTAAGGGTTTAAGTTAAAAACACTCAATAGAGTGTAAATATTTTTTTTTTATATAATAATAATTATGAGCGTTAATAATAAGTTACAACAATAAGATAATTTAGAGTTATCTGAAAACTTAGATAACATAGCAGAAGGCTAAATGATCCTAAGAGGTTTCCCAACGCGATTACATAACCTTACACCTAACTCAACTTGCGTCAAATGATCCATAAATCTGGATATCCTAATTGTGGGATAATGCATAAGACATGATTATATGTATGTTTAATGATATGACATCTTAGAATTTTAGGAAGCGTTCATTTACTTTGGGTGGTTGGGAGGCCATCGAGAGGTTATTTACTCAATGCACATTAACACCTAATTAATTTAAGAGGCCTCCCTTAAGGTTCAATGTGATAAAGATAACAAAGTTCATTCATTGGGTTTAAGGTATCCATTCACAATTGATATCTTCCTTTAATATAAAAAGCATGGCTAATAAGATGAGATTCATTCATTAAGGATCAAACTACCATTAATAAAGTGTGGTCCCTTCATTTGATTTCATGCATAGCCAACTAATGAGTTGTAGTTCTTTTATGAAGAATAAAATGTGAGTAGCCACATAATTCACTGAAGTTTTAATAATACTAATAGATGGCTAAATTCATTAAGGTGAAAATGTATTAGGACACATGAGTTCATCCTTTAAATTAAAATATAGTTAGCAAGATGATATTCATTATTACAGGATTAAAATATAAGTTCATAGTGTCGTTCTTCCATTAGGATTAATATATAATTATCTTATTGTATGTCACTCCTTTTAATCACATAAGGTTAATATGAGAAGGTACATTTGCTAAGATTTAGATATAACAACTATACCATTACTTCCCATTTTAGTTCATTTTAGCAACCATAAGAGATTCCTTTATTAAGGTTACAATTATGGATAACTAGTTGAGTTCACCCAATTATCAAGTTAATTTTGGTAAGGGTTATTGTCAAGATTAAAGCATGAATTAACTAATCAAGTTCATCCAATGTAGTGAACATAATTAACATGGCGTTACTCATTTAAGAAGATAAAAGTAAATACCTATATGACGTTCATCCTTTAGGTTTCTGCTTGGAAATTATAACTTCTATTCTAACTTTGTTTCCCATTTCTCATTCGTTCCATTTATATGCTTAATAGCAACTAAATCCAATGAATTAATCTAGCAAGATTCTTTCCACTATTACAATTTATAATTCACATTATCAGAATACTTTTCCATAATCTTAATTACAATCCTCAATGAACCTAATTACTACATTTGCCAAGATGATTAATTTTATGCACTTAGATTTAAATTCGTTAATTTCCATCATACACTTTACAGGATAACAACCATACATGATAACTTAAAGCATGAAATAAAGGAAACTAAAACATCGCATAACACAGATATGATCTCGGAGTTCACCCCTAAGGGGGCTACATCTCCGGGTCTGCTCAACTGCAAGACCCCTTTGGTATTATATCGTTAGGAATACATAATCACATGTCTTTTACATCTTTGCCACTTAGGCGAACACAACCAATATACAAATGACCACCTTGGCCTGTAAATACATCTCTACAAGTCATCCAACCAAGTTCACGTAAATGAAAGCATCACTCGTCGAGATATGTTACTTAATCCTTAGATAAACATCTTTGACTTATTGGACTAGAGCTATACACCAGTACCCCTCTCTAGCAGCACAACTATACCCTATTCAAAAGAGACTATACTTTGAAAGGAGACTTCGAAGTGAAAGAAAACGCTCCCCATTGATTTATAAATTTCTTGCGTATATATATGAAGCATGTATACGTGAATCTCAATTTAAATTTAACCAATTAGAATTAACACCCACATTTATCCATAATTAATAATTAATAATGCTATATATATAAATCAGAATGTAGCAAAAAAATCAATATATGAGTAATAACATATATTACTATATGAGTTATCTAAATATCAATTATCTATATCCCAAATATTATTTAATACACAAATTAAATAATATTAAAGGAATAAAGAAAAAAACTAAATTTAAATAATTAAAAACTCCATTTAAAATTATTATTTATTTATTTTATTTTTTTATTTACTTACTATTATATCGGCAGTTTTATTGTTTTTTTTTTAAATTTTAAAAACAATAAATAAAAATAAATATTAAAAAAAAGAATGCAAGTTTGGGGTTACCCACGTGGACCCCACGTGGGCCCCCTTGGTAGCCCACGCTACCATTGGTAGCGTTGCTACCAAATGGTAGCAGGCCGCTACCTTTGGTAGCGCTGCTACCATTTGGTAGCAGTTCGCTACCAGTGGTAGCGCTGCTACCAACTGGTAGCAGTTGCTACCCGTGGCAGCCCTTTTTCTCCCAGCGATGGGGGGAACATTCACATAAATTTTTTTTTTTTCTTATTTGATATTATTCTTTAAAAAAAAAATGCAGTATGCAGAATATCAATAAAAATAAATAAATAAAACATCAAAACAACTCACACAGTCTGAAACACAGACTTAGAACATTTCCAGCAAACCCCCATTTTAAAAAAAAAAAAAAAAACAATCACAGTTGCATAAAATTTCCAGATTGCTCAAAGTAACAACAAACTGGAGAACAATATTCTTTTTTGACATAAACATGAACGAAATAACCAAACACAAAACGTGAAAACCCCCATCCTCCATTTGTTGCAGTCACAACCACTTTTTTTTTTTGTTCTCTTTTTCTAGAATGTTATGGATTTCAAAAAAAAAAAAATAGAAGAGTTTGAAGAATAACCACCAAATCCAAAACAATGTTTTCAGTCCATTTTCCACACAAAGATCCAACCACAAGTTAAGCTTTACCAATTTTTCTACAATGAACTTACTCACAGACATCAATGGAAGATCTGGAAACCAATGTTGCAAGAAAGAAAAATACAAAAACCCCTTTTTTTTAATAAACATTTTCATCAAGCTGATGATCAGATTCCTACCTCAAAACGCATTCCGGGAAGAATATTTTTGAAGAAGAGCTCCACCTGCAACTCAAAGCAAAACTCCATTTTCTCCAAAATTTTCCCATCTCCATTTTTTTTTTCCCAAAAAAAAAAGCTCTCCAGAAAGAACCCCCAAAAACATTTCAAAACTAGGTTAAATGAGAAACCCTATTTTTGCCCTAATTTTCAATTTCGAATTTAGGCATTTTTATTTAAAATAAAAGAGAATGAGAATGGAAAAATCATTCCTTTCCACTATTCAATACATCTTATCACTTTTCTAATTAAAATTAAAATGCCTCTGTTTCTTATTTAATTTTAATTTTAATTTCCCCATATTACTTTAGCCAACATTTATATTTTGAACTATTAATAAGGATAACGCATTTTGATTAATTTAAATTTCCAAAAATCAATCTTTTATACTATATCACTTTACAAGTAAAAAGAATAATTTCCTTTAATAATAAAACTTACCCTTTCTTTCCAAAATGCAAAAATGATTAGTTTATTTCTATTTCTCAAATGACTTTAAATTTTTCCTTTCTAAAACACATAACTCATTAAATTCATTATTATCAAATTTAACTATTAAATTGACTCGCTATAACATAGTAAAGTGACCTTTTTAAATAAATGACTAATCAAATGAAAGAATCCTATTTATTCTAATTTCTCAACTAATAATGCATAAATGAACACATTAATTCAAGTTGACTACTTTAAGCTTGCTACAATTATAATTAAAGGGATCTCTTTAAATTAATGATTAATCATATAAAAGAAACTACCTATTTAAATTTCTAAATTACTAATGTGTACATCTACTCATTAAATTGAATTAAATACTTAGGATAACAAACTCCACTTACCCCGCACAAGGCACGCAAATCGAGGAAGTCCACCAAATCACACGACATGCAATCCAATGAAAAGAAAGGCCCACGAACCACACACGCGATGCTCACCTGACCATGGCTAAGGCAAGACAAGAGTTTTATGACCCCCAAATCTGAATTCTAAGGATGGAGGAGGTTTACTCAAACCTGTGAACCCCGAAGGAGATGAACCTTGCCTTAGGCGGTGTCGTACCTACAATCTCCTGCACCCATGAATCACGCAAGCATACATATACATATACATATTCAATGAAGGTGTTAGCTCAAGATTTATCACAAAGGTTAGGAAACAATTACATTTACACAAGAATCGATGCAAAAGCACAATAATAAGTATGCACAATTATTTATATTATCTAAACTAAACATTGCATCATGGTTAACCTACCATTCAAGAATGCCACATAGGAAGTCAATCAAGGTCAAATGGGTTTTACAAGTCCGACTAGGGTAGGGGCATTACATAAAGGTGGATTGTGATGCACCGGTAGTTATTCACTGTGATAACTCTGCTACTATTAATATATCAAAGAATCCAGTATTTCATTCTCAAACAAAACACATATCTATCAAGTATAACTTTTTGAAGGAGAAGGTGGAAGCAAATGAAGTTAGACTAGTTTATGTGAACACTAAAGAGCAGATTGCAGATATTTTCACTACACCTTTATCCAAGGAATCATTTGAGTACTTGAGAGACAAATTGGGAGTTTTTGCCCCTCTGGTAGAGACTTGATTGATGCAGTTTGGCATTAGTCTGACATGCATTATCAGAGATACTAATCATTTTGGCACTGATGTGGGATGCTACTGCTCAGGGGGAGTAGTCAACTTTGTGATTCAGAGACTTATGTTTTCTCTTTGATGTTTCTATCAAATTTCTGGCATTGATGTCAAAGGGGGAGTGGTATTGATGTGAAAAAGAAAGTGAAAAGGGGAGTGATATTCAGAGCTATATGTGGGAGTTTGTTGGTTGTCTTCCACAGGGGAAGACTTGTTAGGCATTTCTTGGTACTTAGATGTTTGTCACATCTAGTGTTGCTATCAATGCCAAAGGGGGAGATTGTTGGCCATTTGGTGGAATTGATTATGTGTTGCATCGATGTTTTGTCATTAATGCCAACACTAGTTGTTTGGATGCTTTACCAGCACCCTTCTGGTCCCAGTAGGTTGAGTGGTTTTTGGTTAACTTGGATCTGGCATGATCTGGTAGGCTCCAGTATAGTCTGGTGATGGAACTAGCTTGTTCATGATACTTATACTCATATTTGGTCAGTTGGTTTTGGTCTGGAGATCAGATGTTATCCTTCTTGCTTAGAAGATTGGTTTTTGGTTTCGGTGAGGGTTTCACCAGCAGAGCTTTTGATAGAGATCTTTGATGAATTCAATAAGTGGTGTTGGTGTAGCTTCTGGTGAAGTTTCAGGATGTTGTTGGTGATCGTGTTCGAGACTTGGTAGTTGGACATCATTGTTGAAGCTTGTGGACCTATGCTTGGTCTCGTTTGATCTAGGTTATGGACCAGCTTTAATGTAATGTGTGGATAGGACCTATTGATGTATTTTTCGGATGTCTTATGTGTTGATATTATTTGTTTGGTCTAAGGAAAACGTGGTTTGTAATTATTTTGGTTTATTATCTGGTGGTCGACCTAATTGTTTATGGTTGAGGGTTTGTATATATAGATATAAGATCTTATTGTAGATCATCATGGTTAATGTAAGAGGTCATGGTCAAGGGATGTAATGTGTGAATAATGTAATATCATTTAGCCAAAAGAATTTGTTGATCATTGGATATTGAATTGGGTTTATGTAAGAGGATTTAGTCCTCTGGTATTGAGCTTAATTGGAACTGTACTCAGGCATAGGAGATGCTATCTTTTGCAGTTCAACACTTCTTCGGATAGTAGTCTGGATTTGTATGTAGTCAATGAGGCTCCTTTTGTGATGAGCAGTGCACTATAGGTTGTTGGCCTTACTGTAATTGCAAGCCCCTTCATTGTAATTCACATACTTACTATAGAAGTATTGTCTAAATGTGGGTAGGCTTCCCACCATGGTTTTTCCCTTTACCGGGTTTTTGACGTACAAATCTTGGTGTTATGTGGATGGCTTTTATTCTGTGATTATTGTTTATGCTTAGTTGGTTTATCTGCCTTTCCAGTATTAATGTTTTGGATTCTAGTATTAAAGTTTAAATTTCTAATGGTTCCTATAATCTATGATAACTAATTCACCCCCCCTTCTTAGTTGTCCTTCAGTTATCTGAACTGTCTAACAAAATGTACCATCTTCATGTACTGTACCTTTGAATGGTGTCAGATCTGCAACATTAAAGATTGGGGATATACCTACATTTGAAGGTAATTGGATTTCATATGCATTGTTCCCAAAATTATTGAGTATTGGACAAGGTCCAACCTTTCTCATAATGAGCTTTGTGTGTTTCCCTTTTGGCAATCTCTCCTTTTTTAGATTTGCCCATACCATGTCTCCAACTTGGAACTGCACATCTCTCTTTCTTCTGTCAGCCTTCTCCTTGTACTTCTTTATACTTCTCTACAATTGCATCCTGACTTGGTCATGAATCTCCTTTATCCCTTCAGTAAATTCTTCTCCACAAGCATCGATATGTTCAATTGAGGGTAGAATTCTCAATTCCAGCACACCTCTTGGATTCAATCCATAGACAATTTGGAAAGGGCTCCTTCCAGTACTCCTATTGATAGAATAATTATAGGCATATTCTTCTTGGGGGATGATGGAATCCCACTTTTCACCATGTTGCTTGGTGAGGCACCTTAACAAATTTATGAGTGACCTATTGACCACTTCTATTTGGCTATTCGTTTGGGGATGATAAGTTTAACTAAAAGACAATTTTGTGCCTAACTTCCTCCATAAAGTCCTCCAAAAATGTCCTACAAATTTCACATCTTTTTCTGACACAATGTTCAAGGGTAAACCATGTATTCTCACAACTTCATTAAAGAAAAGGTTTGCAACATATGTAGCATCACTTGTGCTCTTGCATGATAGGAAATGTGCCATCTTGCTAAACCTGTTAACAACCACAAAAACACTATCAAAACCTTTTTGAGTTCTTGGCAAACCCATCACAAAGTCCATGCTCACACTTTCCCAAGGTCTTGGAGGAATGGGAAAAGGTTGGTATAGTCCTATGTTTGTTGCTATCCCTTTGGCCTTTTGACACACCACACATGAATCCACAAATTTTATTACATCTGTCTGCAATTTAGGCCAGTGATAAAATCTTCTCACCAACTAGGGATTTTTGTCTAATCCAAAGTGTCCCCCCATACAACCACTATGCTTCTCCTTAATTATGTTATTCCTCATTGAACATTTAGGAATGCATAACTGGAATCCTTTGAAAAGAAGACCATCTTGAATCAAATAATCAGAATACTCTAAATGATACTAGCTACCAAACGTAGTGCATACCTTGTAGATGTCTTTGAAATCTTCATCTGCAACATACATACCCTTGAGGGAATCAACTCCTACACTCTCCAACTAGATTTTTTAAACTGTTAGTTCCCTCCTGCTAAGAGCATCTACAACTTTGTTTGAGACACCTTTCTTGTGTTTGATTGTAAAGGTGTAGGCTTGAATGGACTCAACCCACTTCATATGCCTATGGCTCAATTTCTCTTGAATATTTAGGAAGCTTAGTGCCTGATTATTTGTATACACAAAAAACTCTTTGGGAAGAAAATAATGCCTCCACTTCTTTAGTTCCTGAACTAATGCATACATCTCCAGATCATAGGAAGAATATTTATTTTTAGTATCATTCAATTTTTCACTAAAAAATGCAATTGGCCTACCTTCTTGACTAAGTACTGCACCTATTGCCAAATGACTTTCATCACATTCAATCTGAAAGATTTTTTCAAAATTAGGTAAGGTAAGAACTGCTTTTTGTGATACCTTTTTCTTCAACATTTCAAATGCTTCATCTGCCTCCTTGGTCCATGAAAATTTACACTTTTGTCCACCCCTGATGGTCTCTAACATGGGAGCACAAATCTGGCTAAAATTCTTGATAAACTTCCTATAAACAGTAGCTAGGCTAGGAAAACTCCTTACATCACCAATGGTTCTAGGAGTTGGCCATGTGAGAATGGCATTCACTTTATCAGCATCCATTTTCATATTTCCTCTTGAAATCACAAACCTAAGGTAAGTCAACTCTTCCTGCAAAAGCACATGCTTTTCCTTGTTTATCATTAGTTTCTCTTCATTCAACCTTCTCAAGACCATATCCAAATGTTTTAGGTGCTCCTCCTTTGTCCTACTAAACACTAGGATTCCATCTAGATACATTATAACAAACTTACCAATGAACTCCTTTAACACCTCATTCATGAGTCTCATGAAAGTTCTAGGGGCATTTGACAACCCAAATGGTATCACCCTCCATTCATACAATCCTTCTTTTGTTTTAAAAGTAGTTTTCCATTAATCACTGGCTCTAATCTTTATTTGGTGATAATCAATTTTTAAATCAATCTTGGAATCATACCTTGCACCTCCTAAACAATCAAGCAAATCTTCTATTCTAGGCATAGGGAATCTATACCTAATGGTTATCTTGTTAATGGCCTACGAATCAGTGCATAATCTCCATGTTACCTCCTTTTGTGCTAAGAAAGTCGGGACTGCACAAGGGCTCAAGCTCTTCCCTATCAAACCTTTATCAAGCAACTCTTAGATCTACCTTGCAATTTCCTCATTTTGTTGGGGAGTCAATTTGTAGGCTAGCTTGTTTGGTAATGTGGTACTGGGAATGAAGTCAATGCAATGACTTATCTCCCTTATTGGTGGTACGGTTCTTGGCAACTCTTCTCCAACTATGTCCTTGTATTTTCTCAACATTTCCTTCACCTCCTCAGGGACTGTCACCCTTTTCTTTTCTACCTTTCCATCCACAATGGGCTCTTCTTCTTTCCTTGGTACTGACATCACTACAAAACAAGGTGTTCCCTCTTCCTTGATTGCCTTAAGGAACTCTTTTCCTTCCATGATCATGATCTTGGCCTCCTTCTCCTTCTGATCCTCATTATTATCAAACAGGGGTATCAATTCAATCTCCTTTTCATCTTTGGTGATGGAGTAGGTATTCTTGTGTCCTTCATGATGAGTCTTGATGTCATATTTCCATGGTCTCCCAAAAAGAAGATGACAGGCATCCATCTCAACAATATCAAATAGGATTTTGTCTTTGTACGCTCCTATCTAAAATTTCACCCATCAATTCTCTTCTACCAAGGTTTGTTTTCCTTTAGTAAGCCAAGAAACTCTATATGGAAATGGATGAGGAATTCTTCTCAATTTTAGTTTCTCTACCATTTCTAAGGATACTAAATTTCCAGTTGATCCTGAATCTATTATAACCTTACATACCTTACCTCCTACTTTGCAAGTGGTCTAGAAGAGTTTCTTCCTTTCTAGAAGTTCAGTATTGCTTGGCACCTTAAATAATGTTCTCCTCATCATCAAGGCTTCTCCTCTCACTAGAAGTTCATAGGAATTAGGTGAATTGACACTCTAACGATCAGTGTCTTGAACCAAATGTGTTCTCCTCTCTCCTTGGGAGCTTGATCCGGTCTTCTCAGGGCACTTAGTTGCGGTATGACCTACTTGATTACAGTTGTAGCATCTGAAAGGCTCTAAGCTTCTTCCACCAAATCTACCTCTATGATTGGGTCTTCTTCCTCTCAAACCCCCTCTTATGTTACCATCTCCATGCTGAATTTCTTGATTAGCCTCTCCTTGTGGCCTATGACTCTCTCCTCTACCATTCATAGGGCCTCTATCTTTGAAGTTTCTTCCCCCTGTACCTCTATTATTCTGATCATTCTTTCTCTTTAGCTTCTCCTCTTCTCTTAGTTCTATTTGAAAGCATTTGTTCACTGTCTTCGGTGCTAGTATGTTGATCTCATCTTGGATACTATATTTCAATCCACTAATATATTGTCACTTCCTTCAGTTCCTCCTCATGGTGTTTGGTCCTTAGAATCAACCTATGGAACTCCTTGGTATATGTACTCACATCAAGGTCTTTTTGCCTCAAACTTTGCAATTTCTTGTAGACTTGGACTTCATAGTCTATCCGGATGAATTGCACCTTCACTTTTGCCAACATTATATCCCATGAGATTATCATACCTCTACCTTCCTTCACCCTCTCTCCTTGGAGGTAATTCCACCAAGTGAGTGTTGCTCCTTTTATCTTGGAATTAGAAAAGATAACCTTCTTATTCTTAGGGGTCTCTTTGCATTCAAAATGGTTGTTCAATGCCTCAATCCAATTCATCACTTCTTATGCATTCATTTTCCCACTAAACATAGGGATGTCATCTTAACCTAATGAGGATTCTCTGCCAATGGACTTTAGGACCTCAAAAAATTCTCTCTGATTTGTAGGTAACTCAGCTTCCTTCCTTGGGATCTCTTCTTCTCCCCCTTGTTCTTCTTCTTCATCAGAGTCACATTCACCCTCCTTTCCTTTGCCTTTGGCCGTCTCTTACTCCCTCACTTTGTTTTCAAACATCTCTTCAAATAAATTCTTGATGGCATCTAGAGACATACTCTTATGAGGCATGTTTCTATCCTCTCCCTCACTTCCTTCCGCAGACATACACCACAAATCACTTTCCCCAAGTGATCCAACTCACGCTTTGGTACCAATATGATGTAGAGCCAGGCAACAAACTAGGTGAAAACCTTTTCTCACCCACAACTACTATGTCCAAAAAAATTTCTTTTGTTTGTTCAAGGTGTAACAACACACCTACCGAATACTCAACTCACACAACAATGTGTGTGACCAAATCCATACCAGTTTAGTATCTTCCGATACCGGTGGGATGAAAACACTCTACCCTTGTGTGAATGGAAGACAATCTTCTGGTACCAGTGGGATGGAAACCTATTTTATTTAGTCTATTGGTGGTCCAACCAACACAAAATACCCATAAGATCTGGCTATTAGTGTTAGGCCCAATATAAAAAGCTAATGTACTGAGAGGGGAGGGGTGAATCAGTACTTCAAATCCTTTCTTCAACAATAACTTTGCGGTTAAGCATAAACCAAAAACTGATGTAACATAACATAAAGCCAAAACAAATAAATAACAATCATATATGATTCACTCCATAACACATATATTTTGGTTATATAGAAACTCTTGGTTAGAGAGGAAAACTACAGTGGGGATGGCACCCACAACTTCACTACCGCAATAATAAAGGGTGCTCGGTTAGAGCTACATATTTAGCAATTTCTGATAGCTTACCCTATTAGGAGTATCGAGATTGTTAGATCTACCTTGCTAAAGGATTTTACAACACTTATTCTAAATGTTGCACCTGGTTAAAGGCTTTAAAATTTATAGACTTTTTTAGAGTCTTTTACCCTGTTAAAGGTTTCTCTTACAACTCAAAATATTACAATAAAATCTGTACAAATATCTCCAGCTTTACATCTGAAATGTTATAGCAGATTCTATGTGCTCAAAATGAAATTACCTTGCTTATAGCATACCTCAGTAACCCATAGAGTAACTCGGTAAACCCTTCTGTTTACTCTGTTCCTTGACTATTCTGTGAAATCCTTCTCGATGACCTCTATGTCTCTAACAGTCACAATACTCAGTGCTTCCTTATCCATTACACATGTCTTGCTTCATACACCTCTATATCTCTTTTTCTAATCCCAATCCATGCTGTATAAATAGATCTCTTATGTCAGTGATCTGGTTCATTGCTTCGATCTTACAAACATGATTTATCGAATGAATAACCATACAAAATATTTCATTGGATAGATGACCTCAAAATCATACAAAATCTAGAAGTGCAATTTCCAATGTGATAACAGTTCTTTTCTCCTCGATCTTCTAACACGTTTCCCATGTGTGTCCAGGTTCAATGAATCTGGTAACATGTTTCACTCGATGTGTGTTCACTCGATATATCTTTATTGCTGCTTGATAGACATAGAGTGTTACTCGGTAGATAGCTCGGTGTATACTAAGCTCTGTGACTACTTTCTTCTATAACCGGCTGCTTTGTGCTTACCGGTTAAATATTTTGGTAGTAGTAACTGACTAGAGTAGATAGAATGACTTTGGACATAAAACTAATGGCAACTTAGTAAGTAGTAACAATCTCCCCTTTTGACATTAGTTGAGATGTTTGCCAAAACTTTTTTCAAAGTCATAACTCAAAAATCTATATACTTACAAAATTTGACTAAACAGATAGTATATACATTTGTCAATGAAATAGTATATTCAGATATACTCCCCTTATCAATATATTGTACATAACTCTGATTTTTGCATGCTCGGTGATCAATGTTTTGTTATTAATAGCTCAGTTGTCACTGTTTGGTTCACTAATCTTCTTGTCAAAATTAACTGTGCATTTGGATACTTTGTTCAGCTCAGTATACTCCCCCTGTATACTACACTCCCCCTTTGATACTTTGATACTATACTCTCCCTTTTTGACAAACACCAAAACTTAGTTACCATTTACTGGAGGCAACTGGTAAAAAATGGATTTGTACTTTATCCTTGCATCGGTAAGAGGGGCAAAGAGGGCATCCTTGACACTGTCCATGAGTGAATTTTGAGTTGTAATGTCAACTAATAGTGAAATTAGTCCATCTAAAGTGCTTCCCTCTTGTTGAGTGGATAGGGAGGTAGCCTTGTTGATCTACTCTTGGACGGAGGAAAGATGAGGAATGAATAATGTCTGAAGAGTCATAATGTCCATCTTTATTTTGTGCTCTTCATTCCTAAGTTCCAATTGTTGAGCCATGAGCTTTTGTAGCTTGGTATAGAAATTCTGAATAGAGTTTGGCTCAGCGGTCAACTTTTTTGAGAGATCGATGATCTCTTTCTCAATCACTTTTGTTTCATTTTTGATATCTTTAATAAATAAAGAGAATGTACAGAGTTTCTGAAATAAATAAAGAATGTGCTTGAGTTGAGGGGACAACTCAACAATAAATTTGACA